>NC_058131.1:526859475-526881128 GCF_016433145.1 Gracilinanus agilis | reverse complement strand
AGAAAGAAAGAAAGAAAGAAAGAAAGAAAGAAAGAAAGAAAGAAAGAAAGAAAGAAAGAAAGAAAGAAAGAAAGAAAGAAAGAAAGAAAGAAAGAAGGAGAAAAGAAGGAAGGAAAGAAGGAAAGAGGGAAGGAAGGAAGGAAGGGAGGGAGGGAGGGAGGGAAGGAGCCATTCAGTCTGTCAGCCCAGTGGCCACTGAGCCTACATCTCCATACTGACTTCTGCCCTGTACTAACTGACCAGTTTGTTCGGAAGGCCATTCTAGCTCTTAGGTCAGTTCCCTAAATGGAATTCCTAAGAAATCAAGAGAGGCCCACTCTACTGTGCACTCTGGCCAACCTGCCAAAGTTGACTGTGCCAGGGAGATCACATGGACATTAGTGGGAGGGAGAGTTTTCTTTTTTTTTTTTAAACCCTCACCTTCATCTTACAATCAATATTGTGTATTTGTTCCAAGTCAGAAGAGTAGTAAGGGCTAGGCAATGAAAGTTAAGTGACTTGCCCAGGGTCTAGTCTAGGAAGTATCTAAGGCTAGATTTGAATCCAGGACCTCCCATCTCCAGGCCTGGATCTCTATCCACTGAGACACTCACCTGCACCCTGAGGGAGAGTTTATTTAGCTACAGACCTCAGCCTATATGTGGATCCTTCTAAACTAGGCTAAATCCTACCAAACTTCTTTGTCTAGAAGAGATGCCAGCTTCACCTCCAGAGAGCATTCTGCTATTCCATCAGTCTTAGAAATGAAAATTTTACATTCTCAAAAAGATGTTTCTCCAGAGTTCAAGAGCTCCTCACTCTTCCTGGCTCTCTCTTCTCCATATAGGATTTCACAAATTGGCTTCTAAACTCCATTGTTTCCTATTCAATCACACACTAAGCAATCCTGCTTACTTGATTGCTTTCTTCATTATTTCAAACATACTATTTATCTTTTTCATTTGATAACAGCTCACAGAAATTTCCCCAGCTAAGTCACTCTTTCTCTGAAATAAATCAGCTTAGAAAATTGCCTCTTGCTAGCCTCTCTCTCAAGCTCCCATGCACTAACTTTCTTCAGGTTTATTTTTAGTTTCCCTGGCTCAGGCTTCTCTGGGCCCCTGACACAGACACACACAAACACTCTTCTTCACTCTGACATAACGTGCTCCTGGTAGGAACCCTTGAGATAAAAGAGACTTTTCTTGTTCTTTGATCAGAAAAAAAAAAAAAAGTCTTGACTCCAGTGGGCCATATGGTCACACTAAGTTATTTGGGATGGAGATATGGAGGACAACCTTCCAGGGAGGGTTAAAATTCTGAAGTCTCAATGTTGACGTTGTCTCTCAAAGGACAAAACCTTCGGTTGAGCAGCTCTGACTTCCTCTTTCCTTTTGCTTCCTTTCCCTGGAGGTAACATTTATCTTCATCTCTTTCGAAAACACTTTTTTCCTTCTTAATTTGCCAGTGATGCCAACAGTCATTAAGGCTTCTGTGGCTCAGCCAACAAGGGCTGGGCCCCTCTCCCCAGGACTGATTCCTCCCCCGGTCCATACCCCAACCACCGATACAGGTGGGCTGAATACTGGGGGCATCTATTCAGCTATTATCAGCCGGAATTTCCCTATTATTGGCGTCAAGGAGAAGACTTTTGAGCAGCTACACAAGAAATGTCTAGAAAAGAAGGTTCTGTATCTGGATCCTGATTTCCCCCCCGATGAGACCTCTCTGTTCTACAGTCAGAAGTTCCCCATCCAGTTTGTCTGGAAGAGACCACCGGTGAGTAGCTGACTGTTTTCTGTTCTCAAAGGAGGTTCTTGCACCCACTGCCTCCACCCCATTCAGCTGTCACCACTGCACATGTGCACTAGAAGAGGACCTCCTGTAAATTGTTTTGGTAAATTCTTCTCCCAAATCTGAAGGAGGAAGGAGGGAAGTGTGTAATCTTGGATACCTCTTTGGATAAGTCCCAGAAGTATAAACAGCAAGAGGGATTTGGGTTTGGGATTTTCTTTTTTAAATTGATATTGTTTTTTAATAGTTCACACTCTGCTTTATCTTATTGGCTAAAAGGAAATACCGTATGTTATTTTCAAAGTAAATACTGTTCAGTATAGCTATTCTTCTTACTATTTTGATTTGGGAGTTCTTTTGGAGAGAGTCCTTCACTTTCTCAGGCAGAAATAATATCAGTCATTTATCCTGTTAGTGGTAATATGTTTCTAAAACACTGAGACACCAGAAATCATTAATTGCAAGCAAAGAAAACTTCTAAACAACTACACATTTCCTAGAACTACTGAACGCTGAACTGGAAGAGAAAAAAAGACCTGTCTCATTCCTTCATTTTACAAATGGGACACTTGAGGTCCAGAGAAGTCAGGTAAACTTACCTAAAATTGAATAGCCAGTCAATGGTTTTGTTGTTGGGTCATTTCAGTCATGTCTGACTCTTTGTGACCCCATTTGGCATTTTCTAGGCAAGAATACATTTCCTTCTCCAACTCATTTGACAGATGAGGGAATTGAGATAAACAGAGTTAAGTGACTTGCCCAGGGTCACATAGCTTGGAAGTGTCTAAGATCAGATTTGAACTCGAGAAGATGTCTTCCTGATTTCCAAGCCCAGTGTTCTATCCAGTGTTCGGCCTAGCTGCCTCAGTCAGTGGTAAAACCAGGATTAAATCTAGCCCTCAGAACTCTGGGGCTTTTGTCTAACTCATAATGTGATTAGTTCTCACTAATCTACATAAAAGAAAATTAGCGTATACTCATTTCCTTCCCTAATCTACTTCTGTTCTTCAGCTAATGTGAACTTATTCTGTTATTCATCAGCCATGAATAATGATTTCATTTTCTCTGAAAGATGGAGAAAATTCTTCTCTTCTTAACCCATGGGTTTTTTGTTGTTGTTGTTGTTGTTGTTGTTGTTGTTGTTTTTTATCATTTTGATGATTAATGTGAGCTCTTCTCTCATCAGGACAGTGTTTGCAGCTGAGTAGTGTGACATAGTGACCTCTCCTGGAGAGTTCTCTGTTAGGGAGAGAGAACTGGAAAGAAATCAGAATAGTTCAGCAGATGAACGTTAAGAATTGGGAAATTAAGCAATATTGTTTTGTGACTAGAAGGCCTTCCTCCCAGGAAGCATCTTACTACAATTCCATTGACCCAAAGGGTCCCGTTTCACACTTGCAGAATGTGCTTTTGAGAGGGAATGTTGATAGACTTCATTTATATTTCAAATGCAAAATAAATCTAATCAAAGTTAAAAGATATTAAGTATTTATGAACAAGATACTCTACTAGTTTAGGTGTCACAGTGGATAGAATGTGGGGCCTAGAGTCAGGAAGACTCACCTTCCTGAGTTCAAATCTGACCTCAGACACTTGCTAGTTGAGTGTCCCTGGGCAAGTCACTTAAGCCTGTTTGCCTCAGCTTTCTCATCTGTCAAATGGTCTGGAAAAGGAAATAGCTTTTTCCACTCACTCTAGTATCTTTGCCTAAAAAACCCCAAATGGGGACAAAAAGAGCTGGACATGCCTGAAATCACTAGGCAACAATGGATGGTATCCTGGCGGACAAGCAGATCCTAAAGGACCAGCTTATGAAGGTACTGAGAAAGCAGAGAGAGATTTCATCTGAGAGAGTGAGCAGGATTTATCTTGGCTGCATCAAGACTTCCATTACTTAGACATAATCTTCCATTATCTAATACATAATCATAACTGTGAGCCTCAGAATTATCTGTGTTATAAGTACTGTAGATAGATATACTTGATGTCTAAAGGAATTGCAGCTCAGAGAGGGCAGAGTCAACAAACAGACAAGTAAATGCATCTCATCAATTTATTATTGTGCAGTCATGTGGGGTTGGCTTGGAAAATATACTGTAGTGGTTTGTCATTTCTTTCTCTAGCTCATTTGACAGATGAGGAACCTGATGCAAACAAGGTTAAAGTGACTTGCCCAAGGTCACCCAACTATTAAGTATCTGAGGTCAGATTTGAACTCAAGTCTTCCTGACTCCACACCTGGCATTCTATCTACTCTGCCACCTTACTAGCATTAGGAGATCAGTACTTGCCAACTATTATAAGGTATGACTGTATTTCCAACAGTTTGAGGTTGGGATCCAATAAGGTTCTTTCAAGGCGCTGAATATTTAACACAAAGAGATTTACTTTGCCCTAACATGGCAAGGATAATTCCACCAGAATTACCACTATTGTATACAAGTATCCAATGGTATTAGCTCCTCTGGTCTTCCTCAGTTCCATCTGGAAGCTCAACTTACTCTGTTTAATACTGGCATTTGTGTGTTTTTCTGAATTAAACTACAGTATTTGGGAAAGTTAAAAAAAAGGAAAGGAAAAGAAAAGAAAGGAAAGGAAAGAAGAGAAAAGAAAGGAAAGGAAAAGAAAGGAAAGGAAAGGAAAGAAAAGAAAAGAAAAGAAAAGAAAAGAAAAGAAAAGAAAAGAAAAGAAAAGAAAAGAAAATAGTTATCAGGGTAAGGTCATTAGTAGTGGCCAACTCTCAGATCTTAAGCACCTACCAATCAAGCCAATCAAGGCCCCAGAGTCAGCTTGGTCTTCTGTTAGGTAAAGCTTGTGCATGTTGTGGGTGGCAGAAAAGTGGCTGCATCAGGGAAACAGTGGTCCTATCACACTAAGCTTTTACATGTGAGATTTGATTACAAAGGAATGAGAATAATTCCTTAAGCCCACAATGTAAAAATCAGGCTAATTATTATACTTCATATGTGAGAATTTGCCAGGACACATCAGAGAGGGGCTTCTCTTTTCCCTTCTACATCGAGTCACACCATGGTATAGCCTTTTTATACAAGCCCACACCCCTAAATATAGTTACAGACATAGAGCAGCCAGAAGAGTAACTCCACCAGAATTACCACCATCTTCTTGGGCAATGAGGAAATCCAGGATATTGTAACATATCCAGAACATTTTCAAGAAATAACGGTGTCTCAATACACAGAGAAATGGTGAACTAAGCAGATGTAGATACAAAGATATTGAGAGAGAGAGAGAGAGAGAGAGAGAGAGAGAGAGAGAGAGAGAGAGAGTAAGAGAGACAGAGAAGGAAAAAGAGAGAGAGAAGGAAAGCTAGAGAAAGAGAGAGAGAGAGAGAGAGAGAGAGAGAAGAGAGAAGAGAGAAGAGAGAAGAGAGAAGAGAGGAGAGAGAAGAGAGGAGAGAGGAAGAGAGAGAATCTGGCTTCTGTCAGAATATTTCTGGGGGGGGGAAATTTGTTCCCATTGGGTTAAATGAGAATCATTCTTGGAATGGGTATGTATATTGTTATTTTATATAGTGGGGACAGAAGGGAAGCAGGAAGAGAGATGATCAGGAGACTGCCAACCTAATGATCTCTCCCCAGCCCACTTAATGAAATTATACAATGTAAGGGGAAGATAACAGAGACAATGAGATGTCAAGGTCTTAAATGAGGTAGAATATTTCTATTTTGATGGCCATCGACAAGGTATGAAGAAGTTCTTCAGTCAAGCTTGGACAGTGAAACTTGGAAATAGATAGTGGCTTCTTGTTGTTCAGTTAGGTCTAATTCTTCATGACCTCAATTGGAGTTTTCTTTTCTTTTTTTAAGCCCTTACCTTCCATCTTAGAATCAATACAAAGTATTGGTTCTAAGGCAAGAAGAGCAGTAAGGGCTAGGCAATGGGGGTTAATTGACTTGCCCAGGATCACACAGCTAGGAAGTTCTGAAGCCATATTTGAACCTAGGACCTTCCATCTCTAGGCCTGGCTCTCAGTCCACTGAGCCACCCAACTTCCCCCCAAGTTGGGGTTTTCTTGCAAAGATACTGGAGTTGTTTTGCCATTTTTCTCCAACTCATTTAAAGAGGAAAAAACTGAGGCAAACTAGGTTAAGTTGTCTGAGGTCAGATTTGAACTCAGGTCTCCCTAACTCCAGGCCTGGCACCCTATCTATTGCATCACCTAGCTATCTACCCTACCCTTACTTTAAAAAGTAATACATACTAACTAGAGAGTAAGTCAAAGCAGAAGAAAGCTTTGAGTCAGAGATCTGACAATTCAAAAGAAGGTACACTAAAGAAGAACCTCGTTTTTGAAAGAGGACTTTCTTCCTCCAACCCACTGACTTGATTTATTAATTAATGTTGTCTTGCAACCAAACTAATCACTCAGTAGGAAACCCTGTTTCTAGACAGAAGGTCCAATCAGTCAAGGAATGAGACAAAAGGATATTTGTAAATTGAGATAACAGGGAGCCACTAGAGTTTACTCAGGTGAGTAACTTGGTCATCCCCTCTATTCGTGAAATTGATTTTCACACAAAAATCAATTTGGCTTGGGGCAGCTGGGTAGCTTGGTGGATTGAGAGCCAGGCCTAGAGACGGGAGGTCCTAGGTTCAAATCCGGCCTCAGACACTTCCCAGCTGTGTGACCCTGGGCAAGTCACTTGACCCCCATTGCCTACCCTTACCACTCTTCCACCTATAAGTCAATACACAGAAGTTAAGGGTTTAAAATAAAAATTAAAAAAAAATCAATTTGGCTGCTGCTTGAAAGAAAAAAATATGTATGTATATGTATACATATATATACATACACACATAAATATATTCATGTATATATGTGTATACATAAATATACACACACACATATATATACATTTATATCATGTATATTCTTCAAAACAATCCTATTAGTAGGTAGTACAATTTTTCTTAGCCTTATTTTATGGATTAATAAAATAAGCTATTTGCTCAGGCCCCCAGACTGCTTAATACAATACAAACTTTTGTTTGGCAATTAAAGCCCTTTACAATTTTTCTCCAGACTCCCCTACCAAGCTTATTCTACACAACTCCCCTTTACAAACTTTACATTCTGGTCATACTGGCCCATTTGTTGTTTCCCATACATGGTATGCCTTCTCCTATGTCTGAACCTTAGTATGGGATCTCTTGTGTCTGGGATGCATTCTTTCTCCACAATCACCACTTAGAATCCCTAGTTTCTTTCAAAATTCAGCTTAAGTGCCTCTTCTTCAGGAGATCTATCAAGATCCCCCCAGTTGTTAGAGTTCTTCCTTTCCCTTCCCACTCCCCACAAAATTACTCTGCATTTATTGTGTATATATATTTTTTTTATTTTCACTCATTTGCGTCCATTCCAACCCTTCCCTCCCATGATAAAATATAAGTTCTTTAAGGGAACTTAGTGTTTTCTTCCTTTTTAGCCCTTACCTTCTATCTTAGAATCAATACTAATTATTGATTCTAAAGCAGAAGAAGAGTAAGAGCTAGGCAATAGAGGTTAAGTGACTTGCCCAGGGCCATATAATTGGGAAGTGTCTAAAACCAGTTTTGAATCCAGGACCTTCCATCTCCAGGCCTGGCTGAGTCACCTGTTTTCTTTCTAGACCTTAGTCCCTACTGTCTTCTTTTTCACTACGAGCATCTAGCACAGCATCTGGCACATAGTAGGCACTTAATAATATATCCTTGTTGGGATGGGATCTGAACTCAGGTCCCCTAATTCTAAATCCAACATACATAAGGACTGCAATTATAATTCAGAGAAACAGGAGAAAGAAATAATTTTAGTAGTCAAAAGGCACAGAGAACAACTAGTTAGAATGCTTCTGTAACCCAAGGCTCAAGTATTTTTGAATAAGATCCTCCTCATTGGTGGATAGTGATTGATTACTGGATTCTTCTTGCTTTGGTGAGGGATAGAGTTGGAGAGACCTTGAGAGTAGAGAGATCCTCATTCTGGCTTCCAACTTCAAAAGAGGATGCAAGTAGGGGCAGGTAGGTGACTCAATGGATAGAGAGCCAGGTCTAGAGATGAGAGGTCCTGGGTTCAAATCTGGTCCCAGATACTTCCTAGCTGTGTGACCCTGGAAAAGTCACTTTACCCCAATTGCCTAACCCTTACCACTCTTCTGTCTTAGAACTGATACATAGTATTGATTCTAAGACAGAAGGTAAGGATAAGAGGGGTGGGGTGGATACAAAAGGTTCCAGGTTCTCTTTAGGGAAAGGTACCTAGAGGGAGAAGAAAACTCCAGGAAAAAGCTAACATATAGATTAGCTGACTCCTCAGTTATATTCCTATTCCCAGATCTCATCCATGGAGAAATTTCCTAAAATATCTAGTATGTTAAGTTAAGGATATGATTGAGGCACCAGCTCCTCTAAATGCTGGCTCCCAGTCATTATTCTCTAATAATGAAGAGAATCTTCTGTGAACAGACTTGAGCCCTAATTATACTTAAATTATTTCCAGGCAGTAAGGGATGGTCTTCCAGAGTAATCAGTTGAAAGACTGGAGGAGTAAATAAGGTAAACTTGTAACAAACAGATGCATCCTGAAAAGAAGCTTCAGAAATTCCCAATTCTGCCTCCTGGCATTTGAAAAATGAATTTTCAACCTAGAAGTTTCCATTTAGATTCATTTTTGTTCTAACTCTAAACCTAAACAAGGTACTAGCCTAAGACAGGCCCACCTATTATACACAGTCTTACTGGTAGATGGATGGATGGGCAGCTAGGTGATACAGGAAGACCTGTATTCAAATCTGGATTCAGGTACTTAATAGCTGTGTGACCCTAGGAAAGTCATTTAACCTGGTGTTATGAAAAATATTGATATAGATGGATATATTCAAGAATATTAATGGTTTATGTAAAGCCATATTGGTAATCAAGAAAGCTACATGCCTGGTAAGATCTAATTCAAAACACTCCACCATTACCTCAGCCCACCTGGCTTGTTCGTAGGAAAAAGAATGTCTCAATCAAGTTCTGAGACTTTATACCTTTGTCTGCGTAATCACACTTCCTGCCCACCTGTATTACACAAGAGGAATCATGGGAAATGTAGTTTTCAAGTCCTCTAAACATCTACAGGAAGTTTATATCAGGGTCCTCAAAATCAGTTAGAAGGTCCCCAAATTTCCAGTATCACACTGGTAAAGTATTTCTCAGTTTCCTCATCTATCAAAAGGGCTGAAGAAATAAATGGCAACCCATTCCAGTATCATTGCAAAGAAGACCCCAGATAGGGGTCATGAAAAGTCAGCCATGACTGAAAAGACTGAACAACTTTAAAAAAAAGTCATCTGATTCAAATTTCTTATATTATAGATTAGGAAATCATGAGCAAGAGAGGTTATATGACTTGCCATAATAAGTGACTGAGCCAGGATTTGAACCTAGAATCTATATCTCTAAAGCCAGTCTATTTTCATCACTATTTCCTGTCTCTAGAGGAAAGGTTTTATTTTAGTAATCAGGAAGCATGGTGTGCAACTGTTCAGATCCTTTCAGCTTTAATGGTTTACAACTGCACTAAGACTTTTGAGACACCCTGTCTACATCTTCAAAGTAGAAAATAAAATTCTTCACCAACACAGCCATTAAATAATCATCGAGCAATCATTTAAGCACCTATTCTCTGCCCAGGCCTCCTATTTGGCAATGGGGATACAAATAGGAAAAAAAAGCATATACCCAAATTTGAGTTTAATATAATCTGAACCCAGGAATTCTTAGTATTCATTTTTCCCAATGGAATTCTCACCTTCTCTTTGGTCCTTTTTCTTAATCTATTAAAATTGACCCCTGGGACAGCTAGGTAGCACAGAAGGTAGAGTTCCAGGCCTGTCACTCAAGGTCAAGAGGACTTGGGTTCAAATATGGCCTCCAACACTTCCTAGCTGTGTGACTGAGCAAGTCACTTAACCCCAATTGCTTGATCTTCTCCTTAGGCAAAAAGTCGGGGTTTTAATAACTAATAAAATAGAATAAAATCAAATTGACCCCTGTCTGTTTCTGGCTCACTTTCACTTCCTCAGCCTTGTTCTTTTATGACATGACATTTCGACTAACATTTTTTCCCCAACTTCTGTTTTATATAATTTAGAAGGAAGAAGGGAAGAGCTAGAAGCAAGGGATTTTCCATCTGGCTCTGATTGCCATTGCTTCTGGATTTCACTTCCTTGGCTAGTTAAATCTTGCTAAAGACTTTAAGACCAGCCTCTCATATAGGCTTTCTTTGTTTTTTTTTTTTTATGACATCAATCCCTCTGACAATCCAGTGAAGCCTATGAACTCCTCAGAATAATGTTCTTAAATGAATAAAATAAAACACAGAAGATTAAAAGAGGAAGCCAATTATATAGAAATAGTTATAAAAAATGTTTTTAAAATCAATTCATGGACTCAGGTTAAGACACTCTCCTCTGGATTAAGTATGTCTTTCCTCTGCTCCCTAGTTATTAAAGAAATATAACTCCATACATTCTTTTGCTTTAAGAAGGAAAAATAGTTTCTTTGTGTGTATCTCATTGTATCCTTCCAGAATAATCATTTCCTCTGGCTTTATTATAATAAGCAATTTTACTTCTCTTGGCCTCAGTTTCCTTAACAGGAAGATGAAGGAGTTAGAATAGGCCTCTAATCCTTCCAACTCTAGACACTGTGTTCCTATGCTCTCATTTTGTCCTTTGAGAATAACTTTCTTCTCTTTGACTTCACTATTGTAAGCTGACTAAAATCCAGCCTCCTATAAAATGAGAAGGTAGAATTCCTAGGCTACTCTCATATCCTGGGGGTAGAATAGAATGGAATGAGTGACCTAACTTTGGAGGAACAGCAAGGGACTAAGTTACAACACTAGGAAGTAAAAAGCAAAAACTTTGCCTTCCATTACTGCCATGAGTTATTCATCCAGTACAGATCCAATAGGATGGGGGTTGCCTTTCTAGCAGCCTCAACTTTATTTTCCTTTCAGAGGAAGTCCAAATTCTTAGGATAGCACAATAAAGCTAAAGGCCTGGAGACCTGAATGCATACCAACTAAAAGGGGGACTCTGAAATGCTTGGGAGAAAAGAGAAATGTCTCACTAGTAATTATAGAATAGTTTTCCTTCCAGTGGATGTGGCACTGTGAGTCTTCAGAATTGTAGAGGGCCCTAGGGGAGTCAGGTGGGACTCACCAGAGACAAAAGACAATTATATTGATAATTAATGAGCTGCAGTGGATTCCTTATACATTTTTCTATGGGACTAAATAAAAGCTGTTCTATTTAATGGGTTTTTTTATTGAGTCATTTTTCAGGCATGTCCAAGTCTTCATGACCCTGTTAGAGGTTTTCTTGGCAAAGGTACTGAAGTAGTTTGCTGTTTCCTTCTCTAGTTCATTTTACAGATGAGGAAATGGAGGCAAACAGGGTCATACGATTTGCCCAGGGTCTCCCAGCGAGTAAGTGACTGAGGCCAGATTTGAACTCAGGAAAATGTATTATCCCACAAAACACATTTCCATATTGTTCATTTCTACAAGTGAGTAACCTCATAAAACCGAAACCCCAAAGCATAAACCCAAATAAACTAAAGGGGGAAATGGCATACTTTCAACTGCATTCTGACTCCCAACAGTTCTTTCTCTGGAAGTGGAGAGCATTCTTTGTCACAAGTCCCCCTGAATTGTCCTGGATCATCAGAGTAGCTAAGTCTATCACAGTTTGTCATTCCACAATGTTGCTGTTACTATGTACGATGTTTTCCTGGTCCTACATCAAGCATTTGTTACCTGTCTGCTGTGTGCCAGGCACAGTGTTAAGTGCTAGATACAAAGAAAGACAAAAGACAGCCTCTGCTCCAGAGGAGCTCACAATCAGATGGGAGAGATAATATATAAGCTATGGGCAAACAAGTTATATACAGAATAAACAGGAAACAATCAACAGAAGGAAGGTACTAGAATTAAGGGGAATTGGGAAAGGCTTCTTGGAGAAGAAGGATTTTAGCTGGGATTTGAAGGAATCCAAGAAGAAGAGATGAGGAATGAGATCATTCCGTGTATGAAGATCTAAGAGAGAAGGTCTCTTGTTCTTAACCAGCAAAGAGGCCAGCATCACTGGATCGAAGAGTACATGGAACAGAGGAAAGTGGTATAAAGCACAAAAAGACTGGAAATGTAGAGGGAGAATGGCTAGGTTTTGAAGGATTTTGAATGCCAAACAAAGGATTTTGTATTTGATCCTGGATATGATTGAAAGCCATTGTTACTGAGTAAGGGGGTAATGGAGGATATGGTCAGACCTGTGCTTTAGAAAATCACTTTGGTGACTGAATGGAAGATGAACACAAGTCACCGTTTTAGCATGTTCTCCTCAATATCAATCAACAAATATAATTAGTATCTCCCTTATATCATTGACTGACCCAGAGATTATCTTTCCATTATTTAAAAAAAATTATTTTTAAACCCTTACCTTCCATCTTAGAATCAATTTGGTGTATTGGTTCCATGGTAGAAGAATGGTAAAGTAGGGGTTAAGTGACTTGCCCAGGGTCACATAGCCTTCCCATTATTTAACCAAAGAACAGGTTTTACAAAGGTATATTTCCTGATAAGATATAGCAAGAACACACAGAACATTCCCCTGAACCAGGAGGAATATATTCTCCCCTCTACCACCTCCTTTTCGGAGGAGAGTGGGCTCAGACTTAATGTTCTATATAAGATATTTAACCACCAAGTTCATTTTGAAATGCAGGATCAATACTGGAAAAAGACTCCCTCATGGTTTCAATTATTCACTGACACTTTCGGTCAAGCAGGTCCCTCCTGACCAGTCTTGGCTGCCAATAAATTCTAACATGGTCTCCTGTCTTTGAACATCTGGCAACTTGCTCTTCAAACACATCACTGGTTGTCTGACCAGGCTTGGCTACTGGTCAGTGACAGTATAGACTTTTGATCATATTTTGAAGTTCTTCTGTCTGACCATATTTCAGAGACCACAGATTTCTCCTGTCACTTACCTGAGGGCAGTAAAAAATAAATAAAAACATACAACAGAGAAAGACACAGTATTGGGGCCATGTGCTCAAGACTCCATGGGCTGGAGCTATATATCTCAGCAATAGCAGGGTCAGACCCTTAAGCTTTGAGCCTGGTTCAGGTTGGAGAGAGCCTGAGGGCACTTCCCTTCTTCCCCACCCCACCCCTCATCAGAAGGCCCATAGTAGCTTACTCTCCTAGCTTGGGTCTCCAAGGAAAAAAAAAGAATATGGCTCTGGCTATTTTGTACCTCTCAAACACATGTCCAGCTCCAACTCAGCAGCCCATCAAAAAGGATCCTTTTCACCAAGTAGTAAGTGGACAGGAAACAGTCATTGAATACCTGGAAATGCTCCAAAGTGCACATGGATGGGGGATTATATTAGGCAGAACGCAACATGCATGCTCATGATGCCTGGATTCTCACTGGCCAGTTCTCTATTATGTTAATATGCATTGTTATCTTGACTTTAGGAATTAGGAGCCCTTTCTGCCACATCTGTGGAGACTCAGACACTCAAGTTGAACTATATATCCTGAGATTTTCCAGAGTAAACTTTGGGTGAAGGCAAAATGAGTTAAAGAATTGTGATTTTGGAGAGGCAGCTGGGTAGCTCGGTGGATTGAAAGCCAGGCCTAAAGATGGGAGGTCCTAGGTTCAAATCTGACCTCAGACACTTCCCAGCTGTGTGACCCTGGACAAGTCACTTACCCTCATTGCCTAGCCCTTACCACTCTTTTGCCTTGTAACCAATACATAATATTGATTCTAAGATGGAAGGTAAGGATTTAAAAAAAAAAAGAATTGTGATTTTTGGAAAAGCCTCACAAGTGGAACTCAATCTGGATTAGGCATTAGTCCACAGGTTATATAATAATGATTGTGTTTCTGTTCATGATTATGTTCTGAAGGAAACACAGATAGCTGCCTGCCCATTACATAAAGTCTTCAGAGGGGATGCTACAACCTCCCTTGGAAGTCCTAACATATCCCAGTTTCTACAGCTTTAATCTATTACATCTTCTGTATTCTCCAGTGGAAAGAGAAAATAGTTACCTGCCATTATTAATTTGAAAACTTTTCATATGCTTAAAATCCATGAAATCCCCTCTACCATCTCACCTGGCTCAGACAATAGTCATTAAGTGCTCAGGTCAAATAACCCCAATTCCTTCAGCCTTTCCTCATAGGGTCTATTTGAGGAATAGACACATCCTATTAAATAGTTCGGCCAAATTTCCATGATGGAAATTGATCTGATCAGAGCTCAGAATTAAAGCACTTCTGGGATAGGGCTTCTAAAAATTAGTATAAAATTAAATTAACTTTATTTACTTGAAACTGAAAATATTTTGTACAAGCAAAATTAATGCACCTAGAATAAAAAGGGAAAGTAATCAAATGGGAAAAATCTTTAAAATAAATTTCAATTAATATATTTGTTGGTACATTAAAATTCCTAGGTATCTCATTCCCTTCTTCCCCTCCCCATACCATCACCCAACAAAAATAAATTATGAATTTATGTCTTTCATGTTTCTTTTTATCAGTTCTTTCTCTGGATGTAGATGTTTACAAGGTGTTCTTCATATGTTAATTCTATAGCTGTGTGTAATGTTCTCTTGGTTCTACTTGTTTCATTCTTTATAATTTTTTAATTTTATTTCTACATTTTTTAACTGTTTATCATTTCTTAGGATGGAAAAAGAAATCTTTGTATCAAATTTCTCTAATAAGGGTTTGGTATCCAAGTTATACAAACAACACACACACACACACATGCCATTCAAAGCCTATGTTGTCAAATTTAATCATGTCCCTAGGATTGGAGTCAGGAATAAAGGGTTCAATGGTTGACAGCTGTCAGAATTTGGCTCTTTGAGTACTATTCTACAACCAATTGTATCCCCACCATGGCTCCAAACTATGCTTTGCATCCATCCATTACAAATATCTTGGAACATTTTGCATCCATCTGATCTCCTGCAGCAAGTTCCCTACCTCACCCCCTCCACCTCTTGCTCTGGTTACAATAATCAGTTGCTTCTGATTTCAGAAAAGTCAGGACATTGGATTACTCTATGGTTCCATTCATCTTTCCTTTTATTTTTTTAAACCCTTACCTTATTTCTTGGAAGGCAGAAGAGTGGTAAAGACTAGGCAATTGGGGTTAAGTGACTTGTCCAGGGTCACATAGTTATAAAGTGTCTGTGGTCAGATTTGAACCCAGGACCTTCTGTCTTCAGGTGTGGCTCTCTATCTACTGAGCCACCGAGCTGTCCTCAGCTTGAATTACTTCTTTTTTTTTTAATTTTTTTTAAATTTTATTTTTTAGAAAAAAAAATTTTTCCATGGTTACATGATTCATGTTCTTACTCTCGCCCCCCCAAGCCCCCCTCCCCATAGCCGGTGAGCATTTCCACTGGTTTCTTCATGTGTCATCAATCAAGACCTATTTCCATATTTTTGATAGTTGTACTAGGGTGGTCTTTTAGAATTTACTTCCCAAATCATGTCCACATCAACCCATGTGTTTAAGCAGTCATTTTTCTTCTGTGTTTCCACTCCTGTAGTTGAATTACTTCTTTTTTTTTTTTAGAGTCAAGAAGGAAAAAACAGTCTTTATTAACAAAAATTATGAGTCCATGTGATACTTTTCATACAATGCTTAGTAAACCATTATATTTTTTATCTAAATGTTTGGGGAAGGAAAAAAAACAATTAATTGCCCAGATCAACCCCTGCAAGAATTTGAAGCTATTGACACTTGTGAATATTAAATAATTTCATGAAGTCAATCAGGTTATAAATATATTGATTAGAGAAGAATGTCCATTTCTTAAAGCTAGTCCTTGATCCCTCAACTTCATACTGTATACTTTCTTTCTTTTTTTTTTTTTTAGATTTAAATACTTTGTTTTTTTTAGAAAAACTTTCCATGGTTACATGATTCTTATTTTTACTTTCCCTTTCACTCCCCCTTCACCTTCCCCATAGCCAACACGCATTTCCACTGGTTTTAACATGTGTCATCAATCAAGACTTATTTCCATATTATTGATAGTTGCATTGGGGTGGTTGTTTCCAGTCTATACCCCCAAACATGACCACATCAACCCATGTGTTCAAGCGGTTGTTTTACTTCTGTGTAGTTGAATTACTTCTTGATGGAAAAGAGGGACTCTATAGGTGAGTTCCAGACATGGGAGATGGTCTATCCAAAAGCACAAAGACAGGATATAGAATTCCCCACCTCAGGAACAAAGAAAAAGCCGTTTTGGATGGATTGCAGAGTGTGAGAGTGACAGGCATGAATTAGACTGGGACCATATTCTGCAAGGCTTTATAAAGCTAGAGAGCAGTTTGTATTTTATTCTAGGGGCAACAGAAAGCCTCTAGAATTGGTCAAGTAGGGGAATAACCTGGTTAGATCTATGCTAAGGGAAATGAATCTGGGAGCAGTAGAGAGAGAGGACTCAAGTGGAGAAAGATTCAAGGCAGGGAGAAGAAGCTATTGCAATAATGTGGCGATGAGAACCTGAACTAAGGTAGTGGCTGGATGAGTAGAGAGAAGGGATTGGATGTGTGAGAGAATGTGAAGATAGAAAGAAGAGATTTAGCAATTGATTAGATTTGTGGAGTAAGGAAGAGTGAAAAGTCCAGGATGCTACAAAGGCAACAGACCTGGGAGACCAGAATGATGGTCATGCCTTTTGACAGAAATAATGGAGGGTGGGAAAAGGGAGGGTTTAGAGAGAACATAATTAAACCTGTTGAGCTTAGGATACCTATAGGAGATCTACTTTGAATTTTCAATAAGCAACTGTCGAGCTGGGACTGAAGCTTAGAAGAGGGACAGAGGTTGGATTCACAGATCTGAGAGTCATCTTCATAGGGTTGCTAGTTAAAATCGTGGGATCTGATAGGGTTACCAAGAGAGATCAACTTTGATAACACATGTAAAATGTGTTCTAAAGCATTAGACAAGATGTAAGCTATCATTAGAATGGGAGAAAGGGCTACTGGGGAGGAGGACAAGGAGGAAGAGACCATGAAGTCAGGAGGTCACTGCCTTCAAAAGGGGAAAGAGTCTCCTCACCAACTCCGGGCAGTATAATTTCAGGAAGCTGGGTTACCAAGGGACAAGATGAAATAATCCAGGCGCAGGATCCTTATTTCATCATAGAGCCCCACAAATAAGCATGTGTCACTCATGCCTCCAGACGGTAAAAGGTTGTCCGAGAATGTTACGCCACAGCAGGAAGGTTATTACAAGTTTAATACTCAGAAGAGCTGGTGAACTGGAAATGTTGTAAGACACTTCTAGCCAGCCGTGTAAGCAAACGAAAGACTCCTTGAATTTACTGTTCAAACTGTTCTCCCCTTTGACTTGGAGGCTGCATAACAGCCTCCTTCTTCATTCTCTCCTCAATATTCTTCCCTAGTAAATATTTGAATGGTCACACACTGGGCTAAGTTTACAGTATAATGCAAGAAATTACTTTACTAATGCAGCTCCTGAGTTCTTCCTTACATGTAGATCCCAGAAAGCTACTCCAGTTTCAAAAACACCCACGCAAAACTATCATAGCTCATAAGCCCCACCGGATGTGTACATTTTTAGTAAAACAAGCAGAAAGAGCATTTTTATTTCAAGCAAAAAAATTTTAGTCAAATGGTTCAGTAAACCAAGTGAAAAACTCTGCCTTAGACTCATAGGTCACCACACTACTGCAGGGAATGTATGAATTAGACAGAAAGGAACATAGATGGAAAGCCACAAAGAGAGGGAACAAGAAGCCTATGAACACAAGAGAAGGGGCAGACATGCTGGGAATTTGTGTGGCCTGGGCACACACATGTAGGCAGAGATATACTGGTAAATTTTAACAGCCAGTTCTTTGGGGGTGGGGAGGAATGCTTGGGTTTTTTGGTTTTTTAAGTCATTAACATTTTTTCTATCACTTTCTTAAATCTAGATAGTCAACAAAACAATGAATGAAATCCTGATTTGTAGCATTTGCCAATTTCTGAGGTGTAAATACACTGAAAATTTGAATATCACTCCATAAAAGCTGGGTCCAGCACACTCCTCCATTTAGAGAACTCATAGACAGAACAGGGACATAGGAATCCAAGGCAATGCATATACCTGATGCTGTCGTGCCCCTGAGGTATTCTAGGGGTTGCTGACTTCATGGTCTCTTCTTTTCCACCCTCCACAGTACCCCTTTTTCTCATTCTAATAATAATGATAGCTTACATGTATAATATGCTTTAGAATATATTTTACAGGGGCAGCTGGGTAGCTCAGTGGATTGAGAGTCAGGCCTAGAGATGGGAGGTCCTAGGTTCAAACCCAGCCTCAGCCACTTCCCAGCTGTGTGACCCTGGGCAAGTCACTTGACCCCCATTGCTCACCCTTACCACTCTTCCACCTAAGAGCCAATACACAGAAGTTAAGGATTAAAAAAAAAAAAGAATATAATTTACATGTGTTATCTAAGTTGATTTCTCTTGGCAACCCTGTCAGATCCCATTGTGTTGCTTTCTTTTTCTTAAAATAAATTTTAATTTAATTTACTCCCCAATTAGATGTAAAAAGAGTTTCCAACATTTTAAGAAAATGTCGAGTTTCCATTATTAAAAACTTCTGGGAAAATTGGAAAACAGTATGGCAGAAACTAGGTATAGACCAGTACTCGGACCCTATACCAAGATAAAGTCAAAATGGGGATATGATTTAGATATAAAGAATGATGCTATAAGTAAATTAGGGGAACATAGAATAGTTTACCTGACAGATCTATGGAGAAGGGAAGAATTTATGATCAAACCAGAGATAGAGAGCATTAAAAGATGTAAAAGGAATAATTTTGATTATATTAAATTAGAAGGCTTTTGTAACAAAAAAAAATGTAACCAAGATTAGAAGGGAAACAACAAACTGGGGGAAAAATTTATAACAAATTTTTCTGATAAAGGACTCATTTCTCAAATATATAAAAAACTAATTCAAATTTATAAAAACACAAACCATTCCTCAACTGACAAATGGTCTAAAGAAATGAACAAGCAATTTTCAGATGAAGAAATCAAAGTTATCAATAATCATATGAAAAAATGTTCTAAATCATTCTTGTTTAGAGAAATGCAAATTAAAACAACACCAAGATACCACCTCACACCTATCAGATTGTTCAATATGACACTAAAGGAAAGTGATAAATGTTGGAGGGGATGTGACAAAATTGGGACGCTAATGCATTGCTGGGGGAGTTGTGAATTGATCCAACCATTCTGGAGGGCAATTTGGAACTATGCCCCAAAAGCCATAAAACTGGGCATACTCTTTGATTCTGTAATGCCACTACTGGGACTGTATCCCAAAGAGATCATAAAAAAATGGGAAAGGACCTCTTTGTACAAAAATATTATAGCAGCTCTTTTTGTGGTGGTAAAGAATTTGAAATTGAGGAGATGTCCATCAATTGGGGAATGGCTGTACAAATTGTGGTTAATAATGGTAATGGAATACTATTGTACTATAAGAAATAATGAGCAGGATGATTTCAGAAAAAGCTGGAAAGATCTACATGAACCGAAAGAGAGAGAAATAAGCAGAATCAGGAGAATATTGTACACAGTAACAGCAATATTGTCAGATGATCAACTGTCTAAAGTCCTTCAGAGCTGACCCAGATTATTGTATTGCTGAGAGTAGCCAATTTTTCACAGTTGATCATGTACAATGTTCTTTTTGTTTGGCTTATTTTGCTCTGCATCAGTTCATGCAGATCTTCCCATCAGCTATATTTTTTAACATTCAAATATTCAATTTGGCCAATGAGAGAACCCACATCTAACTTGCAGCTTGAACCCTCTATGTATACTATCTTCTCCATTCTTGAGAAGAGAGACTCTTATTTTTATGTGTCTCCCCTCTACCTAGCACAGTGCTTTGCATATAGTGAACAATTAAAAAATACATTTTCATTCATTCATTCATCTCCCATCCTATTGTTGACCAAGACTTATACCAGCAGTTCATTATGCTACTTATAAAAATGGTAATAATAATTTTTGTTGTCCAGTTGTTTTCAGTCATGTCAACTCTTTGTGATTCCATTTGGAGGTTTCTTGGCAAAGATACTAGAGTAGTTTGCCATTTTCTTCTCTAGCTCATTTTACAAATGAGGAAACTAAAGCAAATAGGGTTAATTGACTTGCCCAGGGTCACACAACTAAGCCATATCCGAAACCAGATTTTAATTCAGAAAGTTCTTTTGAACTCTTGTCAAATCCTAAATTGTCAATCTGTATTCTCAAACTACTTTAGGGACTTTGCCCAGCAAACCATCAAAGGAGTTGTGGGGGGATGCATTAAAGGGGTTCCTTTTGTCCTCAGAACACTCCCAGTCTTCTTGACTTCAGTCCTGCCATTCAATCCACAGCACCATCTATATATAGAATATACATTTATATATAATATAATAATAGTTAGCATCATAATAATTTAATAGATTAAATACATGGAAAATATATTATATATAATACAATAGTTATATAGTCCTTCAGGGTTTACAAAATATATAGTTTCTCATTTGATCCTCCCAACAACCATATGATACAGAGGTTATTATTATTCCCATTTTACAAATGAGGAAACCAAGTCTGAGAGCAGTTAAGTGACTTGCCCAAGGTCACATTATTAGTAAGTGCCTGAGGCAAGATTCAAACCTAAGGTCTTCCCAACTCCAAGGCCAACACTCTGCTCACTGCACCACCTAACTGTCTCTGCTGACCAACTAGAATGCCCTAACAAGAATATTCTATAAGTGAAAGAAGAGCTATTTCAACAAGTTGACAAAAGAGCCATGTTTGAAAGGGCCTGTAGGATGCTGCCACAGCTTTTCAGAGACCCACAACAATTTCATCCCTACCTCCAAGGTCTCAGTGAAACTGTTCCCTCAGAGGTCACTAACTCGTGTCATGGCCGGCCTTCAATCCTAACCATCTACAGCTGACTTTTTCCAGAAATAGTTAGACTGGAGTCCAGAGGCAGCTGCACAGGAATCATAGCTAAAGACCATCTGAGAGACCACTGGTCCGGATGAGAGGGTGCCCACTCGGCACTGTTACGTTGACTGGTTGGTGTCTGTCTTTTCAATACCACGTGAGAAGTATCCTTGTTGCATTCTGTGTGTATCATAGCCCATCTTGGTTGTTAATGCTAGATATCTGACTCTCCAGCTTGAACATTTGAGTGTTAAAAGTACAACAGAAGTGAAATGTGTATAAATATTGGGTATATTAAAAGGCTCTTTAGTTTATCTAACCAGTATAGAAACCAAGGGAGAGAGCAGCTTAGGGTTTGGGATGACTGCTCAAGAGGAGATTTCATACAGCCCAGCTGCCCTATACACATGATATAAATAATATGTATGTTATATATATATATATATATATGTCATATATGTTATATATGTTGTCTAGACTTTTCAGGCATGTCCAACACTTTGTGGCCCCATTTGGGGCTTTCATGGCAAAGATATTGGAGTGGTTTGCCATTTCCTTCTCCAGCTCATTTTACAGATGAGGAAACTGAGGTAAACTGGTTTAACTGGCTTGCTCATGGTCATACAGCTAGTATGTGCCTGAGGTTGGATTTTAATTCCTAAATGAGTCTTCCTGAGTTTAGGCCCAGCACTTATCCACCTAACTGTCTATCTGCACCTCTCTCTCTCTTTGTCTCCCTCTCTTCCACTCTGTCTCTGTCTCTGTCTCTCTCTCCCTCTTCCCCCATCTCCC
>NC_058131.1:526844838-526856889 GCF_016433145.1 Gracilinanus agilis | reverse complement strand
CATATGTATATATATATATATATGCATATGCATATAGACATACATATATAAAAAGTAAAATGTGTGTATGTGTGTGTGTATGTGAATAACCTAAAAAACTGCTTTGGGGATTTTAAGGCTGGGATGCTCCTTACTTTCAATATCAGAAATTTAAGAATTCAGAGACAAGTGTCATATTCTTTATCTTTTCCCCAAAACTTCTCCTCTTCCTGAACTTTCCTTTTTCTGTTATGGGTATCACACACCCCTCTTAGCATCACCCAACTTTCACAACTTTGCCATCCTTGACCTTCCCCTTCCTTTTACTCTCACAGCCAGCTCATCACAGGCCTCATCACCTCTCACCTGGATTATCACAATAACCTCCAACTGGCTTTCCTGCTTCCTCTCTCTCTTCTCCAATCCATCCTCCACACAGCTGCCAAGTTTATATTCCTAAAGCTGAAGTCTGACCATATCATTCCCCTGTTCCATAAACTCCTATTATTTCTAGGATCAAATTCAAACTCTTGTGTTTAGTCACCCAAACTCTGAAGCAGAAGCTTACAGAAAACTTGCTGAGAGATGGGGATAAAACCATTCCAGCTAGAAAGAAGAAAGATCAGAGGACCAAAGGTCATGATAGCCTGAAGCAAAAATGCCACCAGCGATGTATAGCTAATGGAGATCTGTTTTCTGCTACACAAGGGGCTCAATGAACACAACCCTTGTGTCCTGACCTAAACTGCTCCCCCTCAATCTTCCAATACCCTGAGCTGGTTGTTCTACAATTATATTACAAATTAGTCTACAATATACTTGTTACTATATACTTTTTACTTCTATTATGCTTTTTTTCTCTTTTTCTTAAAACCCTTACCTTCTCTCTTAGGACTGATACTAAGTATTGATTCTAAAGTAAAACAGTAAGGGCTAGGCAATGGTGATTAAGTGACTTGTCCAGGGTCACACATCTAGAAAGTGTCTGAGGTCATATTTGAACCCAGGACCTTCCTTATCTAAGCCTTGCTTTTTATCCACTGAGCCACCTAGTTGTACCTGTCCTGATCTTGTGACTTAGAGTCACCATATTCCATACCTTTAGTTTTTCTTGTCCATAAGATCTCAGGCAACTTACAAAATGGCAAAGGCTTGGGAAATGGCTAAACAAATTGTGGTATGTGTTAGTGATGGAATACTATTGTGCTATGAGGAATGATAAGCAACATGATTTCAGAAAAAGCTGGGAAGATCTACACCAACTGATGCAGAGTGAAATAAGCAGAACCAGGAGAACATTGTACACAGTAACAGCAATAATTCACGATGATCATCTATGAAAATTTGGCTACTCACAAGCAGTGCAATGATCTGCGACAATCCTGAAAGACTTATGATAGGGAATGCTATCCACCTCCAGAGAAAGAACTGTTGAAGTTGTCTTTCCCATCAGTGTATTTATGGCTTTATTTGGAGGTTTTGGTTATGTATGAGTTTGCTGTTACAACAATGACTAATATGGAAGTGTGTTTTGCATGACAATAAAAATAAAAGTTTTTAAAATGGCAAAGGTAACCCAAAGTATATAAACACATATGACTTTCTTTTCACAAAGGTGCTGATACACCCAGAGCTACATATTCTACCACAACCAGGTCTTGCTAGCTCTTTTTTTTTTAATTTTTTTTAAAACCCTTAACTTCTGTGTATCATAAGTGGAAGAGTGGTAAGGGTGGGCAATGGGGGTCAAGTGACTTGTCCAGGCTCACGCAACTGGGAAGTGTCTGAGACCGGATTTGAACCTAGGACCTCCCATCTCTAGGCTTGGCTCTCAATCCACTGAGCTACCCAGATGCCCCCTTGCTAGCTCTTTTGCTGTCCCTCTGGTCAACACCCTCAACCCCACTGATCTGGGCCAGTATCTCCATATTTTTATAGCCTTACTTCAAGAAATTTCAAAATTAAAGACTAACTTGTGCCCTCATGAGAACAACTGCTACTTCATAGTAGGCACCTAATAAGTGCTTATTGAATTGCATTTTTAAAAATTGAATTGCATTGTTAAAAACTCTTAGTAGAGCAGACCATGATCAAAAGCATCAATACTCCTACAGAATCCTACCTAACAATCACTGCAGCACCATGCCCCATTTCTGTGTGATCTTGGGCAAAATGAGTTGCCATCCCTGACTTCCATTTCCTCATCTCTAAAAGTAGAGTTCATTGGAATCTTTAAAGTCTCTCCCATCCCTAACACATGTGACTCTGAGTCTGTGAGAAAATAAAGAAAATCCATGAAGATTGCCCCACAGAACATACATGAAATGTATACACCAAACGTAATGCCCATTTTGCAATTAATCTGCTGTCTCTTTCTCTCCACTAACCACTACAAAGCATAAGTTCATAGGATCACAGATTTAGAGCTCGAAGGAGTCTCAGAGACCATTTAGTCCAAGCACTTCATTTTACATGTGAGGGAACTGAGAGGCCCTTTGAGATAAAGTGACTTGCTAAAGGTCACACCGAAACTGATTTCCTGGCCAAGCCTGATTCTTTAGGAAGACAAACATCGTTGTTGTTCAGTTGCTTTAGTCATTCGTGTCTGATTCTTCATGATCCCATTTGGAGTTTTCTTGGCAAAGATACTGGAGTGGTTTGCCATTTCCTTCTCTAGATCGTTTGATAGCTGAGGAAACTGAGGAAAACAGATTTAAATGACTTTCCCATGGTCACAAAACTAGGAAATGTCTGAGGCTAAATTTGAACTCAGGAAGATGAGTCTTCTTCATTCCAGATTCTGCATTCTATCCTAGACAAAGCGCACTTAGCTGCACTTCCAGGCTTATGTTTGAGAGTAGACAAAGACCACAATCACTGGACCCTCAGAGCCCAGAACCCATAAGGAGGACATACTTTTCTCTTTGGCCCAGCTCCCACCTTTCACTTCTCAGGCTCAGCATTGATAGACTTCCTGCTGACTTGGAAATTTTTCTTTTTAGAATTGAGGAACCTGGAACAAGTGACTTTCCTGTTGAGGCAGGACCAACCAGTAGCCACAGCCTGTTGACTGTTAATTATAGGGGCAGTGGGAGCTGGCAGGAGGTGACTGTTGGTAAGCAACCTTCCGAGGTCATGCAGAGGCTAGAGAAAGAATGATGTTTACCCTCGTGTTCTTTGAGTAGCTATAAAGAACTGTGGGTGGCCAGCCTTCCGATCTCTCTATTTCCCTATTAAATGGTAACTATTCAACAGACTTCATGACCACAGCATTAGAGCTTCCTCTTGGCTGGATGGAAGAACAAAATGAATCATATTTCTCAGCCCAAAGACATCAGAATAACCTAGGAAAGGATCGTCTGTTCTTATCCCTTGTAGACTGTAAATTAATCACATATTTTTTTTCTATTTCCTTTTTTGGCAGAAATTTTTTAAAATAGTACAGTCATATTCTCTTACAAAAAAATGGACAATAGGGAAATATGTTTTGCATGATAATCCATGCATAACCCAGATGGACTTGCTTATCAGCTCCAGCAAAGGGAAGGGAAGGGAGAGACATAATTTGAATCATATAACTTTGGAAAATTTGTGTGAAAATTTATTACATGTAATTAGTAAAATAAAATATCTTTATAATAAAAAATTAAAGCTAATTTTAATTTAATTAATTTCTTTATATATAAGTATACATTATTTAAATATAATTAAGCTAATTAAAGCTTAAAATAAATCAATAAATAAATAGTACAATCATTTCCCCACAATAGTACAATTGAGTAGGATAGAAATCAATCACTTACTCAAATTAAAACCCAGAATCAGAAAATGAGAGAAGAAGAAATAGTCTTTATTCTTTCTCATGAGAAAGAACAAGTGCCTGGATAAGGCAAATGTAATGCATGGGCACAGAAACAACATTATACAGGTTCCTGAAGTGAGACCTCCTCCCTCCTCTGTCTGACTCCCATTGTCTGGGGGCCAGGACTTACAGTCTAGGTGTGAAGCCTACCCCAATCAGAAAACAGCAAGATACATAGCATGAGTTCATCATAAGCCCTTACTTGGGAGGGATAAGATTATGGGGAAGTAACCATATCCCCCGTAGTGACTTCCTTAGCTTCTAAAGGTATGAGGAGATAGAGGTAGGATAGCCTGACTGTTTTCCTTGTTTACTGAGCCATAATAGGATGGCCTTGAAGTGAGATAAGGAGTCTCCCAACTGAGAATAACAAGATGTCCTTGAAGTCTTATTCTGCAAGTCTAGGCAGACTTTCATTCCTGATGGGGGGAGGAGGATGGATGTTCACCCTGAGAAGAACACACAAATTCTCTTTTTATTCCACTCAGTATCAATCTTTTATTGGGTCCTCCCTTATAATAATGAAAAATCAGTCAAGCGAAGCCAAATATCAATGCAACCATGCCCAATAATGTATGCAGCATTCCACATCCACAGTCTCCAAATAAGGAGGCAATACGGTGCCAGTCAACAAGCATTTATTAATCGGTAATTAATTAATCAATATTTCCAGGCTCTGAGCTTGAGGAGGACAATGTAGCTTAATGAAATAAGCCTCAGTCTTAGAGGCAGAAGATATGGATTGGAACCTCAAGTCCATTATGGTGTAGTCGAAAGAACAGAAGATGGACACTCCATCTTCCTGGATTCAAATCCTAGATCTATCATTTACTTAACTTTGGACAAGTCACTAAACTTCTCCCAGACGAGGATTCCTATGTTCTTGTTCAGTCCTTTTCAGTCATATCCAGCTTTGGGACCCCATTTGGAATTTCCTTGGCAAAAATACTGGAGCTGTTTGCATTTCCTTCTCCAGATCATTAGACAGAAGAGAAAACTGAGGCAAACAGGTTAAATGACTTGTCCAGGATCACAGAGCTAGTATCTGAAGCCAGATTTGAACTCAAGATATCTACTCCTATGTAATTATCTACATATATGTGTATAATACAATTCCTGGTTTTATATGATCAGGAATTTGAAATTGATGACCTCTAAGGACTCTTTGTGCTCTAAATCTGGGTTTCTGTTTCTGCTCGTTAGTTATGTAGCCTTGAGCACATCATTTACCTCAGTTATAAAAGTGATAAAATGAGAATAGCAATAAATTTTAGTTCTACCCTTCACAGGATTGTTGTTAGGAAAGTGCTTATAAACCTTAAGATATTATAAATGAGGGCAGCTGGGTGTGGATTGAGAGCCAGGCCTAGAGATGAGAGGTCCTAGGTTCAAATTTGGCCTTAGACACTAGCTGAGGGACCCTGGGCAAGTCACTTAAACCCATTGCCCAGCCCTTACTGCTCTTCTGCCTTGAAACTAATACATAGTATTGATTCTAAGATGGAAGGTAAGGGTTTTAAAGAAAAGATACTATAAATGTAAGTTGAAATATATATAATATGATCATTCTATATAGGACATATGATGACATATAATTTATGAAAGAATATGTAATAATTATACACATAAATATGCACATGTCAATATATAAAATATATTCATATAATATATAATGATAATATACTATATTAGCATGTGATCATATATTAGTGTATGAATAATACATCGATCTAATTGTATAATTTTCGTAAAATCCAAGATTTAAAATTTTTTGAGAAAAATTTTAGCAAAAGAAGCTTACTAAATCCTCGATTCAAGAAAATGAACTGTTTGGAGAAATTACCATAAAGAATCCTTCACTGCATCAGAAGTTCCAGAATGAACTTTGGGATGTAATTGATTGAACTGAAGGAGGTTGAACACATTTATTCTGAATATAAACTCTTATGCCAAAGGAGACTGCCCCCTAATTGGCTTTTTGTCAATGCATCTAGCAAACTCTCTCTTGTTTGTTTCCCTCCTCTTAGAAATTGCAATATTGTATGTATCTTTAGCTAGAAGATCTTTGGAGGTATAAGCTAGTTATGTTAAATGATTCATTGGGGAGACTAGTCTCTCAAAGAATCACAGGGGCAATTGTGAAGATAAGATTAATTCTCCCCTTGCCTATTTTTATCTAATCGAATCAAGAACTTAAAGTACCCCTACTTGATACTAAGTAAGAGAGTTCTCAAGTCACTTGCTAAAGTGGGTGACAACTACAGAGGCCACTACCCCACTCCTGAGCAGTGCTAGGAAAATTGAAAGACTGGGATTGGTTCCCGTAAAGTGGGGAAGGGACAGGAAGTGACGTGGAAAATGGACTATAAAAAGTCCTGAACTTCCTGTCCAAGAGACTTCTCCTTTGGACTTCTCTTTTGAACTTCTCCTTTGGAGTTTGTCTTTGGAGAATCTACGTCGGTGAGCTGGACTGAAAGAGGAGACTCTTTCTTTGGATCCTGCCTTGGCTTGCTGGCTGAGTAGTTGGCCTTCCTTTCCTGGCTTCTCTAGAGATTGGTTCCGGAGAGGCCTTCCTTTCCTGTAAGAGGCTGCATTGGTGGAACTCCTGCTGAAGACACCCCCAAGACCTCTGGCTGAAGATTATTGAGCCCTGCTAGGGCTGAGCTGGATACCGGAGCAGCACTTGGGGTGGTAGACTTGACAATTCTCTATCTTCTTATATTTTCCACTTTCACTCTTTGAAAATAAAGCTACTAAAAGTCATTTTGACTTAAGCTGTAATATTTTTAAATTGGCGACCACAATATTACTTTAGAATTCTCATATTTATTCAAAACTCTAAATTTTAAATTCTTACATAATATATAATATGCATAACATATATAATGCTATAATGCCCTATATATTATATTATATGTGCAATATATTATCGTGTGATCATATATAATCAAGAATTGTATTATACATATATATAAATGTTAACACACAATCAGAAATTGACACATGCTATATTAGTATAATATATGATATATGAATATGTGAGCAATATTTATATATTATATATAATAATGTAATATATTCATATGATATATTATGGGACATTATAATATATAGAATCAGGAATTGTCTTGTGGTTGTGGTCTTTCAGCTGTTTTAGTCCTCTCCCACTCTTTATGGTCCCATATGGGGTTTTCTTGGCAAGAATCCTGGCGTGGTTTGCACTTCCTTCTCCAGCTCATTTTATAGATGAGGAACTGAGGCCAACAGGGTTAAGTGACTTGCTCAGGGTCACCCAGCGGATAAGTGTCTGAGGCTAGATTTGAACTCAGGAAGATGAGTCTCCCAGTGCTCTGTCCGCTGTGCCTCCTAGCTGCAGGGATGGCATTCTATAACACATTCCATACACACGTGTATAATTCTGCAGGGTGATGTGTGCCTATATACACATATAAATATATGTGTGTGTGTATATGTTATACATTCTTCCTGAGCCCAGGCCACCATAACCCGTCCATCCCCGCACCTACCCCCTCTGGACACGGTTTGCTTAACTTGGCAGCGGAGATCTTTCCCGACCGGAGGAGACTCGCGGGGAGCGGGAGCTCTCGTGGGCCGCCATGTCTGCGGCGCTCCGGGCCCCTCTCCCAGATTCCCCAGATAATCAATGTAAATGTCGTGTTGTTTCGGAGGTGAGGCTGGGAAGGGGAGAAATGAAGGCTTCATTAGCCGTGGACAATGGCGTGGGGCACACTCTTCCTATGCATTCACTGACTTGTATAGGATTAGCTATAGTGTGTTTAGCCGCTGCACGCTATAGCCTATTCACAGCCAGTTTGAAAGACATGAATGCCTTTCGCTGAGGCAGGATAAGTCGCTCTGAGATTTGACTTATTTTTTTTTTTTTAAAGTTTATTCTAAGGGGAAAAACATTCCGGCGAGCTCAGGAAAAATGCCCAGAGCAGAGAGTTGATGAGTCGTGAAGGAAGGTCCAGGACCCTCTTGGCCAGGCTCTGTTAGCAGGAATCTCCCTCCACCAGAGTCTTCAAGTCTCCGTTCCTTTGGGTTGGCCATGCCGCCTTCCAGGCCCTCCCTCCCTCCCGCAGCCTCTCTCCGCCTCACACACAGACGGGCTGCCCAGTGCTGCTGCCTGCTATAGGGAACTCCGGGTCAAAGCTGCTGACTCAAAAGGCTTGTCTTTCTCTGGGACTGTGGCCATTCACATGCATTCGGAGCGTGTTGCCAGTGGAGGTCGTCTATAGGCTCAGGCCCATTGATGGGGGGATTAGGCTTGGGGCGGGCTGTGGGCCAAGGGGGCAGAGAGGTACCTCAGTTAAAGAGCCAGTTCTCCACTGTCCAGCCTGGCACGAGCCGCCATGCCCTACCTCCCCCCAGGCTTCTTCTGCGACCGGGTGATCCGGGAAAGGGACAGGAAGAATGGCGAGGGGACCCTGGCTCATCCCCTGAAGTTCGAGGGTCAGGATTTTAGTGCCCTCAGGAAACGGTGCCTGGTCCAGAAGAAACTGTTTGAGGACAGCATCTTCCCAGCAGGCGTTCAGGCCCTGGGCTTCCAAGAACTGAGGCAGAAATCTAAGACGAAGAATATTACATGGAAGAGGCCAAAGGTAGGGAAGGAAGGGGCATCCCCAGGTAGGAGCAGCGGGGAAGCAGGGATGCCATAGAGTCACCTGAAGGCCAGAAAGACACTAGCCTTTTCCTGGGGGTGCACATGCCATTCATAGGGATCCCTCCATGGGTAAAGCTAAGAGGGTATTTAGGGTGGTAGGGAGAGTCGTGGGGAGAACTCTGGACCTCGAGTTAAAAAGAACCGAATACCATTTCATGGTGTGTGTATGACATTGGTGGGTGACCCTGGGCAAGTCGTTTAACATCTGCCTGCCTCTCTTTCCTCACCTGTAAAATGAGGCTCATGATAGCACCTACCTCCCAGGGTTATTGTGAGGTCAAAGGAGAATATTTGTAAGGTACTTCCTAGCTGTGTGACCCTGGGCAAGTCACTTCATTTTTTAAAAGTTTATTCTAAGGGGGAAAAAATCCCAGCAAGCTCAGTTAAAAATGCCAAGAGCAGAGAATCTGTGAGTCATGAAGGAATATCAAAGGCCATCTTGGTCAGGCTGCATTAACAGAAATCTCCCTCTACCAAAGTCTTCAAGTCCCTGTTTCTTTGGGATTGTCTAGCCCTTACCACTCTTCTGCCTCAGAATCAAGAAGTTAAGAGTTTTTAAAAAAGGAATATTTGTAAGGCACTTTACAAACCTTAGAGAACTATATTATATGGCTAGCTATATTTATTATATTTATATTTCTTTATTATATTTATTAATAATAGTTATAGCTATTATTATTATATGTTTTGAGGGCATTAGAAATGGTACCCCACCCCAACACAAAAAAACATCTCCCTCACTTACCTTTGGATATCTGAAATTCCTTTAACTGGAAATAAATTTTTCAGTTCAGAACAGAAGATAAGGCTGAAAAAATGCAACAGATTACCTTAAATTCTCACTTGCTTAACTGGCTAATCAACTAATCTGCTCCCTGAGGGCAGGGATCTTGTTCACCCTTACATTCCTCTCCCACGGGACACAGGGCCTGGTACTCATTAGGCACTCAGTAAAAATTTGTTGAATGAATGAATGAGTGTTTTCTGGAGGATGGAAGATAAGGAAATAACCGAGGCACTGGCCATGGGTGTGAAGAAGCATTCCACAGAGAAGACCAAAGGGTTAAGATGAAGAAAAATGTAAAATGGGCATTATCTACAGGGTTAGAGGACATGCAGGTAAATATCAACCCTGCTATTTAAGGATGTGTGTGACTTTGGGCAAGTCACGTCAACTCATAATAGTTTCCTTTTCTATTAAATAATGGGGCTAGACAAGATGATCGCTTTCCAACTCTAAATCTTTGCTCTTATGGAAGGTCACAGGTTCCTTCACAGTTTTGCCTGGAGAGGACCCCAGATACTGGCAATTCAGTTAAACAGAGAAACAAAGGCGCCTTACCCACACAGATTCCTCTATTATTTGCTCTCTTTGCAGACAGGCCAATGATGTCTCCTCAGTCCTGAGTATCCGTCCCTTGGGGTCCCATAGAGGTTCAGAGATGCCTAGGCCAATTCTAAATGCAACACGCCTAGCCAGAGAGGATGCATGGTGTGTTGGATTGGGCACTGGAATTGGTGTGAGGAGAGTCAAATCTCCCAGACACTTAGCCTTGTGACTCTGGACAAGTCACTTAATCTCTTGGGTCTCAGTGTCTCCATTTATAAAATGAGGAGGTTGGATTTGATGCCTCCTAAACTCCCTTCTACGTCTAAATCTAAGATCATTAGAGATCTACCTATCTATCGTTACAGTCGTACCAGGCTCACTATACAGATTCCTCCTGGTGGGATTCAGATTTTTAATGTATTTGTTGTTGTTTCTTTATTGTGGTTTTGCTTTATTGATAACATAGGCAGATTGTAATAATTTTGATCAGTTCAGTTTTCTTTCTCTAATTCACGTCATTAGGGGAATATTTGAAGTGTGAGTGTACCAATTTAGAAACGTACCCAGCCCAAACGTTCTTATGGCTATTTTTGCCCAACCTGTAGGAGAGCCTTCTTGGCTTGTATTGGTCTGGTCAACCACAATAGACACACCATACATACATTGACTCCAACAGATGAATGATGTCATTTTGGTCCTTGTCAAGTATAACAGACAACTACCACTTTGCATGGGCACAATGCTAATTGTTGCATTCACATAAATAATCAGTTTGATCAGTTTTTTTAATGTATAGATAAAGATCTATAATATATATCATATAATATACAATATAGTAAATGTCTATACACACACAAATTAGATGACCAATTTGTCTAAATGAATGGATCGAGTTTGTCAAAGGCACTTTACAAATGAGTAACAAAATAATCGAAACAAACTGTTGTCATTATACAGGTAAAGACATAACAATAATTAGCACAAGGCCAATAGGACTTTATTCCAGATCACCAACGTAGTGAGGAGGTAGGGGGCACTCTTCTTCCCTAAGGATGTGTATTTCTTTCCCATGGGGCAATCTTCTTTCCAGGGGCATGCTTCCTACCCAATAGAGCATGCCTTTTTCCAGTAGCCACTGCCACCCTTGTGCCATGTTGCTCTGCACAACCCTTTGGAGCAGCCACCATCCTTAGAACCTGTCTCCCATGACACTTTTCCCAGATCACCTTTCCTTCCAAGTCTTATGAGGGATCAAGGGTCAAACTACCCCCTTTTCTGGCACAATTGTGTCCTGGATATCCTTTCACCTCCACTCCATTCGATTGGTTTTTGTCCCAGATGAAAAATCTCCAGTTATGGGTCTAGAGAAGACAACCAATAAAGAGAGTAGATTCTTTTATTTTTTAATGGTAATTTAAATTTAAAGCTAATTAAATTTAAGTATCCTGTGGACACAGATAGAATTTTCAAATGATAAATTGTTTATTATAAATATTGTACTATCATAATGAGTATTTTTTAAAAGTGTAGTTATCTCAGAACCAGTAATGGGTACCTCTAGTTCAGTGATTCCCAAAGTGGGCACCACTGCCCCCTGGGTGCTGCAGCGATCTGGGAAGCAGTGATGGCCACAGGTGCATTTATCTTTCCTATTAATTGCTATTGCAATTAAAAAAATTAATTTCCAGGGGGCTAAGTAACATTTTTTCTGGAAAGGGGGAGGTAGGCCAAAAAAGTTTGGGAACCACTGGGCTAGTTCATCCACCCTATCTACTATAAAATAAGGGCAAGAAAGGTGTTTCACACTTTTATTTTATTTTATATTATCACACTTAGACATAGAATATTAGAGCTGGAAAGCACCTTAGAGATAATCTAATACCAGTCCTTCATGCTACAAATTTAGAAACTCACTATCATCATCATCCTCAAAAACTATTAAGTACTTAAGTGTGTGGCAATAGGCACAGTTTATGTGGACACAGTCAGATGCAACTAGATTTTAGGAAAGGAACTTTCAAAAAGTTCAAAGAATTATGGGAAGGATTCCGTGGCTAGAGACTCAAAGGCAAAGGTGAGAATAAAATGGGAAATGTATTAACCTCTTTTAGAATATAAGGCTTACCAGAAAAGATGCATGCAGAAATGATCATTTTTCTCCAAACACACACAGACACACACACACACACACACACA
>NC_058131.1:526828491-526844743 GCF_016433145.1 Gracilinanus agilis | reverse complement strand
TGTGTGTGTGTGTGTGTGTGTGTGTGTGTGTGTGTGTGTGTGTGTGTGTATATATACATATATATATATATATATTTGTAATAGTTTTTATTTTTCTGGCCTCAATGGGTGGGGAGGCAAAGAGGGGAAGAAGAAAATTCAGAAATAAAAATAAAATAAAATTGAATTTAAAAAAAGATTGTACTTTTAAGTATATCATTTATTGTTGTTGTTATTCAGTCATTTCAATCATATCTAATTCTTCATGACTCTACTTGGGGTTTTCTTGGCAAAGACACTGGAGGTTTGCCATTTTCTTTTCCAGCAAATGTGTCATACTTATGTTCATTTTCTCAAGAGCTGGTTGTTCAATATTTACCAGCACACTCTTGAGTTGAACTAGATGACCTTCCAACCCTGGACTTCTTTAGCTATTTCTTTTTATTTAAGCAGGGGTGGGGGGAAAGAGTATGGTGCTGGGTCAGTGGTTAACTTTGCTTAGCCTGAGCTCTAGGAGGAATCAATCAACAGTAAGCATTCAATAAATATCTATTATCTATCAAATGTTGTGCTACATTCTGGGTATATAATGACAAAAATGGAACTGTCCCTGCCCTCAAGGACTTTACATTTATCTGGAGAGAAAAATGTATATATAACAATAGATATTATTTACATAAGACCTTAAGGTTTATAAAGCACGTTATAACATGGTGTCTCATTTGATCCGTATACATATATAGATACATATATACATATATATGAATATATGCAAAGGAAAATCAAGGTCTCTTTGGAAGGGAGAATTTATAAGCAACTAGAGGAGAGGGATCAAGAAAGGCTTCATGTAGAAGGAAATGCTTGAGTTGAGTTCTGTAAAAAAAATATGAGCCATTCCGAGAAGCAATAGTGAGGATGGTTTTCTAGAAAGGGGGATAAAGCTGGGAGATTGGAGTGTCATGTGAGAGGAACAGAAAGAAGGCCAGTATGACTAAACAAAAGAATATGTGGAAAGGAGCTATATATAATGAGGTTGGAAAGGTAGATTGGGACCTGACTATGAAGCTCTTGAAATACCAAGCAGAGTTTATATCTGATTTTAGAGGGAATAGGAAAATACACTGATGCAGCTATCAGGCCATGTCCCACAAATTTAAGAGGTGCCAAATTGCTTCTTACTGATCTGTGTTGTTTTTTTTTCTCCTCACAGGAAATCTGCGAGAATCCCAGGTTTATCATTGGTGGAGCCAACAGAACTGACATCTGCCAAGGCGATTTAGGTGGGAGATTGCCCAGAGCTCTCACATACTGGGGCCAAGAGAGGGCCAGACAGTGCCAGAAGAGAATGTTTGACTTTTTTCTTTTTAAACCCTTATCTTCCATCTCAGAACCAATACTCTGTGTTGGTTCCATGGCAGAAGAACAGTAAGGGCTAGGCAATGGGGGTCAAAGGACTTGCCCAGGGACACACAACTAGGAAATATCTGAGGCCAGATTTAAACCCAGGACCTTCCATCTCTGGGCCTCACTCTTTCTGTATCCACTGAGCCTCCTCACTGCCCCCTAGGATTGATTGACTTTTGCTACCATTGTATACCACTGAATACAATTTTAGGGGCAGATTCTTTTTATTATTTTTTTTAACATTTATTTTTTAGAAAAATTTTCCATGGTTACATGATTCATGTTCTTACTTTCCATGGATAAGTCACTTGATCTCTCTTGGCCCCAGCCACTACTTCTGTAAAATGAGAGGATAGTATTAAATGACTAAGAAGGTCCCTTCCAACTCTAAGTCTATAATAAATGTAAGGGGTGGCCACCCATACTGACACCTCAGACAAATTAATCAATTCATTGAGGTACTTCTCTGATTCTCTGCTTCCAGACTGTTCATCTGCTCAGCTAGACTTATTCCTCAACAGCAAATGTCTTATATTACTTCCAGCTTCACAATCAGATGATACAGTTCTGATATCTAGGTATCTTTTCTGTGTTTAGTCCTGGTTCTTCTCCGCAACAAACCCTAATCTGCAATGATAAATAATCAAATGTTCATTTTCTATCTATAATCAGATAAATTATATTTGTTCCAAAGTTGTATGACAGTTCTGGTATCCATATCTTTCCATGACAGTTTGTCACATTTAAAATGTGGCACAGTGGGACAGCTGGGTTGATCTCAATCAGTGGATTGAGAGTCAGGCCTAAAGATGGAAGGTCCTAGGTTCAAATCTGGCCTCAGACACTTCCCAGCTGTGTGACCCTGGGCAAGTCACTTCACCCCCATTGGCCACCCTTACCACTCTTCCGCCTATGAGCCAAAACACAGAAGTTAAGGGTTAAAAAAATTTTTTAATTAAATAAAATAAAATATAGCACAGTGTCTGGCATATAATGGGCACTATATGAATGAAAGTTATCATTCCTCATGGAGATAATAATAATAGCTAACGTTTATGCAATGTTTATTATGTGCCAGACAGTGCTAAGTGCTTTTAAAAACACCTATCTCAGGGTTGTCTTGATATGTAATGTATATTGCAAACCTTAAAGCCACATATAAATGCCAGCTATTATTATTTTTGCTCCCTTTTCCTTTCATATAGGGGACTGTTGGTTCCTGGCTGCCATTGCCTGTCTGACTCTGAATGAGCGACTACTTTTCCGAGTTATCCCCCATGATCAGACTTTCACTGAAAACTATGCCGGGATCTTCCATTTCCAGGTGAGGCGCTGGGCCTTTGAGAGCAGATAAATGAGGAAGATGTCGTGATGTCTATTGATTATTGGATTTGAAGTCAGAAAACCGAGGATAACATCCTAGCTTGGCTTCTTACCACAGATACGACTCTTGGCAATTCAATTAACCCCTTTGGACCTTAGTATCTTCATCTGTCTTATTTTTTGCTTGAATTTGTATTTCCAATGGTTAGCATAATATTGCTAGAAGCCTGGACACATGCTAAGTATTTACTATGATCTCTCTCTCTCTCTCTCTCTCTCTCTCTCTCTTTCTCTCTCTCTCCATACCTACCAACCTATCTAATTATCCTTTTATCCATACATGCATACATACATCTATCTATCTGCCTATCACCTGTCTTTCTACCCATCCATCACCTACCTGTCTGCTGTCTATTTATCCATATATCTAACCATACATCTATCTGCCTGTTCACCTAGCTATCTCTCTCCATACCATCTCCCTATTTATATGCCTATCATCTATCTTCCTACATGCCTATCTACTTATCTAATTTATCTATCCATCCATTCATTAATCTATCTAATCATTCATCTACCTATCTGCTATCTGCTTATCTATCTATCCAACCATCCATTACTTGTCTACCTACCTGCCCATCCATCTGTCTATCCATCTATCTTTCATCTATCTGTCATCTGTCTATCCATTCATCTATATATCTATCCATCCATCCATCCGTCCTTCCATCTGTCTGTCTACCTACCTATCTATCTACTAATTGTAAAGAAATTTAATGGCAGCCATGTTGGGTCAAGAGTGATAGTCAGTTACCTGCTTAGAATGCAGAATGAACTGAGGTGGCATGAGCTTGGCATGAGCCTGGCATGAGCCGGGGCAGTTGGAAATTGCCTATATAAGGAGCAGACATGAACAACTCCGGGTCTCAGTCTGGAGATATTGGGCAAAAGAGGAATAGGGACTTAGGCAGAGCTAATTCTCTCATTACTCACAAACCAACTTCAACTATAGACTCATCCAACCGTATCCATCAACCTCAGTTTTCACTATGCCCCTCTCTACCTATCATCTACTTATTTGTATGCTATCTGTCTGTCTATCTTCCTGTCCATCCATCCATCTACCTACCTAGCTATATTTCTATCCATCTATCTACCTATTTATCTGCTTATCTGTGCCTATCTGTAGATACATACCTATCTTCCTATCACACTAAATACATAGTTATCTACCTATCATCTATCTATCTATCTATCTATTCACCACCCATCCATCTAACTGTCAGTTATCTATCTATCTATCTAAAATGAGGGGGGAGCACTGAACTAGAATTCCTTGTACAGCCTTTTCCACAAGACAAAGAAGGAAAATAGATATGGGCAAACCCTTCCTATTGGTGGGAGGGGAAGGGCAGAGAGAGGAAGAAGGTGGGAGAACAGGTGTCTGTCTCTGCCCAGCCTATGATCTTTTTTATTGTTGGAAAGTTCAGCTCCACCATGTGCTCCAGATGAAGCAGGAAGGAAACATCCTGTGCAATGGCAGGTCAGTCTATTTTAACCTCTCCAGCTGCTGGGGCTCTGCTGAAGCTTATGGTCCTTCCCAAATATCTTCCAAAATCTATTTAACTATGTTTAACCCTCCAGAGAATCTGCAGGGGTCACATAGATACAAGGGACCCCAGGGCAGAGGCTACAGCTGTCTTTGCACTTCACATTAAAATTGGGTGTATACTAAGTTCATAGTTTACTTGAAAGCCTTTTGCTGGCATTTGCTGTTTTACAAAGCATGAATATGAAGTATGAATAAATAAATCACTCTGTTGGTCAATTAAACCAAAATAATTCTTTAACATTTGTGAGAAGTGTCCATATCTCACCAAGATGTGTTAGATAAGCCAAGACTGTTGAAGGCAGGACTATGGGTCCATCATAGGTCTAGGGCTCCAAGGAACTTCAGAGGTCATCAAGTGTGATGACCCCCTTATTTGATAGTTATAATTCACTTCTTTTTTTTTTCTTAACCTTTACCTTCTGCCTTAGAATCAATACTGTGTACTGGTTCCAAAATAGAAGAGCAATAAGAGGCAGGCAATAGAGGTTAAGTGACTTGCCCAAGGTTATTAAACCAGATCAGAACCAAGGACCTTCTGTCTCTAGGCTCTGCTCTCAATCTGCTGAGCCATCCAGCTGCCCCCAATTCACTTCCTTTTAAAAAAAATTAATTATTTTCAATTAACGAGTATTTGTTTTCTCTCCTTCCTTTTCCCACCCTCATATGAAAAGAAAAAGAAAACCATGTATACATAATGAAAGAATAAAAGAAAACCAAATATACATAATTAAGCAAAGCAAATTTCCCCATTGTCCATATCCCAAACTGTCTCATTCTGCATCTTGAGACCATCACCTCTCTGGCCAAAGGTGGGTAGCTCTTGGGAATTATTATTGCATTGATCAGAATTCTCAAATGCCTCGGATTACAATTCTGGGCCTTCTACCTAGAGGAGATCCATCTTCAGTCGGTCAGTCAGTCTATAATATAATGTTAATAAACTAACATTTATTAAGCATCTACTCTTTGCCAAACCTTGTATGAAGTACTAGGGACACAAAGAGAAGCAAAAAATAGTCTATTCAGTTCTAGAGGACTCATGATGAAAAATGCTCTCCACCTCCAGAAAAAGAACAGATGAACTCTGACTACAAACTAAAGTATAGAAGTGTAGTTTTCTCACTTACTTGTTTTGGGATTTTTTGTGATATGGCCAACATGGAAATGTAGTGTGCATGATTTCACATGTATAATTGACACCATATTGCTTGCCTTCACAGTGGGTGGAGGAGGAACAGGAGAGAGGAAGAGAATTTGAAAGTTGAAATATTTTTTAAAAGAATGTTAAGGTCTCAGCGGGCCAGGGTGGAAAGGAGAGAATAGAATTCAAGGCTCAAAATTCTTTTCAAAATGTTGGAAACTGTACTTAAATATAATTGGGGAGAAAGGAAAAAAAATTTTTTAAAAGAAAAGAATGTCAAGGGGCAGTGAGGTGGCTTAGGTTCAAATTTGGTCTCAGATACTGTCTAGCTATATGACCTTGGGCAAGTCACTTAACCCCATCACCTAGCTCTTACTACTCTTCTGCCTTGGAACCAATACTTGGTATTGATTCTAAGATGGAAAGTAAGGGTTTGGTTTTTTTTTTAAAGAATATTAAAAATAAATAAATAATGCTTTTTAAAAAGAATAAAAGTAGTCTCTACTCTCACACTTCTCATATTCCCATTACCCTGGCTGGTAGAAGCAAAAATTAACTATTTGCTCGCCTAACTTTGCCTTTCTATTTTCAAAATATATTTTATTTATTTTGTTAAATAATTCTCAATTACATGTAAAATTTTTTAAATTAACTTAAAAAAATTTTTGAGTTTTAAATAATCTCCCTCTTTCCAGCCTCTCCACTGTCACTTGCAAAGGCAAATGATATCATATCAATTATACATGTCAAATCATACAAAACATACTTCTATATTGGCCATGTTGCAAAGGAAGGCATACTCATGAACCAACAAGAAAAACAAAGGAATTTTTTAAAAAGCATGCTTCAATATGCACTCAGATTTCTTAGTTCTCTCTCTGGAAGTCAATAGCATTTTTCATTCTGGATCCTTTGGTATTGTCCTGGATCATCGTATTGATCAGAATTATCTTAGCCCTTCAAATTTGGACAATATTAGAATTTGATAACCAAAGTGTTTAGCCTCTTAATCCAAACTTCTCCCCTGAGCTGAAAAGGATCTATTGAGGGGTATGATGGTAAATGTTTAACAACCAGCTCTTTAGGAGAAAAAAGTACTCATGACTTGCTTTTAAGTTTAATCTGCATTTTTATTATTTTCTCCCTCAATTTCTTAACTTTAGACAATCAATAACATGATAAATCAAGCCTTGACTTTGTAGCATTTTCTGATTTCTGAAATATAAATGACCACATGGAAAATGTATCAAGTATATATGTATGTAAGTATATATGTTCTACCTGCCTTATATCCTAGCTTTGCGAACACATGTTATATCTCTACCCAGATTATAGTCTTCTGCAGGGCAAGGTCTATCTCCCATGCTTCTTTGTATCTCCAATATGCCTGACATGGTTCTTTGTACATAATGACATTCCATAAATACCTGTTAAATAAATGCATGAATGAATGAATAAACTGCATACAGACATATTAAAGTATTCAGGACAACATTTCATGATATAAAATGCTAGGGTTGATGGTATCTCAAATATCTCTGGAAGTTAGCACAGTTCTAGGCTAGCTCCAGGGTTGGGAGGCCTAGCCTGAAGTCTAGAAGACTTCCAAATTGGTTCTGAAACTGCCTGAGGGTCTCAGGTCTACACTAGAACAGGTCAAAGATCAAACTGGATATTCATTTCACAGACTGACCTAGAACCAAAGCAGCCTCTAGGAAGAACTTGTGGATTATGAAGGTTGCTTGATACTTTGCTTCTTACCATTTGGCTTGACATGGACTCCAGCTCTTGGCCTCTGAACTCACCATTTGGACCTTCCAGATTTCAAAAAGTCATAGCCATCTCTAATATTCCCCCTGCTAAAAGCAGGAAGAATAAACACAACAGAGAAAGAAGCAGCAGCAAGGCTGTGTTCATGGTTCACATGGCCCCAGTGGCAAGCTCAAGGCATCTCTCTCCTGAGCAGAGTCCCTCCCTGCTTCTTCCCTTGAACACAGCCAGGCAGTAATGAGAGACAAGAGACTTGCTTTGGCTGGTTGGGGTCGTTGGAATGCACCCCAGGACCAGTTCAACAGCCAATCAAAGAAGGCTCCTCTTTATAACACGCTTAGCAGCCCAGAGACAATTATACAAATGTCTTCATGGGTTCCAAATACAGAAACAAAGCCCTTCCATTCCAGGTCATCATGCCATTCTAGGAGCAGGTTCTCCAGCCTCTTCCATATAGAGAGAACATCAACCAAACCTGCTCACCAGCCCCCATTCCAGAGATAATCTGTGTAAAGAGCTTTGCAAACCATTAAGTGCTGTAGAAAAATTAGCTATGATTAGGAAAGGAGATGACACTAAGCCTTTTGCATCTACAATGGACATTTCTAAAAAATTATACTCTTCATTTAAATTATTTGTTTAATATGGTTATTATAGCCACCACATGCTCTCTCCCCCCATCTCCTCCTCTTCATTTTAAACCTGTTTTCCTTACAGATATAAGAAAATCAGCCTCAATTATTGCCTGTCCCTAGCCAGGAGAGCTATTCTGTGCTCTCATGGATAGAACCTTCCAACAATCCAACCAATCCATGTTGGCCCAAGGCCTAGGTATTTCTTGTCCCCTTTTTTTTGTACTAAATCTGTGATTCCATTGCGCTAGGGAGTTTTCATTGTGGATGTTCCCTCAAGTGGGCACCTGTTCTGCAATTTAAAATCTTAAAGCGTTGGGGGCAGCTGGGTAGCTCAGTAGATTGAGAACCAAGAGCAGGGATGGGAGGTCCTGGCTTCAAATCTGACCTCAGACACTTCCTGGCTGTGTCACCCTGGGCAAGTCACTTAACCCCCATTGCCTAGCCCTTACAACTCTTCTGCCTTGGAACCAATACACAGTATTGATTCTAAGAGAGAAGGAAGGGTTTTAAAAAAAAGTTGCCTGGGGACACTGAGATACTAAATGACTGTCTAGTCACTGTCTAGGGTCCCAGATCAAGAGGAATCAGAGATGGACTTCTACACAAGGCAAATCCCATACCATCTTACCTCCTGTATTAATTCAGTTCAATTCAAAAGATATTTAGTGAATAGCTACTCTGGACCCAGTACTATGCGAGGCATTGTAGATGATGCAAAGGAAGTAAAAAAGTGTGTTAATTGCCCTCCAGGATATTATAGTCCATTTGGGAAGGCAAGATGATGTACATAAAACTTATTGTTCACCTCAGACACTTCCCAGCTGTGTGACCCTGGGCAAGTCACTTGACCCCCATTGCCCACCCTTACCACTCTTCCACCAAGGAGCCAATACACAGAAGTTAAGGGTTAAAAAAAAAAAAACTTATTGTTTAGTCATGTCCAACTCTTCATGACCCAGTGGACAACAATACTGTTCATGGAATTATCTTGGCAAGGATACTGGAATGGTTTACTATTTCCTTCTCCATGGATTAAAGCAAACAGAACTTAAGTGATTTGTCCAGGGTCACACAACTAGTAAATATCTGAGGTTGGATTTGAACCCACGTATTCCTGACTCTAGGTCCACTTAGCTGCCTCACATGAAACTTAAGACAAAGAAAAACCAATTTATCTGAATCTAAGTAATCACGGTCAGAGATAATTTAGGATTGCTAAACTAGAGGTCATGTTCATCAAGGGTCCTGAGGCTGACGCAGACAAATCTAGTTGTCTCTCATGCCTGGAACTCTCCCTCCTCCTCTCTATTGACCTCCTTGGCTTCCTTTAAATCCTAACTAAAATCTTATGTTCTAGAGCAGTGATGGGTAAACTACGGCCTGCCGGCCAGATGAGCCCCCTGAAATGTTCTATCCAGCTGCACGACATTATTCCTAATCTGACAAATACAATGAGGAGAATACAGTACAATGAAACTTTGAAAGAGTTGCCTTAGAAACAGACTGACAGATGAGCATTTCCTTTCCTTTGGCCCCCTCTTTAAAAAGTTTGCCCATCACTACTACAGAAGAAGCCTTCCCTAATCCCTCTTAATTCCACTGTCTTCTCTCTTTTAATTATATCCTATTTGTCTTGTAAATAACTTTAGTATATATTTATGGGCATATTGTCTCTCCCATTAGATTGTAAGCTCCTTGAGGGCGGGGACTGTCTTTTGTTTCTTTTTCTTTCCCTTCACTTAGCAGAGTGCCTGGTACATAGTAAACACTTAATAAATCTTTATTGATTAATTACTGATTGGTGTTTCCCTTTAGTTCTGGCGCTATGGAGACTGGGTAGATGTGGTTATTGATGACTGTCTTCCAACCTATAACAACCAGCTGGTCTTCACCAAATCCAATCATCGCAATGAATTTTGGAGTGCTCTGCTGGAGAAGGCCTATGCAAAGTAAGAGGAGCTGGGTTGTAGAAACCACCTCAGGCCCCATAACACAAGCCTCTTTTGGGGGAGTCAGGTGAGAGAGAGACAGACAGACAGACAGACAGAAACAGAGACAGAGAGACAAAGTGAGAAACAGAGACAGAGAGAGAGGCAGAGGCAGAGAGACAGAGAGAGAGACAGAGAGAGAGAGAGAGAGAGAGACAGAGAGAGAGACAGAGAGAGAGAGAGAGAGAGAGAGAGAGAGAGAGAGAGAGAGAGACAGAGAGACAGAGAGACAGAGAGAGAGAGAGAGAGAAAGGGAGAGAAAGAGGGAGGGAGAGAAAGACAGAGACAGAGAGACAAAGAATGCAACTGTGAAACTGAGGATCATTTCATAAATGAAGCCAAGATTCAATGAAAAGAGAAGAAAATATACCTCCCTCTGTGCAGGGGTGGGGGGTAGGGGGGTGGAAGGATGTTGTATGTGAAATACTGAATATGTGATCAGACTTGGTTGTTTTAGTTTTGTTGAACTGTCTCCTTTTTCCTTTAAGCATTTCTTTCATTTTATTTTTTACAGCTCTCTGGGATGGGAAGGGAAAAGGGATATATTTAGAAATGAAGATGTTTTGGAGTTTAAAAACATTTTTTTAAACCCTTACCTTCCATCTTAGAATCAATACTGTGTCTTGCTTCTAAAGCAGAAGAGTGGTAAGAGCTAGGCAGTGGGGGTTAAGTGACAGCTAAGAAGTGTCTGAGGCCAGATTTGAACCTAGAACCCATCTCTAGGCCTGGCTCTCAATCCACTGAGCTAACTTAGCTGCCTCGTGAAATGAATGTGTTTTTAAAACAAAATATATTGGGGCAGCTAGATGGCTCAGTGGATAGAGTGCCAGGCCTGGAATTAAGAGAACTTAAAGAACAAAAATGTCAATAGAAATAATCAAAAGTAAAGTCTCGAAGGACTGCAGGAGAGGAAACATATAAGAAAAACAACTGCTTGAACGTATGGGTCGGGGTGGACATGATTGGGGATGTGGACTCGAAACTACCACACCAATGCAACTATCAACAATTTGGAAATAGGTCTTGATCAAGGACACATGACAAAACTAGTGGAAATGTGCATCGGCCATGGGTGGGGGGAGTGCGGGGGGCGAAGGGGAAAGAAAGTAGGAGCATGAATCATGTAACCATGTTAAAAATAAATATTAATAAATGTTTAAAAAAAAAAGTAAAGTCTCTCCAGACTGCATACAGCTTTATGTTTTAAAAATTCTCTAATAGAAGTAAAACCTTTACCTACTTACCCTATGGATTCCCATAGCAACTTTGTGCCATTTCTACAGTGGCCCAGGCTTGGACCAGTGGAAGCTTTCTCTGAAGCTTGAAAGTCAGAGGTCCCCTTAGCTCTAGTTCATGTGAGCCATGAACCTCAAGTGAGCCATGTGGGTCACATTACCCTAGAACTTTGTGCTGTTAAATCTTCCCTCCTATTCTCCCCAAGGCTCCATGGCTCTTACGAAGCCCTGAAAGGCGGCAACACCACAGAAGCGATGGAGGACTTCACTGGAGGAGTGACAGAGTTCTTTGAGATCAAGGATGCTCCCAGAGACATGTACAAGATCATGAAGAAAGCTATTGAGAGGGGTTCCCTCATGGGCTGCTCCATTGATGTGAGTTCAAGGGCATCCAGGTGGGCAAAGCCCATTGGTAAATGGATAGCCACAAGATGCCTTCATTGGGGATAGCATTAATGTCCACTCAGAAATCGCCCAATAAGGGCAAGCAGGAACTGGCCCTGTCTCATGGAGAGCCAGAGGATTCCTTTCTAATTGTGGGTATGCTCCTAATCTTGAGTTTGAATAGGCGTCAGTCCAAATAATTGAGAATTCTCTAGATATGAACCTTTCATAACAGTTGTCATGGGAAGTTCTCATATTCTCATGGCCGTATGGACATCTGTCTCCTGGAGGAAAAAAAAAATGTCTAGGTCATTTGTTTGGTGCCTTATAGTGTTACCTATCCCCAAATTATAGACCAATTTACTTCTCAATTACCTGCCAGTGCTCAGGAATGGGCAAATAGAGAGGAAGTAAGAAGATCAGTGAAAAGGCAGGATACTTAATCTTGTGTATGTGTGTTCTGAACCCTTTAGCAGTTTGGTGAAGCTTCAGGTCTTCTCCAATTAGTATTTTAAAATGCATAAAATACATAGGACTACAAAGAAAACTAATTATGCTGAAATAGTTAATGAAATAGAAAAAAATCTATGATATTAATATAGCTAATGGAAAGTCTAATAACGTTAATAATTTCAAAATAATGATGAACACAAGTGATACTTAGGGGAACAACTAGGTGGCTCAGTGGATAAAGAGCCAAGCCTAGAAATGGGAGGTCCTGGGCTCAAATCTAGCCTCAGACACTTCCTAGCTGTGTGACCCTGGGCAAGTCACTTAACCCCGATTGCCTAGCCCTTACTGCTCTTCTGCCTTGGAACCAATGCCCAGTATTGATTCTAAGATGGAAGGTAAAGGTTTTTTTAAAAAGTAATATTTAGAGATATCTTCAACATCTGTTATGTGATATGAAAATGTAATTTCTATTGGTGACAAAATCATCAGTACAGCAAATACTACCATAATGCACTGCTTATGTTCAAATGAAAGGAATGTCTAATTTCAATCAGAGGTTAGTGAAAATAAATATTTTTCTCTATGAGGTTCCTAAAACTCCTGAAATAATACCCTTTGGGAGTGTGTAGACCCCAAATTAAGAACATCTGGTCTAGAGGGAAGGAGAGCATACCTTTTTACATGTGGAATAAATGCTCAAGGCTTATTAGTTTTACCTCACCACCTCTTTTGAACAAAAAAATAAAGTGGAATTCCAGTCCTTTCCACAACTCCTAAATGTGTCGCTCTTGTCACTCCTCCTATTTGACATCCTTCTCTGGGCTAGGCATCTTCCCCTCCACTCTGGGATTTACCTGAATGAGCACCATTTCCATCTAGTATCCTGAGGTCAGTGGGACCAATAAATGCAATATTCCTCATTCCACACCAGGCAAGAACAGAGTTCTCTCTACATATTTTCCTTCATTGCTTTATTTCCATCTTTTCCCCTTTCACTCTTTGAGCTTTTATTTTCCTCTTTTTTCTCATTTGAGTTTGCTTCTGTCCTTAATGAATTCCTTGTTTCCTTTCTGTCCTCTTTCCCTCCCCCTCCCCCCCATTCTTCTTTCACTGTCCCATCTCCCTCCTTACATGTCTTCAGGATGGTACAAACATGACCTATGGGACCTCTCCTGGTTGTAGCATGGGGGAGCTGATTGCTAGAATGGTGAAGAATTTGGATCACTCCCATTTGAGGGACTCAGACCTAGATCCGAGAGGCACAGATGACAGGCCAGCCCGGGTTTGTACGCCTGAGAGAATGAGTCATCCCTTCCCTTTTAACAATACTGTCAGCTTCTCATGTCTTCAGGATCCCTTTTGGTACCCAGCTCCCTGTCTTTCCTTTGTGTGGTGCTAAATATTCAGACAACTGCTGGAGGCTTTAGGATGCACTTAACTGGGAATGCCTTGGGCTGGGAGTCAGGATCCCTCGATTCTAATCTTAGCTGCTCATAACCAACAATTTATATGGCTTTAGGCAGATCACTCCCTGTCTTTGGGCCCAGAAAAAAAAAGCTTCCAAGTTATTAATTTGGTAATTTATTATGATGCCTCATACCCAGGCTGTAGATTATTCTACCACTCAGTTACCCACCAGGACTCACAGATGGGGTGAATAGAAAGTAGGAAGGTCAATGAAAAGGAAGAATACTATTCTATCCTGCTCAAGAGAATCATGGGCCTCTTTGGCAATTTGGTGAAGCCTATGGTCCCCTATTCAGAATATCATTTTTATATGTATAAAATTAAACACAAGGGATCGATAAAGAAACCAATTATATTGAAATATGAACAATTGTACTACAGTAATATATCTGGTAGCAGTTCTAATAGCTTTAATCATTTCCAAATAATGATGAGGATAAGGTTCCTACTTTCTTTGGTGAATGGGTAAACCAAATGGAGAGGCATGATAATGTAATGGAAAGTGCTACATTGGAGTCGAGAAGACCTGGGTTCAAATCTCAAACTGATCATAACAGTATGGCCTTGGGTAAGTCACTTCTTGTCTTTAGATCTCAGATTTCTTCTTTCTATAGTAAAGAGATGGGACTAGAAGAGGGATGGGATTAGATGGAAAGGAAGCATGATGGAATGGGAAGAATGCCAGAGTTTAAGAGTTCAAGTTCTACCTTTGAGCCTTGGCAAATCACTTAACCTCTCTGAGTCTATTTCCTTATAAATGAGGATAGGAATTATATGTTTGACAAGTTTATAGTGAAGATCAAATATAATATTTTTGATATTTAAATATGTAGTTAGTACTTTATAATCATCATTGTTATCTCTATCCCTTCTGGAATATTCATGATTCTATGGCATTCTAGGCTCTGAAGAAAAGCAGCAGGTTGATATATCCCCCAGAAAAGTTTTTCTGACACTTTCAGATAGTGAGTCAGAAAGTTCCTACATTACTGAGAAACAAAAAGAATTACAGAAGAGATATTTTAATCTCTCTCCCTCATAGTCGGGGTGCCATAGTATTATAGTCTGAGAGATAGGAGGGACCTCAGAGGCCAAATAGTCCAATCCTCCCACTTCACAGATGAAGAAATCGAGATGCAGAGAGGTTAGAGTCAAGAGAATTCAGGCTGCTGCTCTGTCTAGAGATAGAACCTAATTCCCAAGTTCTGCTCAAGGTTTACTTCCATTTGCTTTAATCTCTCACAGATGTGCCTCCTTTCTCATCTCATGAATTTTGTTGTCATTATTTTTAAGTTGTTTGAGTTGTGTATGATCCTTTACGACCCCACTTAGGGTTTTTTTTTTGGCAAAGACACTGAAGCGGTTTGCCATTTCCACTTCATTTTCACAGATGAGGAAACTGAGGTCAACAGGGTTATGGGACTTACTTAGGGTCACACAACTAGTAAGTGTCTGAGGCTGGATTTGCACTCAGGTCTTCTTAACTCCAGCTCTGACCCTCTATCCACTGCATTACCTACCTGACCATCCCATGAATTAGAGGACTAAAAATGAGAGAATCTTCATCTCACCCATTTCTCACAGGGGTACAGGTCTTAGCATTTGTCTGTGGCCTATGGGGATGGGAGCAAGGAAAAGTCTAAATGAGAGGAAGGTTCATGTTCCAGAAATCCTGTGCTGATCCACTTTTGTTCTGTTAGCATTGTCAGATGGATTAAAGCCATGTTGGCAAACCTATAACACATTTGCCAGAGGGGGCTACTCCCTACCCCCTCTCCACCATGCCTGAGGACATTTCTCACATCGCCCACCCCTCTGCCCAGCAGCCCAATGGGGTACTTCCTCCCTCCCCTGTCTGGGGTAAAGGGGAGGTTCACAAGTGTTATGAGGGTTGTAGTTTGGGCACTTAGTCACCAAAAGGTTTGCCATCACTGCACTAGAGTCTTTTCCCTGGGAGAGAGCCAGAAATCCTAGATCCAGAGCTCAAAGGTACTTCAGAGTCCATCTGATCCAACCCCTTCATTTTATAGATGAGGAAACTGAGGTCCAGGGAGGTTAAGTGATTTTTTCCTAGGTCACATAGGGAGTAAGTAGAAAGGGAATTTAAAGCAAGGTTCTCTAACTTGAGAGACAGAGTTCTTCCTACTGCACTGAAAATTATCAGGCAACCTAGAAGAAATTGAGGTATTATTGTGGATAGAACACTAGGCTTAGAATCAAGAAAACTCGCCTTCCTGAATTCAAATCTTGCCTCCAATAAAAGCTGTGTGATCCTGGCTAAGTCACTTAACCTCATTTGCCTCAATTTCTTCACTTGTCAAATGAGCTGGAGAAGGAAATGGCAAATCATTCCAGTATCTTCGCCAAGAAAAATCCAAATCAGGTCACAGAGAATGGGATATGACTGAAAAATGACTTAAAAAGAGGAGCTAGGATATTGGATGCTAAAAGGACATCAGTGACTCCCTGGGTTTCTGTGTGCCCCACTCTCCATTGACTATTTCATACTCCTGTCTGTTCTTCTTTATGTATCAAATGGGAGAAGCTGTCCCCACAGCACCAGGCATGGCTCTTTCCCAGCATGACTGTGCATGATCTCATCCCCGCTTTGGAAAGTGTTCTGGGATTCTTGCAACATTTCTTGAATCTGAGAGATCTGGGGGATTGGAATGATGACCAAGGCAGGATGGGGGAGAAAGGAGAGGTGTAGGGAAAGAAAGCAGAGCTTGAGCTTTTCATTTATCATTACCCAGGAACGGTAAACCCCAATGAGCTGCACTTGAGGATGGGGAAGAGAGAGAGAGAGAGAGAGAGAGAGAGAGAGAGAGAGAGAGAGAGAGAGAGAGAGAGAGAGAACACGG
>NC_058131.1:526606897-526828230 GCF_016433145.1 Gracilinanus agilis | reverse complement strand
AGAGAGAGAGAGAGAGAGAGAGAGAGAGAAAGGAAGGAAGGAAGGAAGGAAGGAAGGAAGGAAGGAAGGAACGAAGGAACGAAGGAACGAAGGAAGGAACGAAGGAAGGAAGGAAGGAGGAGATTTCATAATTAACAAGTAGGAAACTGGGGTCCAAACCCAGATCCTCCAATTCCAGATGCCATCTTCTTTCCACTGTATTATCTCAAAGAATCCTAACTGAATCACAATCATCTTCAATTTTTGCCTAGGGTACTTTAGGCCACTACAAAGCAGATTTCTGAGAGGGCAGGGCAAATTCTTTGCAAAACAAATGGGAGCTGTTTTCTTGCCTAGTACCTAGCACCATTTGGGCATTTCATAAATGACTGTTCATTGATTGATTGCTTTTTGTCCAAGACAACATTCAAAGGAGAGAAGGTGAAGCTGGTGCGGCTACGGAACCCCTGGGGACAGGTGGAATGGAATGGCTCCTGGAGTGATGGGTAGGTGGGCAGAGACTCTTAGAAGGGAGACTTAAGGGGGCAGCTGTGGGGATGGGGAAAGGTTACAAGTTTATATTAACATCTGTTATTTGGCAGGTACTGTGCTAGGTGCTGGGGCTACAGTGACTAAAATGAAGCTGTCTCTTTCAGTCAGTCATTAAGTATTTATTAAGCACCTACCATATGCCAGGCACTGTGCTAAAAACTGGAACTACAATGACTAAAATGAAACCCTTTCAGTCAATCACCAAATATTTATTAAGCACCCACTATGTGCCAGGTTCTGTGCTAAGCCCTTTGTAAGTATTATTTCATTTGATCCTCATGAGAATCCTGGGATATTATTTTATATTACATATAATAATGTATATAATACCTCCCCTGGGAGGGAGGTACTATTATTATCCCCGTTATACAAGTAAGGAAACCAAGGCAGAAAACAGTGAAGTGACCTATGCTTGGTCATAAAGTTAGTCAATAGCTGAGGTCAAATTTGAATTCAGGTCTTCTTGACTCTAGGTTCATGTTGTAGAGCACTTGGAATTGTGGTAGCAAGGATTCTTGTTCAAGTATAGGTTGGACTAGGGGACAGCTAGGCAGCACAGTGGATAAGTGCTAGGCCTGGAGTTGGGAGGACCTGTTTTCAAATTTGACCTCAGATACTTCCTAGCTGTGTGACTCTGGCCAAGTCACTTAACTCCAGTTGCCTAGCCCTAAGGGCTCTTCTGTTTTAGAACTGATACTAAGACAGAAAGCAAGTGTTTAAAAAAAATACAGGTTGGATTAGATGTGTTCTACCTCTGAAATTCCATGATAGTGGGAGGTTATAGTGATGAGAGGGACTTGGGCAGCTTGACCACGCTGGACCCCTGCTAGCTCTAAGAAGGTTGGATTTGCTAGGATGCAGTAGCACTATCTCTGAGATCATTATTGTGTGATAACTAGATATCTGTTCTCCAGCTGGAAGGACTGGGTCCTGATTGACAAAGAGGAGAAATCTCGCTTGCAGCACCAAGTGACAGAAGATGGGGAGTTCTGGTGAGTCCAAGATCCACAAGGCCACAGCCATCTTAGGCTTGGGCCCAGAGCCCTGAGACAAATCCCAGAATGATAGCCTCAGGTCTCAAGCCCAGTTCAGAGACTATCAGCAGTAAGAATCTCAGTTTCTCCAGGACCTTTGGCTACTAGTTAGTCTGGGTCTCTGCACCATTTTTTCCCCTCAAAGCCAAAGACAGCACTAGGACAAGGTTCTGAGGCCAAATTGCCAGTTAACACTAATCACTGAGTCCCAAATTGTTTTCAGAGCAACTGTAATAGTCCCTCCCCCCAATTTTTTTTTGTAACTTTCCTTTTTAAAATTTACTTGTTACATTAAAGTTCCCGGCTGTCTCCCTCCCCTCCTTGCACTAGGGAAGGTATAATTTGACTATCTATCTATCTATCTACCTATCTATCTCTCTATCCATCTATCTTTACATTTATCTATCCATCCACCTATTCATTTATCAATCTATACATACATACATCTGTCTATCGATTTATCTATCCATCCATCTATTTATCTATCATCTATCACTATCTCTCTCTGTCTACCTGTCTATCTATGTTTCTTTCTCTCCATCTATCTATCTACCATCTGTCTTTCTTATCTACCTGTCTTCTCTCTCTCTCTCCTCTTCTCTTCTCTTCTGTTCTCTTCTCTTTCTTCTCTTCTCTTCTGTTCTCTTCTCTTCTGTTCTCTTCTCTTCTGTTCTCTTCTGTTCTCTTCTCTTCTCTTCTCTTCTCTTCTCTTCTCTTCTCTTCTCTCTCTCTCTCTCTCTCTCTCTCTCTCTCTCTCTCTCTCTCTCTTTCAACTCTGTCTTGCTTATTTCTATTTCTCAGTTCTTCCTATGGAGATGGATATACAGAAGTTATTCTGCAAACAATATTTCTGTTGCTGTATATAATGGTCCTTGAGTCTGCTCTTTGGACAGAGCTGAGATAATGTCCTCCTGTATGTTGTTGTCCTCTCAGATCCAGAGGGTGTGTTTCGTGGCTGTAAATGTCCATAGCAACTTAATGTTCAATAAACCAAAGATCCCAGCTTTGGGTGAAAGAATTCACTATCTGACAACAACGCCTGGGCAAACTGGAAAATAGTGTGGCAGAGTCTAGGCATGGAGCAACATCTCCCACTATACACCAGGATAAAGTCAAAATAGATACTTGGTCTAGAAATAAAGAGTGATGCCAAAAACTAATTAGGGAAACATGGAAAAGTTTACCTGTCAGACTTATGGATAAGAGAAGAATTTGTGACCAAACAAAACACAGAGAACATTATAAAAAATGAAATAGAAAGTTTTGATTACATTAAATTAAAAAGTCTGTTGACAAACAAAACCAATGCAAAGATTAGAAGAGAAACAACAAGTTTTGAAAAACGTTTTATAGCAAGTCTCTTACAAAAGCTCTCAAAAATATGGAGTACTGAGGCAAATTTATAAGAATACAAAGCATTCGCACATTTAATGGTCAAAGGATGTGATGTGAACAACAGTTCTCAGAGAAAGAAATTAAAACCATCCATAGTCATATGAAAAAATGCTCCAAATTACTGTTGATCAGAGAATCGCAAATAAAAATGATTCTGAGATATCAGCTCACACCTGTCAGATTGGCTACCAGAAGGTGTATTGAATGCAGTGGTAGTGGAGGGAGAGGATGCACTCAGATGATGAGTTAGGATGAGCACCACTCCAGCACTGACCATATTCTTCTGAGCAGAATGTGCAGCTCATGATCATTTTGTATTTTACTACTAAGGCTGCACTATCTCTAGAACATCAACTTCTCCTTCCTCATCTCCCCTTATAACTGCCTCCCTCTACGCTTACCCTCCAAGGATGTCCTATGAAGATTTCATGTACAATTTCACAAAGCTTGAGATCTGCAACCTCACAGCTGACGCCCTGGAATCTGACAAGCTCCAGACCTGGACTGTGTCTGTGAATGAGGGACGGTGGGTGCGGGGATGCTCTGCAGGAGGCTGCCGCAACTTTCCAGGTGAGGAAAGGAACTGTCAGGAGGCATGTTAGCTTCCCATATAGTTATGACTGTTAGTCCTGCTGGAGATTGATGAGCACAGAGATGAAAGCCCAGTTACCATGAGAAAGATTTAGCTTTTTGGTACAATGGAAAGCATGGTGGCTCTTGAGCCAGAGGGCTTGGATTCAAATCCTGCCTCTGGTATTTACTACCTCAGTGATCTTGGGCCAGTCAGCTAGTCACCTTGGCCCTCAGTTTCCTCACTTGTGACAGGAAGGGGCAGCTAGGTTTTATAGTGGACTAGGTTGTTGGGACTAGACTCAGGAAAACTTGAGTTCAAATCCAGCCTCAGACATTAACTAGCTATGTGTCCTTGGATAAGTCACTTCACCCTGTTTGCCTAATTTCTCCATCTATAAAATGAGCTGGAGAAGGAAATTACAAACCACTCTAGTATCTTTGCCAAGAAAACCCCAAATGGGGACAAAAAGAATCAGACAACTCGAACAAACTAAGCAACAATAACATTAGAGGATTGGATTAGATAGCATATAAAAATCCCTTCCAAGATATGATTGGGGATTTAGACTCTAAGCCAGTGATTCCCAAAATGGGCGCCACTGCCCCCTGGTAGGTGCTGCAGTGATCCAGGTGGGGTGGTGATGGCCACAGGTGCATTTATCTTTCCTGTTAATTGCTATTAAAATTTTTTTAAAAATTAATTTCCAGGGGGCTAAGTAATGTTTTTTTTCTGGAAAGGGGGGCAGTAAGCCAAAAAAGTTTGGGAACCACTGCTCTAAGTAATCACCCTAGTACAATTATCAATAATATGGAAATAGGTATTGATCAATGATATATGTAAAATCCAATGGAATTGCATGTCGGCTATAGGGGAGGGGGAAAGTGGAAAGGAGAGAAAGAAGATGAATCATGTAACCATGGAAAAATATTCAATTAAAATCCCTTCCACCTCATATACTTCCTAGCTGTGTGACCCTAGGCAAGTCACATAACTTTTTTTTTCTCAAAAAATAAAATAAAATCCCTTCACTTCTGTCAGACCTGGCTGACAGGGGTCCAACCTGAAGCAAATGAGTCAGAGAGATTGAGTCATGCAGCAAAGCTTTATTGTGGGAAGGAAAGTGGTGGGGGTGGGGGCAGAGAGGAAAGGAGAGCAAGGGGAGAGCATGCAACCTATAGATAGCCAAAGGCCTCCACTGAAGTAGAGAAGGGGGCAATCTTTTATGGGGTGGTTGTCTGGGATAAGGTAACCTGGATTATCTCTATTGAGCAAAGCTGGGGTACTCCTGTCCAGATAATTGGATATCCCTAAGGGGGTTGTCTTTGGGAGTGGTTCCCAGGCATGCATAGTCTTTAGTATGGTACAGATGGTACAAGCCCAGAACATCAATCCATCATGGATTTGTCAGGTCACAGCATGGGAAGTAACAATGCCCTATGAAGGGAACTATTTGCTTTGTTCTGGAGTTCCAGCATGTGCAGAGGAAGGAGGGACTTAGAGGAAAGGAGGAGAGGAGGCTTTGGTACTAGGATTTATCCTTACAACTTCTAGGTCTCTCTAAGCAGCTAGGTGGTATAGTAAATTATAGACTCAGAATCAGGAAAAACCTGAGTTCAAAGCCTACCTTAGATGTTTATTAACTGTGTGATCCTGGTCAAGTCATTAAACCCCTGGACCTTAGTTTCCCCATATGCAAAATGGAGATATTAACAGTATCTGTCTCATATGGTTGCTGTGAGGAGCAAATTCAATTACAAAGCATTTTACAATCCTTTACAAATCTTCAAAATTATTGAGATGATGATGATTCTCTGTATCCTATTAATGTTGAACTCCTCACCAAGATATAATGAGAAACAATGTTGTGTAGGAGAAAGATCCTTTTACTTGGGAGTTGGGTAAGTTGCTTCTGTTTAGCTGATTAGTCATTTTTGATTCTTCATGACCCCATTTGGGGTTTCATTGGCAGAAATACTGGTTTGCCATTTCCTTCTCCAACTCATTTTACAGATGAGGAAATGGGGGCAAACAGGGTAAAGTGACTTACCCAGGGTCACACAACTAGTGTCTGGGGCTGGATTTGAACTCAGGTCTTCCTGACTCCAAGGCTGTCACTTCATTCACTGTTTCACTTAGCTGGTGAGGTACATAAACATGGAGAGGCAAATCACTTAATTTCTGAGTCTCACTTTCCTCAGCTTTAAAAAGGAGATGATAATGGCACTGGCTTCCTAGGATTATTGTGAGGATCAGAAAATATATGAAAAGCACTTTGAAAACCTTAAGTAATAGTTCCACTCATCCTAGACCCTGATTGAATTTTTCTTTTTTTTTTTAACTCCAGTAATATTTTATTGTATTTCCCCCCAAATACATGTAGAAACATTTGTTTGCTAACACTTCACTTACATTTCCAGAAAACTCTCCCAGGTTAGGGGAAAAAGGCACAGATTCTAGGGACTAGAGATGTGATATCAGGATGAAGTAATATGAGAATACTAAATCTTTCTCCTTGTTATTCTTACCATTTACATTGTTAGTCATGTATATTTCCTGGTTCCACTCGCTTTCCTTGGCATCAGTTTATGTTAGTCTTCCAATACTTTTTGGTCTTCTTCATAATCATTGTTTCTTACAACAGAGTAACAACCAATTTATTCACGTACTACAATTTCTCATTTTGCAATCAATAGGCATCTACTTTGTTTCCAAATCTTTGCTACTCTAAAAAGTGGATGGTTCTCATTGTTATAAAATGTTTCCTTCATATCAAGTTGCTTAGATCTTCTGTCCTGCCTCCCCTTCTACCCCCAATCCCCAATTTCCACATCTTGCTCTAACTTCTTTCCTTTGGGGCCAACAACAACACTAAGAGTAATAATAGCATTGTTATAGTACTTGAAGATTTACAAAAGACTTACATACATTTCACTTGATCCTCACAAAGCCCTGTGATTAAGATGCCATTATCTCTCTTTCATAGATGAGGAAACAGGCTGACAGAGGTTTAAGGACTTCCACAGGGTCATAAAGTTACCAAGCATTTGAAGCAAGATTCAAACTGAAATTTCCCTGACATCAAGCCAAGTGCTCTACCTACTATATCATCTAATTGCCTCTACAGAATAAATCTAATCCTTCTTTCATGTGATAGCCTCTCAGGACTATATAATATAACTCTTATCTGGCCTTAATCACTTACTAACTGTATGACTCCAACTAGGATATTTAACCTCTGTTTGCCTCAATTTTGTTATCTGTAAAATGGGAATAATAATATTCTAGGGTTATTGTGAGGATAAAACAAAAATCTATGTTAAGTACTTTGCAAACCTCTACCCGCAACCCCACATTTTCTTCTTTAGGATAAACAATTTCAGTTCCTTCAATTAATCCTTATCTGATACAATTTTGTTGAGGGAAGGGAAGGGACCAAGAATTTATTAAGTGTGCACTATATGTCAGGAACTATGCTAAGTGCTTTATAAATATTATCTCATTTGATCCTCACAATAACCCTGGGAGGGAGGTGCTGTTATTATCCCATTTTGTAGATAATGAAACAGAGGCAAACAGAGGTTACGTGACTTGCCCAGTTATATAAGTGTCTGAGATCAGATTTGAAATCAAGAATTCCTAACTTCAGATGCAGCATTCTATCCACTCTGCCACTTAGCAGCCTGAGACTCTTCACCATCCTGGTTTTCCAGCTTTTCAATGTCCTTCTATAAATCTGGCACCTGAAGTATATATTCTGTCCCTAGTAAGTGGTATCAATTCCCATGATCTTAAACCACTGAATTGAATGATTTTCTAGGGTGGGGATGAATCCCTATTTATAATGAGAAAACTGATGTTCATCAAGGTTAAATCACTTGTCATACAATTACTTTGTGGTGAATTTGAACCCAAGCCACAAAACTAAGTGCTCTTTCAACCATCAATGAACCAAAGATGTAATAAAACCATGTTAGTTGCTCTCCCCTAGTCTTTGGCTTTCAGTCAACCAAATAGAGGCCACACATAATGGGGTCCATATATTGGTTGCAAGTGTGTCCTCATTAACAAACTCTCCTTCTTTGGAATCATTCCAGTTTATGGTAAGGTCCCCTGGCTATGGGTCAATGTAATTCTATTCCTACATTCACTGCTTTGCACAAAGGAATATGCAAGAAATACAACATATTATAACCCATCTAGGATATACTGATGAGGCATGAAAACGTCTCCATTTAGTGACTGGAAAACTGTAAGCCAACATTCCAACTTTGAGCTAGGACAGGCTACTTCCCAGCGAGGAAAATGCTAGAATGCCTTCCAGAGACGATCCTCCCTTTTTTTGGATGCCTCCGAAAGGGAGGGAACTTTGTAAGTGCCTCCATGAAGACAGTCAAGCCAGTCCATAATTCATTTCCCTGGATTTTTTCAAGATCACAGACTTTTAACGAATGTTTCCTTTGGGGGTTGGGGGGATGGAACACAGACACTTTTTGGACCAATCCTCAGTATCGCCTGAAACTTCTGGAGGAAGATGATGACCCCGAAGACAATGAGGTCGTTTGCAGCTTCCTGGTGGCCCTGATGCAAAAGAATAGGAGGAAAGATCGGAAATTGGGGGCCAACCTCTTCACCATTGGCTTTGCCATCTATGAGGTACCAGCCCTGCCTGCTCCCTAACTTTATTATCTTCAGCCCAAGAACCAATTACCTGGAATTGCATGTCACTTCCAGAGACTGAGCTTTTAATGGCTTAACGAATGACTTCAGAGTTTTCCAGAGTAATCTCTTGTTTTCCTGCTCTCTAGTGGCCTGTTGGCAGCTCTGGGTAGCCAAGCTGTTTCATTTAGAGCAGGGGTTCTTAACTTTTTTGGTGTCACAGACCCTCCTGGTAGTCTGATGAAGGCTGTAGACTCCTTCTCACAATAAGGTTTTTAAATGTATAAGATAAAATACATAGGGGGCAGGTAGGTAGCTCAGTGGATTAAGAGCCAGGCCCAGAGAAGGGAGGTCCTGTGTTCAAATATGACCCCAGATATTGCCTAGCTGTGTGACCCTGGGCAAGTCACTTAACTCCCACTGCCCAGCCCTTACCGCTCTTCTCTCTTGGAACCAATACACAGTACTGATTCTAAGACAGAAAATAAGGATTTAAAATTGATAAATAAAATGCATAGAATTATAAAGGAAATACATTGTAATCAAATTGTTATGGAAATATATATAAAAAAAAAAACAACCATGATCCCTTGGATAAGAAATCCTGATTTGGGGGATTTGTAATGAATAGTGAAGGCTAAGTGGAGGGAAACTGGAGCTAGCTAATAGATATGGATGTTTGCTTTCTTGTTCTGATTACAATCTCCCAGTCACCTAGTATTTCTTCCCCAGGCTGATATCATGGAACCTAAACATTTTTTTTCCTGCTTTCTTTTTAAGGTGCCAAAAGAGGTATGGAAGTGGCAGCAGGAGCAGCATCGTACCATATTATTGAGGGTGCAGGGAGGGCACAGGTCTATCTATTGAACCTTGAGAAGGTGGGGTTTGGTGCCAGAGAAGTAACAAGACTTGCCCTTCTCTACCTCATTCCCTCTTCAGGTCTTATTCTTCTTGGTGTTTCCTTACACTTCTCCAGATAGAGGCTAGCTTCTTGAACATTTGACTATTAAGATGTCTCTTTGGTACTCTGGTGCATTCTGGAGACTTAGACAAACTCCCTATCCCTCCCCTGGAAGTCTTCACTTCCATGAATGAGGGTGGGGTGGGTAAGGATGGAAGAATGGAACAAAGAATAAAATAAACATTTATTAAATACCTGCTATGTGCCAGGAATTACCTAAGTGCCTTACATATATTATTCCTTAACCCTGGGAGGTTGGTGCTGTTGTGATCCTCCATTTTATAGTTGAGGAAACAGTGGTAAAGTGATTGACCTAGCTATTATGTGTAAGAGATCACATTTGAACTCAAATTCAGGTCCAGAATTCTGTTTTATGCCACGTAGGTGCCTCATGTGGGAAAGCAGTAATATTCTTTAATTCTCCCCCTATTCCATCCTCTCAGGTCTTTTCATGTGCACATGGGGCTTTCCTAATCTGGGATGATCAATCTAGAACTGGAAGAGATCTCAGAGGCCATTCTAGTCCAATCTCCTCATTTTATAGATGAGAAAACTGAAGATTCAGAGAGGTTTAAGTGATTTACCTAAAGTCCCACAGGTATTAGAGGCAGGATTTGAACCCAAGATTGAAGGGAGTGCTGCTTCCACTTGGACTTTCTTCCTCCTCTGCAGATGCATGGGAACAAACAGCACCTTCAAAAGGATTTCTTCTTGTACAATGCCTCCAAAGCTCGGAGTAAAACCTATATCAACATGCGTGAAGTATCTGAGCGCTTCCGCCTGCCCCCCAGCGAGTATGTCATCGTCCCCTCCACCTACGATCCCCACCAAGAAGGAGAATTCATCCTTCGTGTCTTCTCTGAAAAGAGGAACCTTTCTGAGTGAGTACTAGCTTTTCCCAACTGATCCTAGAATATAGAGTGCATTCACTGCCATTTCCAGGAATGTTTTCTCAGGGAAAAGAAGACATAGGAGTTCTGGGCATCCAGAGTGAAATATGGGTATACATTGGAAGAAGGAAGGCAGGCAAGGCACCACCAGGAAGGATCCCATTGCAGAAGTCTTTCTTCCATTGGGCATGCAGATGTCATCCCCTGCCTTTGTCCTTTTCCAGGATTATGTGCACCCCCTCTTTCCAGCAGTACCATGTATAGGCTACTTAACAACAGTCATCTGGTTGGCCCAGCAGATATAGTTCACAGGTAGCGCAAGTCCTTTGCCCAAATACTGGAAACTACAGATTACTTTCATGAACAAAAGAAAGTACAGATCAATGAACTGGGGATGCAATTTAAAAAACTATAAAAGATAACCGAAACTCATCAAATTAGACATCCTGAAAATCAAAGAAGTGATTGGCAAAATTGAAATTTAAAAAATTTAGGGGGCAGCTAGGTGGCTCAGTGCATTGAGAGCCAGCTCACAAATCAGGAGATCCTGGATTCAAATCTAGCCTCACACTTCATAGTTGTGTGACCCTGGGCAAGTCATTTACTTAAACCCTACTGCCTAGTCTTTACTGTTCTTCTGCCTTAGAACCAAGACACAATATTGATTCTAAGATGGAAGGTAAAGGTTCAAAAAAAAAATTTTTTTTAATTGATGCATAAATAACCATGATGAGGTTGTTGTTTTTCATCACCTCCTAGGTACTTAACATTGTATTAGATGCTCTGGAGAATTAAAAAGAAATATGACATTAAATTTGCTTTTGAGTTTAGTCTCCTTTTCTATGATTAATTTACTTATTTTATCCTCTATTTCCTCCTAAATGTAAACATTCTCATTTTAAGGATATTTAACTTTCTGTGATCATGTATAAGTGAAAGGGTATATATAAAGAAAATATTTGTTGTGCCATAAAAAAGTTTTTTTAAAGTTTTGGAAAAAAAAACCTAGTTGGGACAAGGAGTTTGATTTTTTTTTAATTTTTTTAATATTTTATTTTTTTAGAAAAATTTTCCAAGGTTACATGATTCTTGTTTTTACTTTCCCCTTTACACCTCCCCCATATCCAACGCACATTTCCACTGGTTTTAACATGTGATTGATTTTTTTTTTAAAGCAGAAAATCAAATTGTCAGTACCAATAATATTCATCACTCTTCCTAATGCCTTTGTAAATGTATTTTCCTAACAGAGATGTTGAAAATACAATTGCTGTGGACCGCCCTGTGGTAAGTGCAGTCTCATGGGAGAATGATCTTCTTAAGCCATAATTATGGCTCTTGGGTCTGGGCCATGGGAAGAAATCAAGATATCAACCAGTAGGAAGCATTGGTTAGGAGACAAAGCTCTTTCATAAAATCCAAGTTTGGAATTTCCGCAGGTAGATGGCCTTGTTGTATAGGGTGCACTTATACATCCTAGAGGCCCAAGGTGAGAGTAAAGAGAGGAGCCTAGGACAAAAGGGGTCATCTAGCCTATGAGTAAGACTATATGGGGGTAGCTGGGTAGCTCAGTGGATTGAGAGTTAGGCCTAGAGACGAGAGGTCCTAGGTTCAAATCCGACCTCAGACACTTCCCAGCTATGTGACCCTGGGCAAGTCACTTGGCCTCCATTGCCCACCCTTACCACTCTTCCACCAAGGAGCCAATACACAGAAGTTAAGGGTTTAAAAAAAAAAAGACTATATGGGGCCACATTTGTCTGGATAGTCCCAGGACTGATGTAAATGGGTGTCTCCCTTCCCACCCACCCCTCTCTGTCTCCTCTGCCAAGATATTGGCTCAAAGTCATATCCACCAACTGGAACTGTGTTTGGGTCTATATACACTTCTCTTCTCTCCCAAATCCATGGTCTAACAAAGGGATTGCCATGGAGCTAAAGGGCAAGAAACCAGAAAGGAATCCTAGAACATTCTGTAGTCTGAGAATCTCTTCTTTGGTCTCCCTTTTTTTTAACTTGTCTTCAAGATCACTATCAATTAATTGCTTATTTTTTTTATCTTCATCCCTTAACTTTTGGGGTTTTTAAATTCCTTCATTCATTGCTGAAAGACTTTCTTTGACAAAGTTATTTTTACTTACAGATTTGCAAATCCCGCCTCTATTCGGGGATTAGTTGCGAGTGACCTTGACCAATAAAAATATAGTCAACTCTCAGATAACCAGGGTCTTGGTAACCAGAATTCACCTTCTCAGCACTTCTGCACTTTGCTGTTAAAGTGATAATTAACTATTACATAGTTAATTAACTATTAATAATTAACATTCACAATGCTCAATGAGACACTGCAAGGTCCTAAGGCATCTTTGAAAATAACACAGAAGTGGGGCAGCTAAGGTGGCTCAATATACTGAGATCCAGGCTTGAGACAGAAGGTCCTGAGTTCAAATGTGACCTCAGATATTTCCTAGCCATATAACCCTGGGCAAGTCACTTAACCCCCATTGCCAAGCCCTTACCGCTCTTCTGCCTTGGAACCAATACACAGTATTGATTCTAAGAGGGAAGGTTTAAAAAAAATAAAATAACACCAAAATATTAAGGATGAAATGTGAAGACTGAATTTGGTACCAGAGGACCCAATTTCAAATTTCTCTTCTGTTATTTACTACTTATAAGCTTAACCTTAACCTCTCTGTAGAAAACAAAAAGAATAATCATAGTGCCTACTTCATAGGGATATTGTAAGGATCAAATTTGATTCTGTATGCAACGTGCTCCAGAGACCCCAAAGCAGTATATAAGTGTGAGGTATTATCATTACTACTACTAATTCCAAATTAGTTTTTCTTAAATGTAATTTTTATTGTTCATCTCCTGCTCAAAAATCTTCATTCAAAGCCTACAACTGTTGTTCCTCATTCTTATGTGACAATGGAACACTTTGGGGATTGACCAGTGTTGAGAGAATCCTAGCCCTGTTTACTTCTGTTTGACCTTGGGTTCTAAGCCTTTGATCTTGCAAATTCTGCTCAGTAGAGATAGAGGATTACATGCATTTTAAGCCTTTGAAAACTGGTAATCAGTACACAATGTAGAAGGCAACTTTTAATTAAAGAAAATTTTATTAGCCAGAAAATCCAGGATTAGCAGATCAAAGATCACAAATTTAGAGCTGGAAAGGAACTTGGGAGGTGTCTAATTCAATTCTCATTTTATAGATGAGGAAACTAAAGCACAGAAAATTTAAGTGACTTGACTTTATATTCCCTAGCCATGATTAATCGAAGAGGTTACTATAAACTATACCATTACCACCCTTGTTAGAAACAAGGCGGGAGGTGGTAGCAGGCAGCTAGGTGGCTCAGTGGATAAGCAGCCAGGCTTGGAAATGGGAGGTCCTGGGTTCAAATCTAGCCTCAGACATTTCCTAGCTGTGTGACCCTGGGCAAATCACTTACGCCCCATTGCCTAGCCATTTCTGCTCTTCTCCCTTGAAGCAGTATTGAATCTAAGATAGGTGAGAATTTATTTTTCATATACTATTTTAATTGCTATATATTAGGGAGAATTACTGTGTATTCCTATATTCTGTAATCTAAATTAGAGAGACCATCTAGTCCACTACTTTTTGTATTTTCTTTGTCCTTGGAAATACTGAGGAATAGCTTCCTTTTTAACAGAATTTTGTTAATAAAGGAAGGAGACAAGGATCCTTTTCTAGCCTACGGTGACCTATCTACCTGTGGGGATGGGGAGGGGTGATAGACTGATAGACCACCTCTTAATTAGCTATCACCAATTAAAGATGTCTCGGGATGGTCAAGGAAGGGGCTGAATGACAAGCTCCTAAAAATCTATTTATTAGACTGCCTGACCCAGCTCAAGTTGTTCCTAGTTGCAAGCCACAGAGACCTGTATCACTTTATTGGTTATGATGCTGACCTAACCAATTCTGAAATAATCAATAAACTTCTATTCTTACCCCAAAAATCAGTATCTCAAGATAATTTTAATCATGAAAGAGGAAGAGAGGGAGGAAGGGAAGTTAGGAAGGAAGGAAGGAAGGAAATGGAAAGAGAGGAGAGGAGAGGAAGATGGGAGATGTATTCTCCTCCTCTCTCACTGTATGCTCACTTCCTTGGCTCTTATTATGGCTCAGTTTCTTGCCTTTTGTGATCTAGTCCTGGACTGCTGAGTTATGGCTTGGCTTCATGAATCACAGAAAAGAATGACAGGCAGGCCAGTGGGCTCTCTGTGAACCTGCTTTCACTCATTCTGCACTTGATGTTTCTTTCTTTGTACAGAAAAAGAAAAAGAACAAGGTGGGTGTGACAGGGCAGAGGCTACCGGAGGTAGACAGCATGTAGGTGTGCTGTGATGGCTAGAGCAGGTGTTTGTTCCTTCCTGTGCAATCCCACATCCAGAGCAGGGGATTGGGTGGCTGCTGCTAATGCTCTTCACAGTTCTTCCATGGCTGCTCCCCTGGAGGATGCTTCACTTAACGGTTCACTTAATTGCCTAACATAATAACGCTTTGCCCATAGTAGATGAATGAATTAATGATTAGTAGCTTCCCAGATCCTCTCTAAGCATGCACTTCATGGCTTTTAAGTGGAGTGGGAGGAATTTGGGAGGGTCTGAGTGCTGTGTGAGTTGTCAGAGGGATACTCATGTCTTTCCCTGCATAGGATGCCCAAGAACGGACACAGGAAGCCTACTGGTATCTAGCTGTCTATGCCCCACTTCCGAGGACAGTGGGGAAAGAGAACTTCTACTAGGACAGTCAGAGAGGGACAGGAGCCCAAAGGGTGCAGGGCATTTTAGTGACCTTTTATTTATTTTTATTTTCAGTTCCAAAATCTCTCCCTCCCACCCCACTCTCCTCCACCCATTGGAAAGACAAGAAATATGATAATTCTGGCAGCCTTTTTCAGGCAAAAGAAAAAGGCCCCCAGGTAAATGTTCTTTCAGGAAACTAATACTCTCCCCCTAGAACAGGAGCTCTTAAAACTGTGTCATGGGCTCCATTGGCAATCTAGGGAAACTTCTGGCTCTGTTTTCAAAACAAGGTTTTAAAATCTAAAATAAAATAAGTAAATCCAAAATGCCTAAAATAAAAAAATAGGGTTAAAAAGGAAACTAATTATATTGAAATAGTTATTACCTTTTTTTTTAAGTTTGAAAGTTTAAAAATTAAACCTCAAGTTAAAACCAGGATTTTATAAAGTGAAAAACCAATACCCCACAGCTAGACTCTGAGGGTGAAGCTTCATCCTTGCTATGATCACACCATTCCTACAAATGGCTATATCCTAGACCAGAGATGGCGAACCTTTTAAAGACCAAGTGCCCAAACTGCAGCCCTCATGCCACATGTGAGCCCCACTGCCTTACCCCAGACAGGAGGGAGGAAGCGCTCCCATTGGGTTGTTGGGCAGAGGAGCAGGTCATGTCAGAAATGTCCTCAGGTGTGATGGAGAGGGGGAGGAGAGCAGCCCACTCCAGCACACGTGCTGGAAGTTTGCCAATATGGTGCCTAGACCTTTCCCAGCAGATAGAGCAGGACCAGTTCTTTAAGCACCTCAGGAATATTTATTTCCCAATCCTCCTCCTCTTCTTCCCAAAGATAGAGTAAAAGAAATAAAAATTGAGTGATAGGGAGTCACTTAAAGATTAGGGTAGAGGCAGCTAGGTGACTCAGTGGATAGAGAGCCAAGCCTGAAGACAGGAGATCCTGGGTTCAAATCTGGTCTCAAACACTCTAGCTATGACCCTGGACAAATCACTTAACCCCATTTGCCTAGTCCTTACCACTCTTCTGCCTTGGAACATTTAGTATCAATTCTAAGACAGAAGATAAGGGGTTTTATTGAGAGAGACAGAGAAAGAGACAGAGACAGGGCTTCATAAAAGTGCTGGGCATTCACCTGAACAAATCTATGACATGGCCTTTTCCCTCCCAGAAGCCAAGATATAAGAGACTAATAACAGTGGCTGGAAACTGCCATTACTGTCCTTTGAAGGTATAGAAAAACCCAAAACTTACTGGTCTTAGAACTTTACACAAGCCAAATAAGAGCCTCATTTTCCATATGAGGTTACTGAACCCCAAAAAATCATGTAACCTAATTTGTGAAATGAAACAGTTGAATTAAATGGTCGTCTCAAGTTAAACAATAGTAATAAAGAAATGTTTAACTGAATTCTTTCTTACAAAAATATATTTTAGCAAAAAAAATTACATATGTGCATATATACCAATTGATCAATCAATAAACATTTATTAAATATTTCCTATGTGCCAGGCACTGGGGATATCCCTAAGGATAAAAACAGAGGCAAAAGACAGTCCCTGCCCTCAAGGAGCTTACAGTCTAATGATATAAACAAATATATACAAAGTAAGCTATATATAGGATAAAAAGGAGATGTGCATTATAAGCCTTACTATTAAAAAAAATGGATAGGGGCAGCAGGGTGTCTCAGTGAATAGAGAGCCGGGCTTGGAGATGGGAGATCCTGGGTTCAAATCCGACCTCAGACACATCCTAGCTGTGTGACCCTGGGCAAGTCACTTAACCCCCACTGCCAAGGCCTTATCACTTTTCTGCCTTGGAACTGATATCCAATCTGAGTCCCAAGACAGACGGTAAGGATTTTTAGGGGAAAAAAATTATTTAATTATTTAAACATTTTATCCATTTAAATTTCCAATACAGTAAAAATTGCTAGATGTAATACACATAAACAAAAGCATTTTGGGGTCCTCATTCATTTTAAGAATATAAAGGGGTCCAGAGAGCTTAAGAACTGCTGGTTTAAGTATATCATGTTTAGTTCTGGATGCTATTTTACGAAGGACATTACACAGAGGAGAGCTACCAGGGTGAAGAGAGTACTAAAGACCGTGCCATAGAGTTGTTTAGCCTAGAAACACTTTGGAACATATTAGTCTTTGCATATTAAAGAGAAATTAGACTTGTGCCCAGCCCCAAAAGGCAAAATAGGCAAAGAGGTAGATGTAGAAATTGGTTTAGGCCATGATGTTTAGAGAAACCTCCAAATTATATTTGCCTGGAGGTGACTCGGGCTACCTCAGGAGGTGGCAGGATCCCCTTTACCAGAATTCTTCAAGAAGTGGCTAAAGGGTAGCTGGGTAGCACATCGGGCAGAACAACTGAGTCAGGACTTCGGTTCAAATTTGACCTCAGACATTTCCTGACTGTATGACCCTGAGTAAGTCACTTAACTCCAGGTGCCTAGCCCTTACTGCTTTTCTGCCTCAGACCCATTACTTAGTATGTATTCTAAGACAGAATATAAGTTAAAAAAAAAAAAAAAAGGCTAGATGACCATTTGGTAGGGATATAGAAAAGACTTCATTAAGTATAAGCAAGGTATGCCGGTAAATGTCTTGACAATCAGCTCTCCAATTAAAACATGTATGCACTAGACAAGTTTAATCAACATTATTTGCTCCATCACTTTCTTAAGTCTATAGACAATCAACAAAACAATATATCAAGCCTTGATTTGTAATTTTTGCCAATTTCCATGGGGCAAATATACAAAAAATTTAATAATTGCCCAGCTGGTACAAATCAGCTCCTGCACACCCCTGACTATAAGCATAGATTGAACTAGATGGACTCAGGGGTCCCCTCTCTGTCTCCATAAGCCATTAAACAGACCCTGAAAGGAAGGGTTTCCCGAGGTCACCTGGGACAGAGTCCTCAGGCTCTGTGCTTTTCAGTGCCGTGCTCCCTTGCCTCCATTTACTTCTCGATTTAATCTCTACCGCACTTAATCTCTGCTCTGCTGCTACTTGGCAGGAGACAGCTTCTGCTTAGCGCAGGAACAACTGAGGAAGCCTGGAAATGAGTCTTCTTCCCAGTGTCCCCTGAAGTCTCTAATGCTTGCTACCTTTCCCCTTTCCAACATCTTCCTTCCTCTCTCTAGCCCATCATCTTCGTGTCTGACAGAGCAAACAGCAACAAGGAGCTGGGTGTGGACCATGAGTCTCAGGAGGGCAAGGATAAGCCAGAGAAACCAACTCAGGTTTCTGGAGCATGTGGAACAATGGGGGAGGCCTGTGAGGTGGCCGGGGCATGAAGTGTGGGGTTCCAGGGTAGGGATTCTCTTTAATAACCAGCAGCTTTGGTTCATCATCACAGGGCATCTTCCTCTGCCAGCCCTTTCCCCCACCTCCATCCATTTCCTGAGCCATCAAGGGAATTGTTCTTAGGGGAACAATTGGGGGAACTGTTCCCCCATCAAGGGATTGAGGGGAAATGGTTGGGAAATTCATGCTTTGGAGCTAAGGGTCTAATGGATTAGCTGCTATCTCCTGGCCTTGTCCAAGAAGAGCTGCGTATGAAAACATTCTCACTCATCAGTCAGACAGCCCAATAAGAAACAAGGGGGTCTGAGGAAGAGGGAAAGGAAACAGAGTTTGGGGTATTGTCTCCTGCCTTTTAGGATCAGGTTCTGAGCCCAAGAAAATGTGGAACTAAAGAGAAGCAAAGGGAGAGAAGAACACAAGACAGTGGGTCCTGCAGGTTACAGAGAGATCTACTAAAAGCAGGAGTTGGGTAAGGGGTTGCAGGAATAAGGATCAATTATGTATAATTTGCTAGAGAGGTCCTGAAGGAAAAAAAAAAAAAAGTCAGTTGCTCAGTGAGCATTATCCTACAGGAGCTGGGTGTTGGAGGATCTTCTAGCCTGAGATAGTTTGGACTTGTCTCTTTTGTCCCTGAAGAAGACTCGGGAACATTGCGTGGAAGTTTCCTTTTTTGCCCAGATGGAGGTGGTGCAGAAAGGGGCCCTAACAGAAGGATAGAACATTTCTGCACATTTCTGTGGCTGAAAGGGGATCAAGAAGACCTTGTTGGCAGAGCTATTCCTCCCTTGTGGAATCACAGGATCATAGATTTAGAGCTGGAAGGGGCCTTAGAACTTAATCCCTTCATGAGACGAGGAAGCAGACCAGGGGAGATGAAGTCAGTCAGCCAGCTATTTAGTGTCTGAGGCAGGATTTGAATTCAGGTCTTCTTGAGCTAGATGGTGACGGCTAGAAGGGTGAAGAGGAGGAGAAAGGGTTCTGCCTAGTCTTTACTCCTAAACAGATGGAAATGGACCAGAAACTCTCACAAGCCCTGCCAAGAATCAAGAGAAGGATGCTTACTACCTTATGCAGTGAGGCTGTAAAACTCTCCCTGGGCCATCAAAGAATATTCAGAGCAAGGAGTAATGAGAAGGAAAAGATAATATTGCTTCTTGGCTGGTAGTGGAAAGCCATGCTGAACTGACAGTCTCCTTTGGGCCAGAAAGAGCCTGCCCTTCCTTTCCTTTCCTGGCTTACCATTAGAGGCCTGTCCGCTTTCCCCATCCTGTTTGAACTCTCTTTTGTACCCCTACAGCCAACTTCAGGTAACACAGACCGGGAGACCGAGGAGCAGGTGCAGTTCAAGAATATTTTTCGACAGATTGCGGGTGATGTGAGTACCTACTGAAGTACCCACCCCTAAAGGTCCTATAGATGCTCTCACTCCACTCTTCTTCCCCATCTCTTTCCCAGGGGTCTAGATGAGGGGAATCTTCAATGAGCCTAGACAACAGCCTGATGGTATATGAGTTCTTGTCTTCCTGCCTCTACCATGAAGATTACTCCTTTTCCTTCCCCTATCCTAAGTTAATCAGAATCTTAGTGAGAACTTTATAATAGCTTTATAAATAGAATCAAAAGCGCTCTAGTTCCACAAAGAATATCCCAACTTTCCCACCTTTCTCAGTGTCATCTGGATGTTGCTTTAGATTTTTAAAAATTATTTTCATTTTCCCAATTCCCAAATTTTATTTTCCCAATTACATGTAATGACAATTTTACACAAACTTTTTCTCAACTTATAAGATTCAAAATGTCTCCCTCCCTTTCTTCCCTCCTCCTTCCCAAGATGTAAGTAATTTGATCTTGGTTATACGTATCATGCTACCTCAAATTAATGACATAATAACACATCATCATCATTATTTAAAAAAAAACACCAAGGCACTTCCTATTACTTCTAGGATCAAATATAAATAAATATGCATATACACACACACATTTACAAATACATTAAACAATTTTCTATTGATTGGACTGAGTACTATACAAACACTTGTGATCTTGGGCTTCCATTCATTCATTCAATCAATCAAGTTTTGGGTGCTTAGCATGTGCCGGGCACTGTGCTAGGCATTGAGAATTAAAAAACAAAAATTAAACAGAACCTACCCTCAAAGAGGTTATATCCTATTGGGTAAAGAGAAGACAAAAATCATTGTTCGGTCATCTTTGTTGTCTCCAACTCTCCAACGTTCCCATTTGGGGTTTTCTTGACAAAGACACAGAGTAGATTGCCATTTCTTTCTAGTAAGTTCTAATCTGGCCTCAGACACTTATATAAGGCATATAGGGTTAAGTGATTCATCCAGGATCCCACAGCTAGTAAGTGTCTGAAGCCAGACTAGAACTTGAGAAGATGAATTTTCCTGATTTCAAGTCCAGCTCACTATGCATTGTGTTACCCACCTGCTGCCATGTACAAAAATAGACATTTTTTGATATCTACAAAAATTGACATGGTAAAAAAAAAATATGGTAATTTTTCTTAGGAGACAGGGGTTGGGAGAAGAAGACACTAGTAGTTGGGAGGACCGAGAAAGGCTTCAAAATCACTTGGGCAGAGTTCTGAAGGAAATAAGAAGTTCTAAGATATAGAGATGAGTGAGATGGAGGACTGTAGTCCTATCTCATAGGGGAAAGTAGGTAGAAAAGTGCAATCTGGAGATGGAGGTTTTAATGAACCAAAGAATGCAGGAAAAGGAGGAATGAATGATAAGGGGGCCATATTATAAAGGACTTGAAAAGCTAAACAGAGAATATTTGATCCAAGAAGCAAAAGAATCATTGGAGTTTTTCCCCATTCTAAATAGATATTAATATGTTCATACTCATACCTAGATCTTTTATTCCTCATCATAAGAATGGAACTCCAGCAAACACCAGAAGTTATATATTTCCTCTGTCAAATAGCCAGACCAATACAAATTTATTTTATCTAATCCCAACTGTGCCCTCACTGCAGCAAAATAATCCTTTCCCTTCTTGAATTCTCTATTGCACTCCTTTCAAGAACCATTCCAAGCTTTTACTCCTTTCCTCAAATTTTCCATGACGCTCCTTCCCCCCACTCTCAGCTGAGAACCATGTCTCATACTTCACCAAAAAAATTAACTGAAATTTCATTTACTAAAAGGTCCTTCTTTTCCCTTTCTCATCTCCTGTTCCTCTCAGATTATCTTCCACTATCTCACCTGCTGAAGATGGTCCTGCTCCTTTCCCAAGCTAGCTCCACTACATGTGTCAACCCATTTCCTCCCACCTTCTTCAGCAAATTGCCTCCATTATCATCTCCTACTCATTCATTGTCAATCTCTCCCTAACCACTGGCTCCTTCCCAGCTGACTACAAATATAAAACTCTCCATCTTTAAAAAACTCACTAGATTCTACCACCTCTGCTAGGTATCATTTAATATCTAGTCTCCCTTTCTTGGCTAAACTCTTTGTCTTCCAAATTCTCTGCAATCTGGTGTCTAACATCATCATTCAACTGAACTTACTCTCTCCAAAAGAACCAGTGATCTCTTAATTGCCAAAGCTGAAAAGATTTTTCAATCCTCATCCTTCTTGATCAACTTGTCTGGGTGCTCTTTTCCTCTCTGGGTTTTTGTGGTACTGTTTCCCCTTGATGCTCCCATGTGTCTGACCAGTCGGACTTTTTTGCTATATTTGTGACCCCAGGGTTCTGTCTTGGGTCCTTCTTTCCTTTCCTTTTGATATTCTTTCATTGGGTGATCTCTCATGACTTTAATTATCATCTTTGAATAGATGATTCATAGATCTATAGAGTCAACCCTAGTCTTCCTCCCGAGTTCTATTTGCGTCATATTGACTCTACTGTACATTTCAAACTAGATGTCCCATGGACATCTTAACCGTAACATGTTCACAAACAATACTATCTTCCCTACAAACCTACCCCCCCCTTCTGAACTTCCCAATTTCTGTTAAGGAAACCACATTCTGTCCCTGTGATTCAAGTTCATAATTTCTATATCATCCTTAACTTTCACTCTTTTTCCATCCTATATAGCCAAACAGATGCTAAATCTTACTGTATCTTTATAATATCTCTGGAGTAGCTCTCTCCTGTCCACTCACACAGCCTTATCATCATTTAAAAAAAAAGTATTCTTTACCTTTTGTCTTAGAATCAATACTGTGTATTGGTTCCAAGGCAGAAGAGTGGTAAGGGCTGGGCAATGGGGGTTAAGTGACTTGCCCAGGGTCACACAGCTAAGTGTTTTAAGGCCAAATTTGAACCCAGGAACTCTCGTCTCTAGGCCTGGCTCTCAATCTACTGAGCCACCTACCTGGACCTAACCATATCTTCTTAATAAAAACCATCATCACCTCTCACCTGGGTGATTGCATCAGCCTCCTAATTAGTCAGTCTCTCTGCCTTAAATACCACCCCCTTTTAATCTATCCTCTATACAACTGCCAAAGTGGTTTTCCTATAGCACAGTTATTACACCACCTCCAAGGTCAATAAACTCCAGTGACTTCCTATTACTTCTAGGATCAAATATCAATTGCTTATCACAACTTAGACCCTTCCTGCCTTTCTTGTTTGCTTAATGTACCCTCTATTTGGTGTGCATGCCAAATCCCCTACTCTTAGCCTATAAATTCTGAGGGCAGGAATTGTCATTTTTATATTTCCTGTGCCTCTCACATTTCAAGTGCTCAATAAATGTTTGTTAAACCCACTGTTAATAGTCAGATAAACTGCTCAGATGCTAGTTACTTTAGGTAAAAGGAAGAGGTCATTGGGCTATCCAATCCATTTTAGAATTGGAGTGAAGGTCTGAGGGGCTCACCCTTTCCTCTGATGTGTCTGGACTTCGTGACACCAATCTCAGTTAAGTCTCTTGCTTCCCCTCTGGCATCCAAAAGTGCCATTTTTTATAAAGGAGCCAGAGAAGGAAGACACAATTGTACTTGTTCCATATTTATGTAACTGTTGTAAAAAAAAAAATTAGGCATTGTTTCCACGAGAATCCTCCTTCTCTCCATTTCTCCTTAGGACATGGAAATTTGTGCTGATGAACTCAAGAATGTTCTCAACACAGTGGTGAACAAACGTGAGTAACTTGAATACCTCATTATCCAAAGTAAGGGAGATCTGGCTTTTTAGAGCAACCAGAAGGATGGGAGGAAAGGCTCCCTAGAAGAATGGAAATGACATCATCATCCTCACTTCTTGTCATTCCTTTCCCCAGATAAAGACTTGAAGATAGAGGGATTCACCCTGGAGTCCTGCCGAAGCATGATTGCCCTAATGGATGTATCCTTTCATCTGCTAAACATCTCCCCACCATGTGGCCCCCTGGACTCAGGGGAATAGTGGGTGGGACCTAGCTAAAGGAGGCTGAATCTGAGTTTAAGCTCTTGTAAAGACCTAATATAGGGGGCAGCTTGGTGGCTCAGTGGATAGAGAGCCAGGCCTAGAGACGGGAGGTCCTGGGTTCAAATTTGGCCTTAAAACATTTCTTAGCTGCGTGACCCTGGGCAAGTCACTTAACCCCATTGCCTAGCCCTTACTGCTCCTTCTGTCTTAGAAGGTAAGGGTTTTAAAAAACAAAACACCTAATATAGACCCTAGTCATCTAATGAGTGACCTAGTAAAGCTGGTAATTCATGCAGTAGTTACCCAGGATGAGCTTCTGGTTACTAGGTCACTAAGCCTTCAAATCAAGCAAATTAGTATCACTTCAGGTTTCCTTTGTCACATAGTAGGAACCCACTATGGCCACCTTAAAAGCTGAGGTTTGGATGGCTCATTCCTTGAGAATGGGGAGGATGATCAACAAACAAGGGGACTGGCTCTTCCCCCTTCCAGCAGAGGAGGTCACTGGAAAGGAGGTTCTGTGCAGAAACTCCTCTGTAGGCCTCCCTTCTTTCTCTGCCCACCCCTAATGGCTGGGGGACTTGGTCGTGTGGTCCTGACCACTTTGCTCCAGACAGATGGTTCTGGGCGGCTGAACCTGCAGGAATTCCACCACCTCTGGAAGAAGATCAAGAGCTGGCAGGTGGGAAGGACAGAATGGGATGGGGAGGAGGGACAGGTGAGGTGGGTAGAACTAATAAAACGGCATGAGGTGGGGTATTACAGAATGCATGAGATGGTGTGAGGAGGGATGGAGCTTCAGCCAGTCATACTGTGCTCAGCCACTTGCTTGTTCATCCCATCAAGCTGAGCTGCTCTGTATAACTCATGCCTCATCCTTAGAAGTCCTCCCTCGCTCTTCTGGGGAGTTCCTCCCTGTTCTTTAAATCTGAACCGAAAAGTCACACTTTGCCAGATGGCTTTCCCAGTCCATCCTCAGACAGATCTTTCTCCCCAGCTGGAAAGTAGTAAGCTTCTGGAGGGCAGGGACTGCCTGACTTTTTGTCTTTGCATCCCCTAGCACATACTAAGTGCTTAATAAATGCTTGAGTTAGAGGAAAGTAGGTGGCTCAGTGGATTGAGAACCAAGCCTAGAGACAGGAGGTCCAGAGTTCAAATCCAGCCTCAGACAACACCTCCTAGAAGTATGATTCTAGGCAAGTCACTTAGTCCCCATTGTCTGGCCCCACTGCTTTTCTTCCTCGGAACCAATACCTTTGTACAGGTTTGTTTTTTCCATTTAACAAAAATCTATTTTCACTCCTTCCCTTGCCCTTCACCACTGGGAGGTGGGAAGGAAATTTGAAACACTCTATAACAAATATGCAGTTAAGCAAAACAAATTCCCGCAACTGCCGAGTCCAAAAACAAATGTTTCATTCCACACCCTGAATCTATTACTTCTCTGTTGAATGGGTAGCATACTTCATCATGAGTGCCCTGGAACAATTCTGAGGAACTTAAGAAAAAGAATGCTATCCACCTCTAGAGAAGAATTGTTGGGAGTGGAAATGCAGATGAAAAACGTTATGATTTATCCCTTGTTTATTTGGGTATATGATTTGGGGTTTTGGTTTTATGAGATTATTCACTTACAAAAACAAACAATATATGGAGCAGCTGGGTAGCTCAGTGGAGTGAGAGTCAGGCCTAGAGACAGGAGGTCCTAGGTTCAAACCTGGCCTCAGCCACTTCCCAGCTGTGTGACCCTGGGCAAGTCACTTGACCCCATTGCCCACCCTTACCAATCTTCCACCTATGAGACAATACACTGAAGTATAAGGGTTTTAAAAAAAAACAACAATATGGAAATATTTCTTGTGTGATAATACATGGATAACCCAGAAAAAAAAAATGAATGCCCTGGAACCAATGGGTGTAATAAATGTTTATTAATTTATTTGAGCTAGTGTACTAAGAGTATGTCATTTCTTTTATGTGCCCCCTCCTTCTCCCCAGTCAATGTTCAGTTATATAGTGCATTAAAGGTTACCAACAGGGTAGCTAGGTGGCTCAGTGGATTGCAAACCAGGCTTGGAGATGAGAGATCCTGGCTTCAAATTTGATCTCAGTTACTTCCTAGCTGTGTGACCCTGGACAAGTCACTTAACCCCAATTGCCTAACCCTTACTGCTTTTTTTGTCTTGGAATCAAGACTTGGTATCAATTTTACTAAGACAGAAGATAAGGGTTTTAAAAACAAAACAGTTACCAAGTCCTTCCCTCACAACAATCCTGTGACTATATCAGTATTCTATGTTAAAAAAACAAAGAACAACTAAAGTTCTGGTCGACTTGGCCAAGGTTCCTCAGCTAATTAAATGGCAGAGCCAGAACCAGAACTTGGGTTCTCTGATTCCAAGTCCAGGCCTCCTTCCACCACATAAGCTCCATGATGGCAGGGAGTACACAATCCTGTTTTCCATCTCTCTCAACACATAACACAGTGCTCTGCACACACAAGGTCCTTAATAAATGCTATAAATGATCCTTTCTATTTCCAAATTTTCTTTGGACAGAAAATCTTCAAACACTATGACACAGACCACTCCGGCACCATCAACAGCTATGAAATGCGTAATGCCGTGAATGACGCAGGTGCCTGGCCTGGGTGGACGAGGGTGTGAGTGGAGACAGGCCTGGGGGGCCCAAACACCCAAGGATGGACTTAACCCCCCCCACCCCCTTCTCTCCCCCAGGCTTCCACCTCAACAGTCAGCTCTACGACATTATTACCATGCGCTACGCAGACAAGCACATGAACATCAATTTTGACAGCTTCATCTGCTGCTTTGTACGGCTGGAGGGCATGTTCAGTAAGTGGGGAAGCAGGGGACAGTTGGTGGCTCAGTGGATAGTCAGGCCTAGAGTAGGGAAGACCCGTCTCAGATGCCTCCTGGCTGTGTGACCCTGGAAGAGTCACAACTTCATTTGCCTCGCTCTTGCCCTTTGGTCCTAGAGTCGTTGCTAAGACAAAAAGTAAAAGCATAAGGAAAAAAATTAAGTAGGAAAACAGTGGTTTGGCCTATCAGCTCCTTATTTTACAGGCAGAGTTGAAGGAAGATGGTTTTCCCTCTTTAATTAATGGGGATGGGGTGGGGGGTTTGGGAAAGATTTTCATAGTCTGTCCTAAAGCAAATGAGCTGGCCCTAACACATCTCACTCCCCTTAGGCTGGGACAGGAGGGGGCAGCCTAATCTCTGTTTGGTCTTTATCTTGTGTTCCTTCACACAGGGGCTTTCCAAGCCTTTGACAAGGATGGGGATGGCATCATTAAACTCAATGTTCTCGAGGTAAAGGTCCGGGCAGCCCTTAACTCTTGTTACAAGGTGTGCAAGTGGGAATCACAGCAAAGTGGCTCGACTCACCTTGATTGCAACATTATTACACACAATTTGGGGATTCTGTGGAGAAAAGAGCCCTTAAGGGAAAGTGTCTTAGGATGGACTTTTGTCTCTTGATTGGGTAATAGCAGTGAGAAGTTTGGGGACAAAAGCCCTGACCTCTGAGGCACTGGTTTGGAGGGATCTATAGAGCCCTTTTCCCCAGCAGAATGGGAGAAGACAAGAAAGACTACAGGAAGCATTCATAAGCTGTTGCTTGTCTCCAACTGTTGCACCCTGGGCTGTTTGCCTTAGGAAGGTGGGATTTGGGGCTTCACATTTTATTTCCATTTTTAGCCTCACCTTGGCTTTTCTTCTTTCAGTGGCTGCAGCTTACAATGTATGCCTGAACAGAGCCTCCCTCAACTCAACTAAAATTAAACATTACGAACCACTCACATCAACCACAGAAGCTAGAGCCACTTCTAAGAAACAAGCGGCGCCTCTACCAGCCTTGTGTTTCCCATGGTGGTTCTCTTCCCTGTCATTCTGTGCTCCCAGCCAGTCTCAGGATTTTCTGGTTTCATTATTCACTTCATCTGCCCTCAGGCTGCTCCCCAACTAACCTTAGTCTCCATGCTAAGGGGTGAGCAGAGATATAACTTCTCTTCCCTACAAAAGCAGTGACAATATCCCAGAAAGCACTACAGTGAAGCAAATCTCAGCCAACTTCATACAGTTGCAGTTAGCCATGGGGCAAGATTTTTAGTGGAGAGATAAGTCCAGACACCTAAAAGGCTAATTATAATTAGGTACTAGAGCAAGGATTTGAGCTGCCATGGCTCCCAAGATTTGTCTTTGGACTGCCCCCAAATCTCCAGATTAGAATGGACTTCTGGGAAGGGTGAGACATGCTATAATTAATTACTACTAGGAAACTATAACTAGTTCAAAACCAGACCAGGGTTGAAGAAGGGGAAAGAAATACCTCCTGGGGTATTTGTGCAACATTGTCCTTTGCTGGTTAAATTAAAGAAAAAGTCCTTCATTGTTGACATGTTGGTGGACATTAAGCATGAAGTGCCTCCTAGACTCCTTCCCTTCATCCCAGCCCTTGGTTCTGCCTTAGTTTTATTTCAGAATTGTATCTGTTCTGGATTTATACAGAGGAAAGGTAGATCAGGGCAATTCCTTGTTGGATTGTCACAGGTGACTGACTGGTTGTGGTCCCAATAAGAGTTCCCAATTAATAAAAGGCATGTGTCTGGCTATCTTGTGTGGACTTTTTTGACTCCTTTCAGATTCTCATGAAGGACCAAGCTGGGGCCAAAACAATCCTAGGGTCCAGATCTCCTGAATCTCAGAACAGGAAACACAACAGGGCCCAAGAAGATTTTGATTTAGAAAATATATTGAAAAGATCAAATTTTACAAATCAGTCCCTTTGGAGAAATGATCAGTTAAAAAGCCAAAACTGGTAGACACTTTCCCAGGTACAGGAGTATATGTGAAAGAGAACAGTTGAAGAGTCTGGATTATAAAAGAGTCACTATACTGGCCCCCACCAGTATGAGATAGTAACTCATTCAAATGTGACTGGAGAAAACACTCAAATGCACACAGCTGTGTTAAGATCCAAAAGTGCAGACTTATAGAGAGGTTGTAATCCTATTAATAAGACTGATGCTTTTGTCAATTAAACCACTGTGATTTGCCATACAGACTACACCTGGCCAGAGAAGATCCTGATTTGGGATTTTAACAATGAAGCCAATCTATAGAATCTCAGAATTCCCAGATAGTCTAAGGTACACCCCTAGGAAATCTGTATAATCTCTACATTTTTTCCCCTCCTAAAGTGATTTAGAATCCATGTCCACCCCAATCCAACTTTGCAGGCTGCATCTTGATTTATTTCCTCACTTTTCCATTCTTTCTTCAAAGGGAAAACTAGGACCCCAAAAGATGGAAATTTTAGGAAGGAAGACCTCATGTCAAGTAAAAATTTGCATAAGAACTGTCTAAGAACAGAGGGGTTACCTGAATCCCCCAAAGTGTTTTAAGTGAAGGCTGAATGACCACTTATTAGGGACGTTGTGGATGGAATTTTTTATTTCAACTGAGGTTCGATTAGACAGCCTCTGAGTTTCCTTCTGAATGGCAATCAAGGGCTTCCTTCTGACCCTATGAGACTATAAGCACAGAAAAGCAGCTAACTTGGTTATAAACAAATATTTGGGCGCCAATTAAGTTGACAGAGCCAATTATTCAAAGTATTTAAGTTTTATTTTCCTCTCAGTATTTGCTTTACTTCTTTCCTTTACAAAGTTTCATGGAGTTCACAGCTTTGTACCAAAATGAAAGGGGCTAAGGTATTTGCTTATTAAATACTTCCAGAACTGTCTCACCCACTTCCATTCTTCTAAATCCACATACTGTGTTTAAACAAATGAACAAACCGTTCTAAAACCAAGAACACTGAAGCAGCTCTGGTGTATATATACTAAGGAGAAAAAAAAAGAAGTTTTTTCCAACATCATTTGGACTGTGTTACCTAGGAAATGGTGTATTCCACATGGTGTCCCAAAAGCCTTAGTAAAGTTTAAAGCCTTAGCCAAGACTTTTGGCTACACCCAGTAGATCTAAAAAAGTTGTAGAAGTTTGGTGAAAAGCCATGTGATACAACGACATTATATTTTGGGGAAGACTGTTAAAACTGTAGTTCTGTTTTTGATAAGAGATATCTTAGACACATTTGTATATGAAACTCAGTAGAGAACCTATCACTGCTTCAAGGATAGCATCTGTTTACTATTTGCTAAACCAGCATAACTGGTCAGAGAAGGCAAGCTAGAGGTGGGGACCTCTCCACAGCCCACAAGGGCAGTTCTACAAATAAATCCTCACTGCCCTTAACCCTGGGACAGGAGGAGGAAGCAAGTGAGGTAACTTGCTTCTCTTCAGACCCTGAGAAAAGGGGTGGAAGTAGGGGATGAATCAGTGGCACAAATAAGACCGTTCTTTTGCAGAGTCAGCACCTGTGGGTTGTGCTTTCCTGAAAGCCTCACGGGCTGCTAGTTTTCTAGAGTATAATTAAAAAGTTAGAGACTTGAAGTCAAATGATTTAAGCAAGCCAAGAGTTTGCTTGCTTCTGTCCACCCTGGACCCCTGCATATCAATAATTCCTTTCTTTACATGGGTTACACTTTCTCCCTAAAGCAAAACTGACCTCAAACTACATTTATGTCCAGTCACTAAAGATGTTTATAGCATAACTAACAAAAACATCATTACAATAACTCACACAGCAAGTTCTCTGCACACAAGTTTACAGGTCATTTAAACACAAAACAGAACAGCCCATCATGGTCCAGGTCTAAGGAGTATACTGAAATTGTCCCTGCAGAAGAATCTTCTCTTTACACAGAGGCAGGGATGTGCTCATGACTTTAATTTAGGTTCAAGTCATCTCACAGATCTAAATATTTCTCTGTTTAGGGATTTTTTGGATCTACCTCTCCATCATTTGCTTGGCTTAAGTGTATTCCTCTAAATCCTAGCCTGAAATCTGAAGTGGGGCTGCACTAGCACAAACATGATTTAAACACACACACACACACACACACACACACACACACACACACACACATGCATGCACACACACAGCAGTTCCCTGGGGCTTTGGCCTCCAAATTAGTCATAGCTATTAAAAAAATAACATTATAGAAATGATTTCTGTAATGCAACCTCAACTTCCAAGGAGAGTCTCTTCTAGTCTGAGATTTCTAACTGTCCTTGCACTGATTCAATTCTCCATACCATTGCCAACATTCAAACAACAAATACTCTAAGCTCAATGCTCCTCTGTAAGATAAGATCAAAGGCTAAAGTCAATTTTTACATTCTTGAATATTAAAACAAACAAAAAAAACAACAAAAGCTCCAAGGGTCTGCATGTGCCTCTTAAAACACTTTACAAAAAAAAAAAAAAAAAAAAAAAAAAAAGATATGAGCATTTACTCCCTGAATTCCTAGCAAGAACTCATCCACAGTCAGTCAAGCCACTTATAAGATTTTCTTTTCTAAAAAGTGCTTTATCTATGAGCTTGTGAATAAGACTTCTACACGTTCTTATAATAGAAATGATTTCAGCATTCTTCCAAAGAAATCTGAGAGATGTGGCAAACAGTCAAAGGTACACACACATATCACACACACCAACACAGGAAGGCAGACACACTGCATAGGCTCCTTCATTTCAACTTCAACTCTTAAGACTTAATCTCCTGCCAATATTCTCAGACTTCCCAAAGACTTCCCCATATGCCACCTTCCTGTAGGATTAAGGATTTTAAAAGAACTTCAGGGGCTGCCAAGCCATGACCTTTCAGACATTTTTCCAGGTCACTTTCCTTTCTATTTCAAAAAGAGTTAATCAGTTAAACAAGTATTTAAGGATTATTGATTGATAGATTATCTGCTTTGCCACCCAGGCCGGACTGGCACACTAAGGCTTGTGACTTTGTTTCTAAATGCTAAATCTACAGATGGCCTAACACAAGAACACTTAGCCACCCCAAAGCAGATCCAAATGAATTCCCCTGAGAGGTACATTCCCATTATAACCCACAGGAGGCTGGCCTGAATTCTCCAGTCAAAATTCTCATCCTTTAAAGGAAGCAGAAATGTGGGATGAGAAAAACTTTTTTAAAATGCCAGTCAAAAATAGTAGACACATGAACTACATACAATGTTTTCTTCTTCCTGAACATGACACAACAATTCAGTTAATAAATGGATGTCTTACTCCTACGGATAGAAAAGGAAGGAATTCCTGGAGCCATTTGTAAGCCCCAAATCCTAATCATATCCTAGAGTTTAAGGGAGGATATATGAGTGGATATACTGAGGGAAAACCTGTATTTCTCAGATTGTGAGACATTCACATCATGAAGCTATATTGGTTCTTTTCTTTCCTTTCTATCAACCTCTCTCTATGCAACATTTCTGATAGAAAGATCAAGAAACACCTTCCACAGTTTCACTTCTAAATGGCCTAGAATGAATGTAAAAAAAAAAATCAGTCTCGGTTATTTTTTTTTTATGGTTTGCTCTCAAAAAAATGTGAAGAATGCTCCCTTCTAACAGTAGTTTTCCTCTCGTTGTTTGGTAGAGTGAGAAGGAAGACATTGGATTCTAGAAATAAGGAATCCACCTTGGTTTTCTATAAGCAGGCTCAGGTATTCCACTGTAACTCCACAAAGTCTATATAAAGTATGGTTAGATCTCAGGGGGAGCAGCTGGGAGCTTCATTTCTAAGTCTAGGAGGAAGGCCAGGCCAACCTAACCTGCTTTCAGGGGGAAAGTCAGCTCTGGATCAAGCCTTCCGGTTTTAAGACCCCGTAAGCTTAAGAATCAGAAGGCAGAAAACAAAATGAAGGCTTCATCTCTATTACGTCTGTTACTAGATGATATTTGGATGATGTACTCCCATTCAATAGTAAAAATCAATGTTATTCATATAAGCAGAGTCATACTAAGAAACGTTTGAGTATGAATATTTCTGCTGAATGAACAGTTTAGCTGCTATAACCCAGTTTCTCAGAAGTACAGTCATCTGCAGAAGAGCCATTCCAGCTCCTATAAGCACTGTGTCCTTACCACTTATCATAAACTTCATCCAATTTCCAAGGAATAACTAACACTTAAGTAGCATGTTACATTAAAAAAGGAAACTATTTACTTCCAATTTAATGTGAAAATTGCTGGCAATAACCTGTAGAAAGGAAATTAAAACTCAATTCTGTAAATGTATAATCTGACTGCATCTAACAATCAGACATTCTGGTTTGACATTTAAACCACTTTAATAACTTAAAAAGATTTTTTTAATTATCTGCCAAGAGTGTGACTGACAAAGATTTTGCATCTATTAAACACCTGGAGCATAATAATGGGCACAGATTATCCTGCCCTTACAGAAAGGCATTGTGTATCTGCATTGCACCATCCCCAGGGGCATGTTCTTAGCATTTGCTACCTCATTATAACAAGTCTCAGGCTTTACCCATATTCCCACAGAGCTGTACAGGCTCATGGTAGCTTTAGCCTGGCAGAATAATCATATTCCTCTTCCTGCCTTTTTTTTTTTCTTTAAAGGTGGCGGGGGGGGGGGAGGGAAAGGAGAAGAAAAGAAGGCTGGGAAGAGTGTGATAAGGGCAATAACAGGACTAAACAACTTCCCAACGTGGGAGGCAAAAACTTCATGAATCAATTTTGCTGTCATCTTCAGCATGTCGTTCAATATGTCCTGCTGCATCCTGAGAAGAAAGGGACAGAGGGGCCCATCAGGTAAAGAGTCAGCAGAAGGTACACAGCAAACCAAAAGGCAGAGAGAGACAACCCAAACCACCCCCTATCAGGTACCATATCATGAAAGACAAGTCATGAACTTCTGTAATTATTCATTTTACAACAGTAATAACAATAATATGTTACTGGGAAGATTAAAGATATTCCTCTCCTAAGGTCACAGCATGGCAAGAAGTCTCTTCATTCAAATACTGGATTTTAAAAATGAACAATGTTTTTTTATAAGTGATCTGCCCTTTTAGGACTAAATTTCAAATCCAACTGCTACAGAACAAGAAATGTCGAAAGAAACCTTTCCAGATCCCCTTATCTCTTGCAATATTTGTTTAATTCTAAGAAATAAGAACTAGAGAAGTTCCTTGGAATTGTGTTAGTTATTTATTATAGATCTCAAGACAGACTGCTGTGTTAAGGGAAACAGAAACTATACATATTTGAGAGTGATTTGATGATTTTTCACCCCTAAAATAAGATTCAAACTGGGATCCTATAAAAGAATCACACCTAACACACCTTTGATCTTCTGTACTTTTCCTCAAGGGATCTTCAGATTGATCAAGAGTTACAGAATTACCTTGAATTTTGGAGTTGAAAACAACCTTGAAGATCACCTAGTACAACACTCCCTTCTGAAATGAGCTAGCTTTTAATGACAGAAAAGGATAAGAAGCTCAATCCCCTGACTTCTAAGACACACATACCTGCTTGGATCCTTTCCTAGCAGTAAAGAACGCATCACAATTCTTCCAACGACATTTCAGAGTCTGAAAGTTTGGGTTGGTGTGGTCGGTTAGCAAATGCTGTTTGAGGTGATCCACAACCCCAAATATCAGTGAGCAACCATGCCACTGGAGGCAAAAGAAAAGATGAGAGAAAAAAGTTAAAGCTAACACAAGGGAGAAAAAATAGGAAGAACTTGCTTCTTTGGAGCCTAGGTAAACCTAAAAATCAAGTCGTTTCCCCATTTCTCTAGATCTAATTTTCTCATCTCTTTCATCTTGTTTATTACTAGAAGATTTAGGAACTCTAGAAGCTGATGAACTATATTTCACTTACCTCCCCAGAGGAAGATAAAGTCTAATATAGCCAAATTAACATAAGTCATAGATGTAAATCACACAGAAAGGTCTGGTACATCAGCAGGACATTTTTGGGTTAAAATTCAAGAGAATCCCAAGTACTCCAATAGCCAGATTCTGATGATTCGGGGTTTGAGATTTATTTAGTTGCAGCTGGAGAAGAAGCTCAGAGATTGGGAATAGGGAATTTGAGCACCACAAATTATTCTTTTTAAGCAAAAGAACATCAAAGAAGACAGTCACAGATACAACTGACAAATGGGCTGGCAAAGTATCTACAGCATTGTGAGCTGGACAGCCACGCGACATTCTAGAGATGTGTAGGTTGTCCTTGTAAGGAAAGCAAGAATTTCTCTCTCTTATTCCACAAGATTGTAAGCCACAGATCTCCTATTCTCCAAAGTATGTCTTATGGGAGGCTTCTCTGAGCACTTTGTATATTTGTAATTTTTATCTCCAGCATGCTCTACTTTCAGAACAAAATATAAATGAGTATAAAAGCTGTTTAAAATATGTATAGCTATTCAACAATTGTCATTCCAATGGGATTGCAAGCTCTGAAATATCTATATTTAACACATCAACAGTATGGCTAGTTGCACATTCAGTAGGTATTCAAATAAATATCAGTGGTGACCATGAAGATCTATAAAAATTAGCCTGACAACAAGTAGCACGAACCACAAATATACTAGTAATAAGAAAAGCCCTACTCGGAGAACTCCAGAATCTCAGAGTTTACAAGGACTAGTCCAACCTATACAAATGTTGGAATCCTCTTTAAAATAAACCTGACCCTTATTATCCATCCAGCTGCTCCTTAAAAGTCTCCAATTACGAGGTACTCCTTACCCAACAGCGAAAATTCTGCATCAGATTTAGCTTTACAGCCTGGATACTACCATCATAACAGCCAGTATAAATCTGGAAAAGAAAAGAATATATTAAGTCCAACTCAAAGAAAAAAAAAATCCTTCAAAATAAGTTTCAGAAACTCATGGTAACCATAGCAGGTATGTGGTAACTATGTATTGGGCACATGCATATCCAAAACATAGATAAGCTGTAATACCTAGAAGAGCAAAACAGCTCCAGAATCAAAAGACTGCTGCCACTGAGACAGCAAGTATTTATTAAGCACCTACTGTATGCCTGGAGATACAGAGAGGCAAAAACTGTCCCTGCTCTCAAGTAGGGACAGTTCTACCAACCCATCCTAGTGACAAATAAGGAAGCTAGATGAGCTGAAATTTGCTAACTTTTCTGGTAACACTTGGTAAAGGCTTAAATATCCTGGATTACCAGTAAATACCTTGTTAATTAAACAAACATCTACCAATTTAGCCTAAGCACTTGACTAGTCAGGTTGGTAAATAATATAGTGGAAGTCTAACAAAATTTTATTTCCTTTTAATTTCTAGGGCTCTCTAGACTGTTTTTATCATCTACAAAAAGTGATAATTCTGTTTCTTCTTAGATTATGCTTCTTCCCTCAATTTTATTGTGATAATAATGGAAATATTTGCTTTACCCCGAATCTGTCTTCTATATCGTTCCCATTATATATAATGTCAGCACATCTTAGCCATGTTCTAGAGTTTAGGGTACTGTCACCTCTGGAAAGACCCACTTATTCCTACATTTGCTAGAATTTATTGTGTATTTTTTTTTTTAAACCCTTACCTTCCGTCTTAGAGTCAATACCGTGTATTGGCTCCAAGGCAGAAGAGTGGTAAGGGTAGGCAATGGGGGTCAAGTGACTTGCCCAGGGTCACACAGCTGGGAAGTGTCTGAGAACAGATTTGAACCCAGGACCTGCTGTCTCTAGGCCTGGCTCTCATCCACTGAGCTACCCAGCTGCCCCCTTTATTGTGTATTTTTAAATTTTTTTTAATTTTTTTAAAACCAGAATAGATATTTGAAAAAAAAAAAAGAAACTTTTTTCAGCATCTATTATTCCTGTTGTTCTTGTTATTAATATGGTCTGTGGAACTGGTAGTTTCTCCCTAATGTTACACTTCTGGTAGAACTCTTTTCTGTTCAGACTGAATATAATATATCTTTGTGATATGTTGCCATAGTCTCTTATATCTAGTTTTCTTTGTTTTGACCTTCCCTAGTTTAGGTATCAAAGACTATATTTATATCACAGAAAGAAATGGACAGGATCACTTCTTTTCCTGTTTTTTTTTTCAAACAATTTACATAATATTGGAATTGTTCTTCGAATGTTTGATAGTATTCATATCTGCCCTGGGGTCCTGTCATTTTAAAAAAATTTAATAGTTTAATTTTTTTCAGCCTTTATTTTCTATCTAATGCTAGAACTAAGCAAATAAGGTTAAAGGACTTGCCCAGGATCATGTAGCAAGAAGTGTCTGAGGTTAAATTTGAACCCAGTTCCTCCCAACCCCAGGCCTAGTGCTCTATCCACTTATGCCCTGTTCATTTTCTCGTTCTTAGCCTGGGTTATTTTAAGTTCCCTATTTCTTGTGAGGTTATTCTGGACATTTTCTACTTTTGTAAAAAATGCATTCATTTATTTCAAGTTGTTGAACTTGGGGGTAAAAATAAGATACAGTAAGGGTCCCTTTATCTGAGGTCTCTTTTGATGTTATTTCCACTTTTTAAGTATTCTTAGGGGGTAGGGAGAGTCAAGGTAAGGGGCAAAAGTAAGGAGAAAGAACATGAACACACACACACAAAATCAGTTATTTATATCTATAGCTTTAGCCATTCACAGTAGATCTTAAGACTATCCCACGTGGATACAAGAGGGCCAACTATATATTTTTGGACATGTGTAATGTGGGAATTTGTTTTGCCTGACTATGCATATTTGCTGTAATAGGTTTTATTTTTATTTTTTCCTGTCCCCATACCCTTCCTTGACAGCAGGAAAGGTAGGAGGAAATTAAAAACAGATTTTTGTTCAAATTAAAACACAAAATTGAATTTGAAAAGTTATACTGCCTTAAATTTACCTCTCTGGTTTCATTTTTTTTTTTTTTTTTGCAAATCTATAGAAAAAGAATATTCCACAACCTCTAAGATTGTGGAAATGATAGAAAGGCATTAAATAGAGAACCACAAGCAGGAGGGGATAGGCTAAGAAGAAACCTTTTAGAGGCTGACAAATTTTGAGTTGAGGGGGATTGTTTTAGATCTGTGATTCCATCAGTATATGGAACTCCCAGTGAGAAACTACCCCATTACATTTATAATTCAGAGAGCTATCTGGGAAATTTGATAAGTGAAATGATTTGCCCCGGACCACATGACCCTGTATGCATCAGAATCCTAGTCCAGGTCTTCTGAACTCAAAGGCCAGCTCCCTATCAGCTTCTCCGTGTCAGAGATATCAGCCCTACCGGAAGGATATCTCTGAGGAAGATGAGCAATTACAAAAGTTAACTGTGACAGTAGCAACACTTACCATACTCTTATGAATAGTCATACACATTATCATATCCTTGTGTCCTCCATAAACTTGCAAACGATCATGAGACTTGGTAGGGAAAAAAAAGAAAAGCTTTAGAAAACAAGTGGTTCCTGCTTGTTTACTGAGAATGATCACTGAGGCTCTATACCAAATAATATGGAAACCAAAACTTTAGTGTTCTTCCAGCTCCTCTTCACTTCAGAGAAGATAAAATTGAGTTCCACATGGCTAAGCGACTTGACTATGTCGTATAGCCAATTAGTAACAAAATAACAGAAGCTACCTTCTCACGATTCCTAAGATTTTCTTCCTTTTTCCATCACACTAACAGGATCTAAGGAATAAAGTCCTCCACCATGGACTTCTGTGAAAATCCCCTAGTATATGATTCCAGTGGACTGGTGATAAAGAATGCTCTTAATCTGACAAGATATGGACTAATATACAGAAGGAGATATTACTAGGCAAGTAATATGTTTTGCTTAACTGTGCTTATTTGTGCTTATTTTAAAAAAATATACTCTTGACAATTGAAAACATTTTAATGAAAAAAAGAAATTCATCAGGTATACCCTTCAAGGAAAGGTTTAGTAACCAGAATGAATGAAAAGTTTGCTCATTAACCCCTTATAAGGTTCCATATTTGAGTCATGTCATTTAGTTCTGCCATTAGTAGTTTTGAGCTTCCCCCCATAATGATCTGAGAAGGGGAGGTAAAGTTCATTTGTTTTTCTGAAATCTAGAATACCATGTAGTCACTATTGCTCTGCCCCCCTCAGTAACACCTGTGCCTCTTCTTACCGAGATTTCCTTTAGTCTGTTATTCTCATCATCCCATTTTGAGTCAATTCCTAATCTCCAACTTCAGAAATGTTTTCTGCCTCCTGCCCTGCCCCTACAACTATGCTCTCTCCAGGCCATGTTAGCAAACTGTCATCATGTGGCTCTAGAGTCTACCTGTAATTCATAGACACGAACAAACTTATCCAGGCAGGCAGTCACCATGACCTTCCCCAGAATGTTCACCACAGTCACTGCATGGTTGTGACCTTTATAGATTCGTACCAGCTCTCCAGTCTGTGCCAAAATAGGGGAGAAGGAATAAGGAATGAAAATTAATGAAAAATCATTAACTCCCCACAAGACTTTTCTCAAAGATTCACCACTACTTAAAATATAAACCGTTGCCTACTTCTCGGCACTCATGCCAACAGTAAATGTATAAATAGTATTGCTGAATCCCATATCAATATATAATGGAGGGCCTATGGGAAAGATCTATGGGAAAGAAATCTCCCCTTTAACCCACTGGAGGCAAACTATTGCCAAGAGAAAAGAAAGGCCTCAAGTGATCTAGGCGCTGTCATTATTGCATAGAATATGAAAATAGCAGAGTTGAAAAGGACATTAGAGATAATCAAACAACACTCCTCTCCTCCATTTAAGAAATGAGGAAATAGAGGCCAACAATTAGTTTCTCTGCTTTCAGCTACATACCTGAACCACATATTGATTTAACTAAGCCCCATTTATATATCTATAACAATCCTAAAAACCTTTATAATGGAAGAATTGTGCTTTCCATTTCATGTGTCCCAAGAAACTCCCTAGGCTGAAATCACCACCAGAATCAATCATGGCTTACATGAATGTTGTGGGCATGGACAGACTGGTCACTGGAGCCACTGAACACAAGGTCATTCACCACCTTCAAGGAAAACAATTTATAATAAGCCAAAGTATGCAACAAATCTAGAAATTACTTTTATTCCTATAATGTACATCAAAATCATCATTTGCTAAATTCTATTTTCCAGACTAATTTGATATAATCGTAATTTTAAAATAGGAAGATTATTTTCCATACCAAAAATATACAATGACAGACCCACCACCACCATCACCAAGGATTCTGACTGAATATACCTCAAACTAACCACTGCTACAGAGTATCAAGCTTTGGGCAGGCCATCTGCTCTTAAAGGCTATTATCAGTATGCATATATCTTAAAATAACACACCCACAAAAAAACACACCCACAAAAAAACAGAAATTTTAATTATCATTTTCAGAAGGGCTATATGTTAGCTATTTAAAATGAAGGCACAGCGGGCAGCTGGGTAACTCCGTGGATTGAGAGTCAGGCCTAGAGACGGCAGGTCCTAGGTTCAAATCTGACCTCGGACACTTCCCAGCTGTGTGACCCTGGGCAAGTCACTCGACCCCCGTTGCCTAGCCCTTACTGCTCTTCTGCCTTGGAGCATACACAGTATTGACTCCAAGATGGAAGGTAAAGGTTTGAAAAAATATATATATAGTATAATATAAAATAAAATAAAATATAGTATAATATAATATAAAAAAATAAAATAAAATATCAAATAAAATAAAACAAAATATCAAATCAAATCACACCATTTCTAATATACCAACTCCCCAAAGGCAATACTTGCCTTCATGCAGAGAATGGTTTTGCTATGGCCTTCCAGCGTTCGGAGGAGCAGTCCATTCCGAGCATCTCGAACACTGATGGTGCAGTCATAGGATCCCACCACCAGCAGTCTTCGGGCGCCCTCCTGAGCTGTAGCCAGGCAGCTAACAGCCCGAGGACCATGGCACTCAAAGATATCAAGCTGCTTGTTGGTCTAGAAAACAAACCATGGATCTATGAAGTAGTAGGCCCCCTGCTGAACAAAGATCTCAGAGAAAAATTTCTGTTAGTAATGTACAGAGCCACTGCCCTACGGTACAAAAATCTCCCCTAGCTTGTCAGATTCTTGCCAACACCCAAACTACCTTAAGAAATTCCCTTTTTTGGGTAGCCCAGTTGATTGAGAGCCAGGCCTAAAGAGAGAAGGTCCTAGGTTCAAATCTGGCCTCAGACACTCCCAAGCTGTATGACCCTAGGCAAGTCACTTGACCCCCATTGCCTACCCTTACCACTCTTCTGCCCTGGAGCCAATACACGGTATTGATTCCAAGATGGGAGGGGTAAGGGTTTAAAAAAAAATCATTTTCTGCAGACATTTTTTTACCTATTGGTCATTTTCTGATACCATTCCCTATGCCCAACCTCCTAAAGTTTCTCCCTTTTAACAGAGAAAAGAAAAACCAAAAATAAGGTGACCAAGTCTGACATCTCCCAAAAACATTCTGCATTCACATCCACTTGTACTATAAGAAGGCAAGTTCATTCTGTCAGCCGTTTTGTGGGCTTAAGACTAGCCATTACAATTAGTCGGTCTGATTTTTTTAGTATTGTTTCAATTTCCATTGTACAGGAGTTATCATTCTCCTGGTCCTACTTCCCTCACTTTGTATCCATTCATTTCCCTGAATTCCTAATGTTCTTACTTATTCATATTTGCACTCACAATTACTCATCCATTCCCTCAATTAATAAGTACTCATTTTTTAAACCAGTGTTAATATGAAAATTTTGTTACATATTTCTTTTTTGGTACTTTTTTCTGCCTTTAACCTCCTTGGGACATATATGGCCAGTAGTGGGATCACTGGGTTCATTTCAATTCAGTAAGCATTTAAGTGCCTATTCTAAGCCACTGTGCTAAGGCTGGAGACAGAAAGAAAAAATAGAAGAGTCTCTACCCTTAAGGAGCTTACACTCTATAGGGAGAATATAGAAAATTACATTTAAAATATATCTTAAGAAGTGTTCAAGGAGAAGGCACTAGCAACTGGAAATCAAGTGAAACTTACTGTATAAGGAGGCACATGAGGTCTGTTTTGAAGGAAGCTAGAGATTCTAGGAGGAGGAGGTAAGAAGGTGTATTCCAAACATGGTACTTTCATTATCCAAACTCTGGCCCCCAACTCCCCTTTTCAGCTCTATTATATACATCATTTCCCTCCACATATATACTCTTAATACTGTAATTTGCACTGACTTCTATGTTCATGCACTGTGTATCCCACCCCCTGCCTGGAATACACTTTCTCCTCCATTCTTTTTCTCAGAATCCTTAGTTATCTTCAAAGTTCAGCTCATGTGCCATCCTCCCCTTCCGCCAAGAACTTGGTACCTTCTTCCTAACATCAGATTGTACTTAATATTTTGTATCTGTGGATTTGTACATGTTTCCTCAGCCTAAAGCTAAAGTTCTGTGAGTGCTGGGACAAAAGGTTCTTCCCTTTTCCCTTTGTCTTTCTTGTTCCCAGCACAATGCCTGGAATACAACGGGTATTTAATAAAGGATTTAAACAGTTTAATGGCTTTTTTCCCACTTAATCTGAAATTGTTTTTTCCCATTTTGGGGGGAGAGAATTCTGGGAAGATGGCAGTGTAGAAGCAGCAAGGCTCCAGACCTCTGTAAAGCCCTTCACCACCAATCAAGGACAAAGGGCTCTGAGGGAACAGAAAACCAAATTTGACAACAGAACAGAGCTGGAGCTCCTCTAGCTGAACCCAACTTAAAAGGTACCCTGAAAAAAAAAAAAAAGAAAAAAGCCTGAATTCTTGGAACTGTCCAGTGGGAGGGGAAAGAAAGGAGGAAGATCCTAGATCCCCTCCTCCACCTAATGTGCTGAGTCTCCAGGGGATCCTGGAATCTCTGAGTGGGCTGGGTTGCTAGCCCGAGGGAGTGCCTTGCTGGCTCAATTGTGCCAAACTCAAAGCTCTGATTGAGGACAGCAGGGAGGCTGCTGGGGAGAAACCCAAAGGAGAAACTGCACCCCCTTCCCACTTCTCTTGAGGTTTAGACCTTGGCACTTAGAGCAGTGCACATCAACCCCACAGGGCTTAATCCTATAAATACAGCTGACAAGAAGCCTTCAGAGGGCAGGGAAGCTCCAACACCCCTCTCCCACAGGCTACAATGAAAGTAGCCAATTTCACTTCTTTAGCTTTTACCACCAGCTGGGGGAAAATCTGGCCTCAGGTCCCACAAACCTAATTAATCAGCAAAACAGAGAAGCCCTCCCAGGACTGAATAGCCCAAACCCACAGATAAAAAAATATGATCAGAGGACTAAGATTACATCCAATTTCAGGGGAAGAAAGAAGGAATGAAATTGTTTTCCACACAGTTATACCAATAGTGAAAAGAAAGTCTAAGCCCATCCAATACCATTTCTGTTCTTATCATCTTTGCCTCTTTTGAGGAATAGTGGCTTTAATATGCATTTATCATATTATTAATGATTTAGAGAAACTTTCATCACTGTTGACAGTTTGTAATACTACTTTCAAAGACCATTTCTTAGTCTTCCTACTTATTATACTATTACTAATATTCAACAATATTTTTATGTTGTTCCAGGAAAAATAAACTCCTAAAATTATTTTTTAGTTTATAGACACACCCTCAAAAGATGGCTCTGTGCCAGTGATTCCCAAAGTGGGTGCCACGGCCCCCTGCAGTGATCCAGGGAGGCGGTGATGGCCACAGGTGCGTTTATCTTTCCTATTAATTGCTTTAAAATTTTTTAAAAATTAATTTCCAGGGGGCTAAGTAATATTTTTTTTTCTGGAAAGGGGGCGGTAGGCCAAAAAAGTTTGGGAACCACTGCTCTATGCTGAGTGCTTTCCCCACAGTCTTTCCCATTATGGAAGCCTCATCTTTTCCCACTCCTTTAATTCCAGGGAAAAGCCCAGTGAACAGCTTTCTCCTCTTTGCTCCCTTCTTTGCTACTTCTTGACCACACTGCCACTCTCTTATTGTTTATAATCATTTTTTTAAAACCCTTGCTTTGTCTTAGTAAGAACTCTAAGACAGAAGGGCAAGGGCTAGGCAAATGGGGTTAAGGGTCACACAGCTGGAAAGAGTCTGAGGCCAGACTTGAAGACAGGTTCTCCTGACTCCTGGCCTGGCTTGGCTCTCTACCCACTGAGCAATTTAGCTGCCCCTATGATCATTATTAAAGACCTCTGTAACTACCACTCTGAATCAATTATCTACCACTCCCTAATCACCATGAGGAAATATCCCATTTCTAAGATCCTAAATTAAAGGTTTCCCTTCTCTGTCAACCTCCTTTATCATCACCACTCTTGCTTCTCCATCAATGACCTTATCCACAGTGGAAGAAATCCTATAAAGCCTAGACTCCATTGGGCACCAGTTTAATGATGGCCTCATTATTTTGTATTTCCACATCCCCTTAATTTTCTGCTAAGCAAATCTTTAACCACATATCACTCTCATTATATGGTTTCTATACTTCTATACTACCTCCCAGATCATGGAGAATTACTTGAGAAGGATGTAAAAATCACAAAGACTTACTTAACATACTAAAAATTCACACTACCCAGTTTTGGTTAGGCCATTATAACTATTTTAAAATCTTATTATGCATTCTTATTGGTTTCTCAGGAAAATCCTTCATACTTCTTTTCCAAAATGTTTTCTTCCCTCAAACCCTCAATTCTGTTTCTGGCCTCCACTATTTCATTTCACAAAAAAAGCAGACAACTAGCATCAGTTCCTCAATTTACCATAATCTCTACCTGAACACATATTTCTCTGTATCTTTTCCGCTGGAATTTCAGAAGAGGAAGAAGTATAATTCCTTATCACCACTCTCCAGCATCTTCAGTCTCTTCTCTCCTACTGGCTCCTTCCTCTCTGCTAAACAATTGTCTTGGGGAAAAAACAACATGCACAGGGCTTAGAAAAATCCCACAATTACTTTTCACCTAATCCCACTGCTTTCAGTGATTGCCCTATTTCTTACCTTCCTTTTCTATCAAACTTTTGAAATGAGGGGCTACCAGGTAGTTCCATTTTTGATCCCCAGGGTTGCAAGTAAAAATTGTATATTTATGGAACCTCAGAAATAGGATCCTATTAATATATAATAATAATACAATATACAACAAAAAGTTACATTGCGCTTTAAAGTTTATAATTATTTTGTGTGTGTACAATAATTATAAGAAAGGAAAAGACAGGATTGGGGCTGTGAATTCTTTGATAGCAGAAATTCATGGGTGAGTAAACAGCTGCCTAAAGCAAAAAAAAGTAAGTGACTTGCTCTGGGTCACATAGCCAGTACGAGGCAGAGGCAGGATTCGAAGTCGTCCTGGCTCTCACTATGCTACTCATTCTTACTGCGCCACAGTTCCACTTACTGATGCACATATACACATGTATGTGCCTGTATCTATACACACATACAGTGTTTTAAAACAATGACGTTTTAAGCTTTAATCTTAAATACACACACAAAAATGTAAGAAGTGAACACTCCTTTCCAACAATCACTGGTTGAGCTATCAATTGGTACCAGGTGAGCAATGAATACTTAAAAGAATCTGTGATTTCATCACGGTGGGTACTCCGTACTCCATCCTCAGATACAGATTACAATCTCTCTGCAATTTAGTAGATGATCCATGAGAGTTGCTATGGTTGAAAAATCACCCTGCAGCCAATCTGGTGATGAGCCTCTCCGAATTTAGCTAGGCTGGTCCTCGGACAACAGACACAGTCTGTTTCCGGGCCCGTACTCGAAGCCTTTCCAGCTTGGTAGGACCTGCCAGAGCTTGTGCTCCGCTGGCATAGCCTTCGAGAACCCAGGGTCACCTCCACGCCACGATGAGGCATCAGAGTAGGACTTTAGTGGAGGATTTTAATTGTAATTGCCAGCCTGACGCAGAATGAAAGCTCAGCCAGTGAAAGGGAACCAAAGAAAAGAGAATGACAAAAAAGACAAGACGGTGACCCCCAGTAGGAATGTATGCTGTTCCACCAAAATTTTACCGTATCTTCAGATTGCTGAAGTGTCCGTCCTACCACTATATGCCTGGGATTGAGAGTTATTCACGATGGCTTCTGGCTAAGGCACAGGCACCTTTAAATTCTACCACAGTAACATGTGGTACTCTCTACTCATTCCCAATGTAAATGTGTCCTAAGAGGTCAGACTAGCTTGTTGCCATATCCAACAGCCTTTTCTCCACTAAAATTTTCCTTAATCTATGAATGGCATTTGATATTAAGGTTCGTTCCCCCTCCTAGAAATTCTCTTCTCACGTCATCCATGCCAAAATGAAACTACACTATTCTAGTATTTCTGTTTCCTTCACTAGTGGTTCTTCCCTTTCTTTAACTGAGTATTCCTCAAAATCCTTGGTCCTGTGCAGGTATCCACACTTCCCACCACACCAGACTCCCAAAAACAAATACATACTTTATCAAAGAACTTATGATTTCAATATTCATGATCATGATGAATTTCCCCAAAACTATGTCTCCAGTCTTGTCTCTCTCAACAAAACTCCAGTTCTATTAAATAAAGAAATAAAGACTAGATGGCCTTGAAAGTCTCTGATTCAGTCTTAAAACACAGTGATTTCTCCCATTTATAAATATCTGTGGAACATTTCCATTTAAGTGTCATACTGTCCCTTCAGATTTGATATCACTTTCTTAAAACAAAGTCAACTTTCCTGTCTATCAATGCACTATAATTCTTGAATTCCTTTGATATAAAACTAGATCTCAACTATGACTCCCTTTCCATCTCCAACATCCATTCTCCCAATTTCCAGGCGCCACCTTCCCTAGGTTCTTATGCCTTTCACACTTGATTATTTCAACTTTCCCCTTGCTGGTCTCCCTGCTCTTATACTCTCCCTATTTTAAATCATCCTATAGTGCTGCTGGAATAATCTTCTTAAAAACGTTATTTATATCAAGTCAGTTCCCAGCTCAACAATCTAAAAAGGCTACCTACTGCTCTCTACCTTAAGAACAATAAGCTCCACTAACTGATTTAAGGCTGCCCTTCTTAACAAGCACAGCCCCACATTAGAAAGTCACTCTTTCCCCATTATTTCTCATCCTTTTCTAACATAAATGCATCAATCTGATCTGCTCATACTGTACCAAAGCCTTGTTTGACTCCTCCCATCCTTGTCAGTCTCTCCTTACCATGGTTTCAGGTACTCTCTTTCATAGCTAGCTGACTTATTGTTTTATTTTATATTAGACAAGAATATATCTTCAAGTTTGATGCACAGCATGGCCCACAGCATCTAGTATCCAGGTGTTAAGTACAGAGTAGGTGGCACTAAATGTTTAATTTTACTTGAGTATAGGAAAAAGAGGTTATAGAATATCAAAAGATGATAGGTCCCAGAACCATGTTGACCTTCGAAAACGAGAAAGAAAAAAAGTTTTTCTAAAGAGGATATAAACAGCACTGGTTATGAATAACTTCTTAGCAAAATAAGTCAAGGAAAATCTGAAGCCTACAAGGCTAGAGGTAAAGTAACCCAGGCTCTAGTCCCTCCTGTAGTTAATTTCTTAAAGTTTTAATCTTTTTTTATCTATCAGAGGTAATAACCACCTGTGATATTCAAAAAGAGTTTGGCTCATGGCTCCTTGAAGTTGTAGGATATGGAAAAGAGAACTTAAGGTCAGGGTATACTTACCCTGATTCAAAAGGAAGAGAATAACTATTAGGGTATATCCTCTTCCCTTCCCAAGAAGAAGGAAAAAAATTTCTCAATGGAAAAGAAAAGCAGACATAGCAATGTAGTCTCTTTGTCAACCACTAACCTTTAAGCTGAAGGTAACTACAGTGCCATTTGCCAATCCTGCATAGAGGATTCGCCACCGGTTATGAAGGCAGAGTACTCGGTCTTCCAGCTGTAACTTCTCCAAACACACTCTAGTCTGAAAAAGTGGGGAGAAAGGGTCAAATCAACAGCAACTCCTGGTAACAGAAAGTGAAAGAAATTCTTCTCTGATAAAGAACTATAAAATTGGACACACCTTTTTCTACCCTACCTCCCTACAATTTCCCTCTTTCTTTGAATAAAAGATCCAAAGTTCAGCTTTTCTCAATCTACCCTATCTATCCTTAAAGGTGAATAATTTATATGCCTAAATGCAGATCTGACTAGGTGCAAATTCCAAAATTAAAAGCCTTGTAGAATGACCAGTATGTGTCTTTTTCTGTCAGGTTTAATGTATCCAAATGCTTTCAGAATTTAAGGAATCAAGTTTGTGGTGTGCTTTACTAAGAGATACCAGCAAGACAATCTGCATAGTCTTTAGAGGGATTTGTCTAAATTTGTAAAACCATAAATGCAGTTCTAAAAGGAGTAGATTTATGCTCATATTTTTATACTTATCTGGAAAAACTCAAAATTTGGAGTCTGGAGTTTTACATGTATTAAGAAAAACAATACAGTTATATCACATAGGTGTTATATTGTTAAGCAACTGAATATTAAGAAATGAATAATCATAGGAAATTTAAAAGGCCTGTGTTTGAGTGATAAGAATAGAAAGATCTAGGAAAAAAAAGGTTTTGATTACAAGTATGCTGGGTCAGTCTACAGTAATATTATCAAATATCTAAATATCAAATAACTACAATGATAAACTCAAAACAAGATGTCAGGTATGCTTTGTTTTAGAAGCAATGTAATGATGGGGAAAGCAATCTTTGAACAGGAAAACAAATTTGTAAAAGAAATTTTTTTGGGCACTTTTATGGTCAAGATATACCTGAAGATATAGCATACAGAAAATAATCTCATTCAGGGAAAAGAACTGATTTACTTTCAAAAATTTTTAATCAAGACATATTTTTGGAACATGGCCATTGGGAGTATTTGTTTTGCTTAATTATAAGTGTGTGACACTTTTTGTTTTTCCCCCCAATGGGAGAGGAGGGGTGAGAAGGAAAGAAAATAAATTTTTGCCAATAAAAAAAACTAAAATTTAATTTAAAAAAGGAAGAAAGTCATGATCAGAAGACCTCCATTAAAAGAATCTTTAGGGCAGCTGGGTAGCTCAGTGGAGTGAGAGTCAGGCCTAGAGACAGGAGGTCCTAGGTTCAAACCCGGCCTCAGCCACTTCCCAGCTGTGTGACCCTGGGCAAGTTACTTGACCCCCATTGCCCACCCTTACCACTCTTCCACCTATGAGACAATACACCGAAGTACAAGGGTTAAAAAAAAAAAGAATCTTTAATTACTTGGAATTAGTTAGGGAAACGGGAGACAAATAATTTCTTAAAATAAACTTATATAAAGGACTTAGTTTTTTAAAAAAGCATAGGGAATATCCTGTGCTAAGTACATATTCAGTTTAAAAGTCTGTACTTTCCTATTATGCTTTGAACCACTTTGAACAACTAGAACTGATGCACACAATGATAACTCCCAAAAAGTCTAATACTGTGTAAATGCAGTATATCAAAGATTATGAATTCTAATGCTTGAAAACATTTTAATACATTTTAGGAAACCCTGCAGTCACATGAATTCAAACAAAAACAGACTTTTCTAATTATTAAGAATAAACAATAAATCAGTAATCAAATTAGCAATTTAGAAACTTTAATATTTTATTCTCTGAACAAGTCTAGTAATTCAAAATTTTATTTTGTATTTTGATAAACATGTGAAAAATAATACAAATCAAAAGAAATGTAATATAGAGCATAGGGCTTAGAAGTCAGGAAAGCCTGGTATTTTGAATTCTACCTCAGGTATTTAGGAGCTGTGAGATCTTGGGCAAATTTTTAACTACTTTGTGTCTTAGTTTCCTCATCTGTAAAACCTGAGATTTCAACTATATGACTTCTACGGTCCCTTCCAGCTCTAAATTCTATGATCCTAACATTTGGAACTTTTTTAAGTAGGAAAAAAAAAAGGTAAGTTATGAACTGAATCAGTCTCAAACTTTGTGAATACTGAGATCTCACAAATTTTAGTATTTTTAACACTTTAGGAGAATAATACTGTTTAATTTCTAAAAACTGATTATACTTTAGGATTTCTCTCAATAGTAGTCTTGAAATATGAAGACTTAAGAAAGAAAATATTTATTTGTAAGATCTTAAGTAAGCCATTACCCTTTAAAGTCTTTATTTTCTCCACTTGTTTAGAGATGACTCTTACTAGTGCTCCCAACACTTTACACAATTATAAAGATCACAGGATCAGAGATTTAGAGTTGTAATTAGAAATCCTTGTGATAAATTCATTTATTTTACAAATGAGGAAACGGAGGCCCAGGGAAGTAGAGTGATTTGACAAAGGTTTCTACACAGAGAACTGGCAGAGGAGGTATTTACACCTGGATTCTGTGAATCTAAATCCAATACTCTCCACTACACTGCTAATATATTCTAAAATTATATCACTGTATCTGTATACATTTCCCTCAACAAGAGAATTTCCTCCAGTTTTCCTGCCATTATCTAAGGGGCTGGTGGATTTTGAGAAATCATTTTGAATGATATGGTTATAATATAATTTACTTTCTAATAAGGGAAGGGATGGCAAGGCCCTAAAGGAGAGAGTGGGGAAAAGAAAAAAGTTCCTTTTCAACCTCTGGTAGTGAAGTTGCTACCATGTGAAGCAGCTTGACAAAGCCTGCAGAGGGCCATCAAACCCCACCCTGAATGACAAGGTCTCAGGTGGGATCCTAGAACCGCAGAGCGGAATTCTAGGGAGGATGGTTATCCCCACCACTCAAGATTCCTCCGCATGACTCCTCTCTATTATTAACACTCCTTAGTATTATTATTATGATCAATATCTCTATCCAGCCCCAGGGAAATACAGAAGAACACTATAGGCTATTATTAGAGCCTTTATAAGCCCCCTACGAAATTCTAGGAAAAGCCTCACCTTTATACGTAACAATACAGAAATTTCCCTAAAATCATCTCATAACAAACCAGCAAAGAGTGAGTTAATCCTCAACAAAACTGTACCTGGATTTTCCATTCCCAAACACAGAAGCTTAGGTAATGTGAAACCAGAAACAATAAGCCTCCTTCCCCTGCAACCACCCCCGATCCCTGATTCAGTATGTTACAATGGATGATAAATGGAGAAGTAGCCTTCCGTGTAAAGGCCATCCCTGAACTGTTATCCCTACCCCAATAGCCTGGGAAACATATCAAAACATACCTTTGAAATATATTGAAAGTTACTGGAGAATGAAGAGTTATTAGTAACAAAGTTAATGTATGACTCAATCCATTATCTCCAAGAAAAGATCTATGTTGAAAATGAATTTTATGTGTGATCTCAAAGCATATAAAAATGAACACAGTCCAAAGGCTGACCAGAGCAGTCTCCATGAAGCCTGCCTGGCTGAAGTTCAGATTGACTGCCCTTATTGGTCTTAACACGCTGACACTGTCCCACCACCAAGATTACCTGGACCTGTGGGAGTTCTACTATGGCAAAAGCCAATAGGCAAATATATAATTGAAGACCCCCTTAAAAGAATGTTCCTCTCCTCTCCTCAAATGTATCCCTTTACAAAACCAGAAGTATGCCCAGGAGGTATCTACAAACGGTATTTATCCCTTGCCTAAAAAATAACCAACCCCACTCCCTATATTTCTACTATTATAAATTAATTCTTTTAGGTCGTAGAAGGTTTTGCCATACTTAGGAGCAATTAAGAAGACAAATATCAATTATGGCTTAGTGCAGTATTCCTTTACCCCCAATTAACAAAATAGGGACACTTGGGATAGACTGTTGGGAGATAAGGACGAGAGAAAAATAGAGACATTGACAGAGGAGATAAGAGGATTCCCAAAGAACTATTTTATCTCCTTAATAAATATGCCTGGTAATGACCCTGAAACATCTCCCATCCAAATGCCTAAGACGGTATCTCTTGGGTTATAATATCACAGTAAGTCTCTAGAATAACTGGAAGGCCATTCTTCCATAATCAAAGAGGCAAAGGCCCTGTTAACCTTCAATAGCTCCTCCTTCTAAACAGTAAGCAAACCAAAAGGCATGATTCAATTCTCTAGTGACACACCTACCTTGATATTATAGCAATGGATGGTATGATCACTGGAACCAGTGTAGAGTGCTGAATTCTTTCCATTGGTCTGAGTAATCACAAGGCAGTTCACTTTGGAAGTATGGCCCTCAAAAACACCCACACATTTCCTAGTCTAAAACAAAACCCAAGACAGCAATAAGATATATATGAAATATCAATACTTATTTCCAGAACACCTTCATGTCAGTATACATGTCCACAAAAATAAGCTCACATATGGAGCAAGTTACCCACGTATAACACAGAAACATGTACATACATTAGCAGAGTGAAATGTGGCTCTCTAGAAATATTCAAGTGGTATTAACAATTCATGTCATTACTGCTGGCCTAGGAACACAAACACACCAGATACTTTGTACAGGTCCTACTCATCTAGAGAGGAACCTGGCTCTTCCCCATAATCCTTTTTGTTCATGCATTAAAGAACAGTGCTTCTTTAGCCAAAATAAATGGATGTACTTAATTAATTCATCTCAGGTAATTACAGGTTAAAACTCAATGCAAAACTTTAAAAAGTCAATCCATGAGTATGTCATGGTGTCATGGTGGATGCCTAGAGATCTCATGCTTTTCCCAAAGCATATTTAATTCCTACAGGAAAGTAACTCCACTAAAGCCTCCACTCCTTATTTTTTTGCTTCCATCTAGCAATCCCTCTACTACATTGCTATTGTCTGCTTTGTAGATTCTAAATGGACAAAAACAGTTACTGCCATGGTGCTTTCTTCACAGTGGTATTTGATTAATGCTCTTTTCCAAGTGAATATTGTCTATTTCTGTCTAAACAGTTAGAAAAGATGCTGAGTCAGGTTGGGAGGGGAAAGGAATAGAAAAAATGGGATATTAATAATTTGTTACTCTTAAAAGACATTACTGAGAAAAGTTTTGTTTATAACAGAAATGGTCACTTATAAATGGAAAAGCTGTACCCTAAATCAACTTTCCTTGTTTTGAAGAACAATTGCAATCCATAAAAAAAATTTAATTCGTGAGATTTTAGTGAGATTTTTAGCATTTCCTTCTGAAGTATTAACTTATAAAAAATATGTACACTCATAATTTTTTTCAGTATGAAAAGACAAAATTACCTCATTCCAAATTTTATCTGACTTAAAAATACTAACTATAGTGGGCAGCTGGGTGGCTCAGTGGTTTGAGAGCCAGGCCTAGAGATGGGAGGTCCTGGGTTCAAATCTGGCCTCCGACACTTCCTAGCTATGTGACTCTGGGCAAGTCACTTAACCCCCATTGCCTACCCTTACCACTCTTCTGCCTTAGAACCAATACCCAGTATTGATTCTAAGATGGAAGGTAAGGGTTTAAAAAAAATACTTACTATATACTAAAAATATGCCATACTCTCATTCAGGAATTTATGAGTTATATTTAAGGCCATAGATGGTTTATAATCTAATTAGTTTGGAAAATATTACGAGGAATCAAGTAAAAAGCATTATTTTCTCTTCTTAAAAACTTTAAGGTGAAATCTAATTGAAAGTATTGAAGCCATGAAGTCACAGATTAAAATGTAATTGAAAATGTCTAACAAAAAAAAATATAACATAGATAATATTAATTTGTGATTTTCCAAATCTATATGCTCCCTGTATAGATATTTCTATTTCAGTTTGACACTAATTCCTTAAATCAGTGATAGGCAAACTTTAAAAAGAGGAGGCCAAAGGAAAGGAAATCCTCACCTGTCAGTCTGTTTCTAAGGCAACTGTTTTGAAGTTTCATTGTATTGTATTCATCAGATTAAGAATAATGTCATGTGCTGGATAGAACATTTCAGGGGGCTGCATCTGGCCTGGGGCTGTAGTTTAACCATCACTGCCTTAAAGCATCAATAAGACACAGTCCCTATAATGAATTTTCTTCTTATGGGAAACTGCTAAAGAAATAATAGACTGGAAATCTAGTACCTAAAGGAGTGAGGTCGTAGTGAATAGTGATGAATTAGGAGTCAAGAAAACCTGGATTCAAATTCTGTCTCTGACACACCTTATAGACTATGTGGACCTCAGCAAGTAAAATCCTTTCTGCCTTGATTTTTTTCATCTATAAAATGGGGATACATATAACACTTTCCTACAAGGTTGTGGTAAGGATCAAATGAAATTGACTCTTTGTGACCCCATCTGGGATTTTCTTGGAAAAGATACTGGAGTGGTTTGCCATTTTCCTCTCCAGCTTATTTTACAGATGAGGAAACTGAAGCAAAAAGAGTTAAATGATTTGCCCAGGTCACAGAACTAGTAAATGTCTTAGGCCAAATTTGAACTTAGGCATTGATGAAATAAAATATGTAGAGTGCTTAAAAACCTCAAGTGATATAAATGATACCCTGAACAAATCATCTAACTTTTTCTAGACCTCAGCAGTTACCTCAAAATGAATAGGGTTAAACTAGATGACCTGTAAGGTTGCTTCCAGCTCTAACATCTATAATCCCAAAAGAGAAATTCAGTTTTAGACATTCCAAAATGTCAATGGTTAAAATAAAAACTGTCATTTGCATGAGCACTTTAAAGGCAAAGTGCTTACTACAGTATCTTATTTTGGTCTTAAAAGATATTATAGGTTTTATTATTCCCTTTTACTGTTTCTATTTTTCAGATGAGAAACCTGGTTCAAAAAGGTTAATCACAGTTATTAAGAGTCAGAAGAAGAAAAAGTTATGACTGAGTTCATTAAAAAAAAAAAAAAAAAAAAAAAAAGGTTTCCTAGCATTCCACATCTAATTCCATTATCTCAAAATTCATTTCCTATTTCTAGACCCTAGTTCTGGCCAGAAGGATGCACTGCTCTATGCTGGGCAAAAATATTTATTCCAAATTTATTCCTTCTTCATGACTGCTGCCATGTCCAAGGACAGTCTGCACCATACACAAAGCTGACAAAAGAAGCTTCCTCAATGAGCACATCTCTGGCTATGCCACTCTCCTACTCAAAAAATCTCCAGTGACTCACTATTGCTTCTAGAGTGAAATAAGGCTGCTTCAGCTTAGTACCTCTTTACTATCTGGCTCCAGTTTGTCTTTCCAGCTTTAACATCTATTAGTTATGTTGACATTCTCTACAGCCCTACCAAATGGCTTATGGGAAATTCCTTGAATGAAGCACTGTCTCTTGCCCTGGTACAGGTTTCTCCATGCCTGGCCTGAATTTCCTTCTCACCAGCAACTCTTCGAATCCTTAGCTTCTTTCAATGCTCAATTCTGGTGTTATGTCCTGGGGTGAGTAGTCTTTTCTTGCTAGTGAATTCTCCCTCTTCAAATTATTTTGCATTTATTTACATGTATATATTTTGTAGCTCAATGGAATACTCCTTTGTTGCTTTTTAAAAATCCCTAAATTCTTGCATGTAGTAGGAGCTTAATAAACTGAAAAAAAAATCAGTTCATAATATAGTCTTGAGGAAGAACTAAGGGAAAAAACAAATTAACAGCTAATGACACATTAGAAGACTAGCAGGTCAAAAAAATTCTCTCCACAATATATATCATAGCAGCCTTACAGGCAATATTTTACTTCTCTTCATTGCACAGGCTAAGATCTATGGTTGGTGGAATATATCTTCTGTTGGATATGGCTGACACGTTGATTTTTTCTTTCTTTTAAGAGTTTTAATACATGGAATAGCTTGCTGAATTAGAAAATGTGAAGGATGTTTTTGGAATAAATATGTCACGAAAACCAAAATCACAAAAAAATCATTTAAAAAGCACAAAAGTAGCAATATGTGTCGTTTGTGTCTAATTAGCAAATTGCTTGGTGGATGGTATCATATTTGAATAACTAAAGATCATAAGCAGATTGGAGAAGCAATTAGTAATTTTCTTAAATTAATTTCATTAATAATCTTCATGAAAACTTAAAAAATATAAGTCCACAAAAAACTTAATTGTCCAACACACTGTGCCCCAGTACACACTTATCTTTATTTCTGGATGCAGTTTGCCTCTCTTTATAGCAATCTCCATAAAGAAAATTGGACTAAGGGAACTCATCTACCTACCTCTAGCATAGCAAACAAATCTAGAGCTTTCTCACAGTAGGTAGATTTTCTTGTTCTCCTACCTGGCCTTCAGTAAGACCCTGGGTACAAGTTCATTTTTCTGACTGTGCCATAGCAATGATTACTATTTAGATAAGAGGATCCCAGAATTTAGAGCTGGAAGGGGCCTTAGAGATCGCTGAATCTAACTCCTTCATTTTATAGACGTAGAAACTAAAAAGTTAAGTGTCTTTCCCAAAGTCAGTCATCAAATGTCTGAGCAGAGATCTGAACATCAACTTATTTTTCGAGACACCTGAAAGTATTGACTTTCCTAGGTATACATATCTACTTGCTACAAAAGAAAGTAAACTTGTTAAAAGATTTTGATTAAAAACTAAGAATTTATTTCACTGGAAATTGGCAGCAATAAGTAATGAAACTGTAATTCTCCATGGGAGAAACAAAGTTTCTCCTAGCCCTACTAGCCCAAACCTATAAAATAAAACCATGAAATCAATCTACTTACCACCAAGTTATAGGCTCTAACTGTTTTATCAGCTGAACAGGTGTACAATAAGTTCCCAAAAATCTGAATAGCATTCACTGCAGCTTGATGTCCCTCAAAGTTTCCTTCAGTGGGTTCTTCATCATCTCCTGGTTCTGAAGAGATTTCTACAAAACAAGGATATATTTTTTAATATTCTTTTTTAAATATAGTTTTTATGATGTCTTATATTTTTTATATCAGCATCACAGTTTATCCACGATCACCCACTTCCCAGAAGGCTAATGAATAACAAGTATTTTTTAAAGACAAAAAAACGGGGGGGGGGGGGGGATCAATACAATTGATGAATGATGCAGTGAAAAGGTTCAAATATGTGTGTTATGTGTAACACTTGTGGTCCTCCCACTTTCATGGAAGGGTGGCCTGGGGTGACCACTCTTTTCTTTTTAATTCACATTATACCTGATTTTCATACTTCTACTTAACTTTTTGTGTGATTGCTCTTTCCAAATACATTATTTTAGTTACATATTAGTTTTTTGGCTCCACTTGCTTCACTCTGCATCAGTTTACATAGTTCAGTGATAGCAAACCTTTTAGGGATGGAGTATTGGACCTCACGCCCCCAGATCAAATGCTGTGCCCCCTCCCTTGCACCACATGCTGGGTTTGTCCCGCCTGACCCTTACCATACACAGGGGAGTAAGTGTTCCCATTGGGCTGCTGGGTGGAAGAACAGGGGAAGTGAAAAAAATGTTGTCAGGCAGAGTGGTGGTGGTAGTGGTGGCTAAGTACCCACAGAGAACACTCTGTGTGCCATCTTTGGCACCCATGCCATAGGTTCATCATCACTGACATGGATCGTTTCATTCTTCTTGGTATCCATCACACACATCATTTCTTATAGCATGGTAATATTCCATTATATTCCCATACCACAATTTGGTGGCCAATTAATGAGCATCCATTGAGTTTCCAATTCTTAGGAAACACAAAAAGGGTTCCCATAAATATTTTGTAATATATGAGGTCTTTCTTCTTACGATGGCTACACTGAGATATAAACCTAGTAATGGGATCTCTGGTTCAAAGGGTACAAACATTTTATTCACTTTTTATCTACATAATTCCAAACTACTTTACAAAATGATTGTATCATTTCACAGCTCTACCAACAACGTGAGTTATAATTCTATAACCTCTCTGAAATTGACTTTTGCCATTTTTTTGGTCATCTTTGCCAATTAGCTGTGTTTAAGATGAAAATCCAGGGTTGTTCTGATTTCTTATTGTTATGGTTTAGACTATTCTTTCATGTGGTTGTGAATTCTTATTATGTGAAATGTTTGTTCATATCTTTTGACCGACATATGTCACTGAAGAATAGCTATTAGACATATATTTAGCAATTATTTATATTTTTTGGATACCAAAACCTTATTTGAAAAATCTGACCTTTTTGTTTCCTCTCTTATCCTAAATGCATTTATTTTATCTAAGCACAGAAGCTTTCAGTTTCATATAATCAAAGTTTAATCTATTTTTTGTTCTTGCCTCTATTCTCTTTTATTTTTTACCCTTATTTTCTGTCCTAGTAACAACTCTTAAGACAGAAGGGCAAGAACCAGGCAAACAAGGTTAAGTGATTTATTTGTCCAGGGACACACATCTACTCCGTCTCTTCTTTGGTCAAAAATATATCTTCTATCCATAGCCGTGATATATATGATCTGTTTCTCTACTAATTTCTTAAAATCACTAGATCTTTAATATTAAGACCACATATCTATTGGGAATAGATTCTGGAATATGGTATAAAGAAAGGTGCTGGTCTAAAACTAACTTTTACCAGAATGCTTTCCAGGGAGGGACAGTTGGGTAGCTCAGTGGATTGAGAGCCAGGCCTAGAAACGGGAGGTCCTAGGTTCAAATCTGACCTCAGACACTTCCCAGCTGTGTGACCCTGGGCAAGTCACTTGACCCCCATTGCCTACCCTTACCACTCTTCTGCCTTGGAGCCAATACACAGTATTGACTCCAAGAAGGAAGGTAGGGGTTAAAAAAAATAATAATGCTTTCTAGTTTTCCCACCAGTTCTTACTGGAAAATCAATTTTTTCCCAGGTGATTTGTTTTTTCCATTTTTTAAAAAAACTGGGCTATTGAGTTCTATTAGTTCCAATTCTCCTTTGCCTAGGCTGTTTTAATTATCTATTTTTTAACCAAAAGCTAATGCTTTTTTTAAAAAACTATGCCTTCTGTCTTAGCATGAATATTAAGTATTGGTTCCCAGGCAGAATAGTGGTAAAAGAAAATCAAGTGGGATTAAGTAACTTGCTCAGGGACACAAAGCTAAAAAGTGCCTCAGGCCAGATTTGAGGATGCCTTGGTTTTTTAGATCTTTTTTTTTTTTTAATTTTTTTTTTAAACCCTTAACTTCTGTGTATTGACTCATAGGTGGAAGAGTGGTAAGGGTAGGCAATGGGGGGGTCAAGTGACTTGTGACTTGCCCAGGGTCACACAGCTGGGAAGTGTCTGAGGCCGGATTTGAACCTAGGACCTCCTGTCTCTAGGCCTGACTCTCAATCCACTGAGCTACCCAGCTGCCCCCGGATGCTTTGGTTTTTAATATAATGACATTGATTGTTTTCCTAATGTTGAAACATTCTTTCAACCCTAGTATAAATCCAACTTGGTCATAAATGAATGCTCTTTTGGATAACTTGCTGTAGTCTTGTTTGACAGGATTTTGTTTAAAATGAGTCACTATTGGTGGCAGCTGGGTGGATCAGTGGATTGAGAGCCAGGCCTAGAGACAGGAGGTCCTAGGTTCAAATCTGATCTCAGATACTTCCAAGCTGTGTGACCCTGGGCTAGTCACTTGTAGCAATCCAGGTATACATTAATTGTGATATTATTTTAAGAAGTATTCAAAAACTTAACTCTTATACTGCTAATGATTGATCCCTGCAATCTTGAGTCAAATTGAATGTTGACCTAGCCAAATCCCTAGCCCTTCCCTAAGGCCACACCCCAGAAGAGAGTCAGTTATCTCAGTCTCCTTACTTTTCCTTCAATGATCAATTAACATAGGTATCAAACATCAGTAGATGCCTTAGGCCATATCCACCCTGGATCCTGATCTTAGCTCTACTTATTGTTTTAGGTTTTGGTAGTTTGCATTTTATGATGATTACCTCATAATGTTAATGTATCAGCCTCTCCCCTTCCCCCCATACTGTTGTATGTAACCTCAATAAAAGTGACAAGACATCAGTTGGCAAGAGAGCTCTTGACCATCAGAGCTCCTAACCATGAAGCTCTTGACCATCAGAGCTTACTCGCTGTCTGTCTACCTTATGCCAAAACTTTCTGTGTCTGCGTGTCTTTATTCTCGCCTTATATTCTCTTTCCATTAATCCTTAACCAGTAACCCATTTTCACTCAGTCCTTGGTTCCCCTTTCTGAGTGTCCAACCCACTAGGAATCTTCGTGGACGGCTTCATCACTTCACCCCCATTGCCTAAGTTTTTACTACTCTTCTGCCTTGGAACCAATACATAGTATTGATTCTACGGTGAAAGGTAAGGCTTTTTTAAATTAAATTAAAATTAAAAATACAGTGAGTCAATATTCATGAATGACATTAGCCGATAGTTTTTCTTCTGTGATTTATCCTTCATTGAGTTATTAGGACTATTATTTGTTTGATAAAAGAATCATGGTGGGGTGCTTTCTTTCTCTAATCTTTAGACTAATTTTTTGATGTACAGGTACTAACTGATCTTTAGAAGTTCGACAGAATTCTTCTTTGAATCCATCTGGACCAGAAGTGCTTTTCTTTAGTAATTCCTTTTCAGCTAGTTTAAGTTCCTTTTCTGAAATTAGGTAATTTAAGATATCTATCTGGTGTTCTGATAGTCTGGGTATTTTATATTTCTGAAGGTACATCTTTCTTTCTTTTTTTTTTTTTAAAAACCCTTACCTTCTGTCTTAGAATTAATCCTGTGTGTTGGTTCCAAGGCAGAAGAGTGGCAAGGGCTAGCAATGAGGGTTAAGTGACTTGCCCAGGGTCACACAGCTAGACAGTGTCTAGGGCCAGAGTTGACCCCTAGGGCTTCCTGTCTCTAGGCCTGGCTCTCAATCCACTGAGACACCCAGCTGCTCCTACATCTTTATTTGTTGCGGATGTATTTTCAATTATAAAGATGTCTGTCTGGATCTAACAATAGCCACAGTAAATAAACCATCACATACCCAACCAAATCACCACTGACAAATTATAGAATTACTCAAAAATCTACCACTAAATACTTAACAGAGTGTGTGATAATTATTAAAGAGTGTAATAATTAAAATTAAATTATGATAGTTAAAATTAAATTATTAGGCTATTAGTAGCTATAGTAGATTTATTACATCAAAGTAGATAGTAATGAGAGGGAAATGTAGAAAAGAGGTAAGAAGTTGCCGCCTAGCCTACGGCCCTATGTGCTGTTCTGATGGAATGAAGCTCACAACTGACAGGGTATCAATCTCCAGCCAAAAGTCCTCAAGAGTCTCTTCAGCAAGAGCCATAAAAAGTGATGTGATTTACAAAAATGATCTTACCAATATGCCTATTTACCTATATTCTCATATGAGGCTCAAAATGTACCTATGAAATTGGTACACTTTACAGGAAAGGAAACTGAGATTCAAAAAGATTAGCTGACTTTGCCATGATCACAAAGCAATATAAATGTAAAGTAGCAATCAAATCAAAATCTCTCCAGACTTCAAGAGTTAAGAGATCGGTTCCTCCCATTGGTCTCTGCTTTCTCTGAATAGTACTCTTGAAATGCAAATATCCCTAGAAAGAATACAATTGTGAGTCACTAATATCTTAAATACTTCAATGTGAATTAGTTTACCAAAAAAAAAACAACTAGAACACAGAGACATACTTTACCTACTTTAAATTTTACCTAGTATGAGTTAGGTCAGAAAGAGTAGGCTCTATTCTGGAAGTACAAGTGTAACACAACCTTTTACACTGACCCTTATATATGTAATACTATTTTCTCCTTAATCAAATTAAATACCTGAAGAATTCTTTGATCCCTTTATGGAGGAGATGGAAGTCTGAGTTTCGGCCACACTACAACAAAAAGCAGACACATCAGCATTATTAACAGACAAAGTAGCAAAAATTAAGTTTTCTTTTAACTGAAGAAAGGCATTTAAAATAGTAAACTATGGTGGCCAAATCAGCATCCCAGACCCACCAAATGTCTGCCTTAACTGGAACTTTTAATATATAATTTAGTATTTTTAAAAATGGAACCTCAAACAGAAAATGAGAGCTATTTCATGTGATTCTAAACTTATTTTTCTCCATCTAGTTCCCTTACTTGAATTTGAAAATAAATCTCTATCCTATGGCTGACTCTCCTTTATAATTTTAGCTGTTCTCTCATTAATCTGTCACAGCAAAAATGACAAGCAACAAGCTAGGAAGGGTATTTGTTCTTTTGATAACTTGGGAGCACCCATGGAACAAGCCGACTGGGCACTAGGTAACGACTTGTTCTTGCCTTGTGATCAACATCCCCCTTATATATCAATATGTTTATAGATATATATATAGATCTAGGTAAATGCTAATTCAAAAGAAAATGTAATGGAAGCCATCCTGCTTAACTAAAATGTTATTACCTTCTAGGGATGCCATCCTTATAATGTGTTCCAATTTCGCTGGTAGAGCTTACTTCATCACACCCAGAACGAGATGCTTCCAGCAGGGATTGCTCTGTAGAGTTCCAGGTATCATCCTTACATGGACTATCCGGCTTCTCCTCACCAGACTCAGATGACTCAATGGCTACCACTTCTAACTGAGGGTTAGGGATCTCAAGGACTTCCAAGGAAGAGTCACTGTCAGGCTCATCTCTATTTCTATCTTGTTCCTGACCAGTTTTCCCATCTTCCTGTCCCAAGGATGTGGATGTTGTAACTTTTCCTCCTTTAGTCATCTTTCCAGCTTTGATTTTCCTTACAGGTTTGGACGTAAAGACATCCTGCTCTGTATCACTGTTCTCAGGCACATGCGTGGCTCGAAGAGTTTTCTTTTTCCTGAGCTTCTTTTTTTTCTTGTTTCCTTTGTTTTCAGCTGAAGTCAGAGTGGATTCTGCTGGCTGTTCAACCAACAGTGGATGCCCCTTTTCCAAAGGGGTTTCTGAAGGAAAGGTCAGGCTCAAAAAAGAGCTGCTACAGGGCTCAACAATGGTGCTACTTTTGGTTGACACCTCCCCCTCTTTCTTTATAATAAGAGGACCAATTAATTGAGAAGGAGATTGTTCTATTCTTCTGGTACCATCTTGTTCCAAGGATGACTTCAGTTCTTGGCTTGCATGCTGGAAACTCTCTGTTAAGTGGGACAAGGACAGCGTCCCAGCGATGATTGGGTACAATGAATAGTTGCCACTGATCTCTCCTAAAGAAGGGAAGGCAGAATTACTGTACTTTTCTTTGTACCAATTTAGAAACCAAAACCTAATTTATCTAATATATTTGTTAATTGGTATCACTTTTATATGGAAAAAAGTTTGTTATAGCTAATCTATATCTCAAAGACAACAAATTACAGCTTTCTAGTCTAAACCAAAGAAGTTTCCCTGTTTACCGCAGGACATAGGAAGTTTCTGATATACATTTTCATTAAAAATAGCTTAGAAACTCCATCTTTTAAAATTAATTCTACAATGTATTCTTGTTAGGTTATCAATTTCCAACTTAAATTTACTTATCAAAAAAAATCCAACAAATATTATATCAGACACTAATACTTAAAATGACCATCATATTCTCCTACACAATTAAAATGACTGGCTTTTCACTCTTTTGATTAGGAAAGCAGACTCTTCCTTAATTCTTAATTATCAGCATCATTTCGACTATTTCAAAGTCTCAACAGGAATTTTTCAAAGACTTGGTAGCTGTTTTTAAAACATGTTCAATTAAGAAGTATTTGGCTTTGTTTCTTGTTAGCAGGATGCTGTCAGAAAAGCATAAGCAAAGTTTACAGCCATGATGGCGGGGGGGGGGGCAAGCTTTTTACAACTAGGGATGAGTCCTTAGATCATCTAGTCCAAGCCCTTCACTTTACAAATAAGCAGAGCAGTCAAGTGATTGGTACAAAGTCACACATGGAATAAGCAGCATATCTTAAATTTGAACTCAAGGTACAGACTTTTTTCTACACCACCATATTTAATTTGACTAGTTGGTCCAAAGTGGGTAAATAGGAACAATGCAAAGAGCTGGAGATGTACTTTAGAAGGCAGAGCTGACAGTAGATAGCTATGAAACCTAATTGATTTCCTACTTCAGGAAAGCAGTTTCTATTTGGCTGAGTATTGACTGTTATACTTCTTGATGAAATATTTGGAAGGGATACAAGTTAGAAACTTAGAAAGTTCTACCTGGAATTAAAAGTAGGATCAGCGAAACTATAAATGGATCACCTACAATTTCCAACTCGGGATGGGGGGGGGGAATCCCTCTAATCCCACCATACAGTAGTTTAGTCCTGGAGTACCTGGACAGAATTTTTTCCCTACATCAATAATTAAATCATTCACAATTGGGCAAAGAGCTAGCAGCCAGAAAGAGAATGTTTGCCACCTCAAGGAGAATCTAAATTGCAAAATGTCAGATAACAATTGTCAAATATTGTCTTTATACAAGTTAATTGGGGGAAAATTTTTAAGTTAAAAAAAAAAGGTTTTAAAAGCCAGATGATTATGGAGGGACAGAAAAACATTAAGACAAAGTCAATCTGCCATGGATCAGAAAGCAGATGTCATTAAAATCTACTTCTAAATTCATTTGGTTAAGCAAGACCCAGGAAAAATTTATAATAACTACAATTCTCTTCCAATTTTCCAGAGCACAATATCATTGTCATGCATCTTACCCCCACTCTCTTCCTTTTGCATATGTATGCCTAGTCTATTCAGTCAGGGTCAAGTCATTAAAGTTAAGCTTCTCATGCAAAAACTTACCTGATTAATTTCAGTTTTTTGATGAAGTCTTTTGCCCATTTGTCCAAACTGGTTAGTATAAATACTTTAGTATGCTCAACATAAAAATCCCATTTTCAAGGAAGGTCTCATATTTGGGTGAGTTGTTAAGTTAGTCTGTTAGGCTGTGTGATCAACCAAACTAAAAGATCCTAAGCTCAGGAGACTTTTGGAACACATGTAGGAAAAATCACAAAGGAAGGCTTTATTCCAGTTCCAATAGAATAAATGCAGACTTATCAAAAAGGGTGCAGGCAGATGCAGGGTTTACTAGTTGGGGCCATCTTCAACTCGAATCTTCTCCCTCTTGGTATACTGATTTATAACTCATATAGATAAATTTGATGGGAGTTGATTCTTATAATTAGCAATCACTTAAGACTATTATGAAGTTATAGTTTCAAGAGATAAAACTGAGCAATCTGGAGAGTGGTCACTTTGATCTTGGAATACTCCGTTTAAGAAATTCTATTTTCTTGGTATGTTAAAAAATTATTTTTTTCTGATTACAGTAATTTAGTATTGATAAATATAAAGATCCAAGCTTTGAGGACAAGAATTCTCTATCTGACAAAAACTGCTTAGAAAAGAGTATGATAGAAACTAAGTATAAACCAATTATCTCACATTGTTCAACAAGGTATGGTCCAAATGGGTACTTGATTTAAACATATGGGGGTGACAAGTAAATTAAGGGTACATGGAACAGTTTAACTGAGGTCTATGGATAAGGAAGAATTTATGACCAGATAAGAGAAGATTACAGGATGTAAAATGGTTAATTTTGATTCTGTTAAAAGTTTTAAACAAACAAAACCAATGCAACCAAGATTAGAAGAAAAGCAGAAAGCTGGGGAAAAAAATTTTTTTACACCCAGTATTTCTGATAAAGGCCCCATTTCTCAAATATGTAAAGAATTGAGTCAAATTTATAAGAATACAAGTCATTCCCCAATTGACAAATAGCCAAAGGATTTGTATAGGCAGTAATGAAAGTTATCTTATAATCACATGAAAAAATGTTCTAAATCACTGGATTAGAGAAATGCAAATCAAAACAACTCTGAGATACCACTTTACACCCATAAGATTGGCTAATATGAAATGTTGAGAGGGGATGTGGGAAAATTGATGGAATTAGCTATTCTGGAGAGCAATTTGGAACTCTGTCCTCTAAAGGGCTATAAAACTGTACATATTCTTTGACAAAGTGATACCAACTACTAGGTTTGTACCCCTAAAGAGATTTTTTTAAAAAGGGGAAAGGACCTATTTCTACAAAAATATTTATAATAGCCCTTTTTGTGGGGGCAAAGAATTGGAAAGTGAGAGGATATCCACTAATTGGGGAAAAGACTGAACAAGTTGCAATAGAATACCCATTGTACTTTAAGAAACGATGAACAGGATGATTTCAGAAAAACCTGGAAAGACATACATGAACTTATGCAAAGTGAAGTGAGCAGTACCAGGAGAATATGATACACAGTAATAGCAATACTGTGTGATTAACACAACTGTGAATAAATTAGCTATTCTCAGCAATACAACAATGATCCATGACAATCCTAAAGGACTTATGAAAAAATGCCATTCACTTACAGAGAAAGAACTAATACAAAGCATACTATATTTCATTCTCTTTCATTCTTTTTCTGTTTTGAGTTTTCTTCCATAAAAGGACTAATATAGAAAACTGTTTTACATGATTGCACATGTAAAAGCTCTATAAGATTAATTACTCTTTTAGGGAGAAAATGTGTAAAATTTTTTTAAAACATTAAAAATTGTTTTTATATTTGAGGAAAAAATATCACTAAAATTAATTTACTTGCTGCTATTCCTTGTTATACTATTTTTGCCATATTTCTAAAAGCCCAGATTGATTCTTTAGTCCATTTTGACTTCAACTGAGTGGCTAATATGAAACTAATTCCAGAAGGGAATTTGAGATAGGTTATTCTACAATCCCTGGATTTGTCTTAGTGCATTAAACGTGGGAGTTTCCTAATATTCGTCAAATCCTTAACTCTGTAACTTATTCTGGCTTAGTGGTAATTTCAGAATTAGAATACTGGACACAGCACTCTCTTCCTTGCCAAAAACAGCCCTTCTGTGATTAAAATGTCACCCAGAAAAGGGAAAATAAGTTTTGAATGGCAAGAGCCGAAGCAGTTTTAGTCTCAAATTAATACTAAGAAAACTATGAAGGAAAATATTCTTGTCAGTGTAATCTTAAAATCTACCATAACTGATTTTGGAGCAATTAGGAAAAATTGAAATAGACAATTTGAGTAAGGGAAGTGTGTGAGCAAGAAGGTCTGGCTTGGAATTAATTATGGCACAAGGTTTCTGATTTTCAAGTGAAAAGATCCTTTAAAGGCCATTTAGTGGGGGCAGCTAGGTGGTTCACTGGATAGAGAACCAGGCCTAGAGATGGGAGGTCCTACCTTCCAATCTGGCCTCAGACACTTCCCAGCTGTGTGATCCTGGGCAAGTCACTTGACCCCCATTGCCTAGCCCCTACCACTCTTCTGCCTCAGAACCATATGGGTTTAAAAAACAAAAACATCTAAAGGCCATTTAGTGTTCTTTCACCACAGGAGAAATTTGTATTGCATGACAACATTCTGAATAACCTATATCAATTACTTACTTGGGGGGGGGGAGGGAAGAGTGAGAGAATTTGTATTGCAAAACCTCAGAAACAATTATTAAAAATTGTTTCTACATACAATTTTAAAAAATAAAAGGAATAACAATAATAATAATAAAAGGTCATTCAGTCTGAGTGCAAACACCTTAAGTGCCTATGGACACTAAGGAAGCAAATGTCAGTTAAGATTTGAACAGAAGTCCTCTCATTCAAAATTCATATTTTTCCACAATAACCTAGTTTTTTGGGGTAATTTTATTAGCAACCCTGTTCAATTTGATGCAATATGGTTTTAATCATAATGAATCTTGTTTGCAAAGGCACTAATAGAAAAATTAGTTATAACAATGACCTAAAGAGAAAGAATCAATTGCATGTTTTAAAAAAAGAAGGTATCTTTTCAAAAAATGGAAAAACAAATGAGCCAAAAGAGATCTGGTCAACGGGGGGAAGGAAGAAGGGAGACAACTTGAATCATATAACTTTGGAGAATTTATGTGTAAATTTGTTATCAGAATAAAATTAAGGTTAAAAAAAAATCTGGCTGAGCCATTTTAAATGGTAACCAAAGTAAATGAAATCCTATCCCAAATTTGGGAGAAAGAGGGGGAAAAACTGAGCACAAAGCATAGCCTTTGGGGTATACTTATCAAAATAACAGAGCGATTAACTAAGAATAAACAAGAGGATCACCCAAAGAGGAAGAGGACCTAAAAAAAAAGTAGAGGAAACAAAGGTCAGTGGTGAGAGAAGCAGCAGCAACTTTAGAAACTCTCAAACTAGAGATATTATCTGAACCAGGAAACTGGTCAGAAAGAGACTACAGAGTAATCCCAGTGCTAGCCCTAGTCTCAGAACATTCAAATGCTATTTGGCAAAACCACTGTCTATATCCCCTTCTGGGTTATCCATAGAGGGTGGAGAGGAGTACTTTCAGATAAGAGGGACTGGTAAACCTGAGGGGCAAGTAACATTTTGCAATCTCAAAGGATTAAGTATATCCTTTCCAGTTCCAAGATATAAGGAGTTCTGAGGAACAGTATTTTACCGCAATCCCAACGGACTTGTCTAGTTAAGGACCAGAATGTGGGCCAAAAGAGCAGTAACCACACCTCCTATCCCCTTCACAACACTTTGGAAACAGCTAAAACTCCGAAATCTCAAAGAATAACCTCTGAAAAAGGCAATGGAAGAAAGCTTGAAGCTTGAAACAGCTCATCTCCCTTTTCCCAATGCTGAGAAAAACTAGATTATTGGGGAAAAATCCGAATTTGAAATTAAGAGGACTTGTGTTCAAATCCTAACTGGCATTTACTTCCCAACATTAAACATCAAATTTGAAACCAAGAAATAGGATGGAAAATGCAAACACACACACGAAAAAACCGGACCACAAAGAGCTGTTATGGTGACTGGGAAGATGTCAAGACACAAACTCAGAAGAACAGCTACAAGCAAGATTTCCAGGAAAAATAACTATTAATCGGATATAAGCCCAACAAGAATTCCTGGAAGAGTTAAAAAATTATTTTCAACATCAAGTAAAAGTGGCAGAGGATAGGGGGCAGCTGGGTAGCTCAGTGGATTGAGAGCCAGACCTAGAGACAGGAGGTCCTAGGTTCAAATCCGGCCTCAGACACTTCCCAGCTGTGTGACCCTGGGCAAGTCACTTGACCCCCATTGCCTACCCTTGCCAATCTTCCACCTATAAAGTCAATACACAGAAGTTAAAGGTTTAAAATTAAAAAAAAAAATACACTTATTAAAAAGTGGCAGAGGAAAAAATGAGTGAAGAAACAAAAGCAAAGAAGGAAAATTATGAAAAGACAATAGCTTGGTAAAAATAGAACAAAAAAAAAAAACAGAAAAGAAAAAACTTAACAGAATTGGCCAAATGGAAAACATTTAAAACTTGAAATAGAAAAGAATTCTGTAAATATTAGAATTAGGCAAATAGGAGCTAATGACTAGAACACATCAAGAAACAATAGCAAAAAAAAAATTAAAAATAGAAGAAATGTGAAATATTTCATTGGAAAAACAACTGAAGCAGCTAATAACCATAGCACATTAAATGCTAGAATTAGATTGAGGAAGACGAGAGTTCAAATCCTGAAGACTATATTACTCTTGGCAAGTCACTTAAACTTGGGACAGCTAAGTGGCTCAGTAGATATAGCCAGGGCATAGACAGGAAGTCCTGGGTTCAAAACTGCTCTCAGATACTTCCTTGACTCTATGACCCTGGACAAGTCACTTAGCCTCAACTGCATAGTCCTTACTACTCTTCTACCTTGGAATCAATAACTGTATTGATTGAAAGAAAGAAGGGAAGAGGCTTTTTGCTTTAAAGAAAAACAACTGACTTGAAAAATAGATGGAAGAGATATTTCTTAAATAATTGGATTATCCTGAAAGCCTGAAAGATCAAAAAAAGAGCCTAGACATTATATTTCTAGAAATTATAAATCAGAAGGTAAAATAGAAATGAAAAGAATCTACCCATCACCTCTTAAGATCCCAAAATGGAAATTCCCAGAAATATTGTAGCCCAATTCAAACGCTTCCAGGTCAAAGAGAAAATATTTCTAAGCACTAAGAAAGAAACTAGCCAAACACTATAAAGCCACAGTCAGGATCACACAAGATTTAGCAGCTATTACTACATTAAGAATGGAGGGCTTAGACTATGACATACTAGAAAGCAAGAGAACTGAGGTTACAATAAAAAATAACCTACCCAGGTAAAAAAATATATATATTCTTCAAGAAGATAATGGATATTTAATGAAATAGAAGACTTTAAAGCATTCCTGATAAGACCAAAACTGAATGGAAAATTTTACTTTTCTATATGGGAAGAAGATATAAATATTCTAAGAACTTTATCATTGCCAGGGCAGGTAGGAATAGTCTGCACAGAAAGAGGGATATCCTGGGAAAAAGGGAAGGGGGAAGAATTAAGAAAATTATCTCATATAAAAGAGGTACACAAAGAAGAGCTTTTACATTAGAGGAGGAAATGGGATGAGAATAGGCAAAGACTGACCTATACTTACATCTAAATTGGTTCAAAAATGGGAAAAAAAAAATATATATATATATACACATACTCAATTAGTAATAGACATCTACCTTATCTTAACCAATAGGGAAGGAGGAGAGGAAGAGATTAAGAAAAAGATTGGGAGTGTAACAAAAGGAATAACAGATAAAAAGGAGGCAGTGAAAAGTAAAAAGGGACCTTAAAGGAAGGACAAGATAAAATGAGGATAAATAGAAGAAAATAGGATATTGAGAAATAGATAGTAACCATAAGTGTGAATGTGAATGAGATGAACTCACCCATAAAACAGAAGCAGAGAACAGAATGAATTAGAAACCAGAATCCAATGTTGTTTACAAGAGACAGAATTGAAAAAGAAAGACACAGAGTTAAAATAAACAAAAGCACAACTAGATGCAATTAAAAGAGATAAGCAGGGAAACTATACCTTCCTAAAATGAACCAGACACTGAAGTAATACCGATACTAAACATATATGCACCAAATGGCACAGCATCTAAATTCTTAAAGAAAAAGTGAAATTACAGGAGGAAATAGACAATAAAACCATACAAGTTGAGGGACCTTAACTTTCCCCTCTCAAAACTAGATAAATCTAACAAAAAATAAATAAGACAGAAGTCAAGAAGAATAGTATCTTAGAAAAGTTAGATATGTTAAAACCCCTAAAGAAAATTGAATGGGAACAGAAGGAATATGCCTTTTCCTTAGTTGTATATACCATCTTAAGAAAAAAAAATGAACACGTATTAGGGTATAAAAATCTTATAATCAAAATCAGAAAAGCAGAAATATAAATGAACACTTCTCTGCCCAAAATGCAATACACATTTTATAAATAAAGGGTCATGGACACAGATTAAAAGCTTAGTGGTGGGGACAGCTGGGTAGCTCAGTGGATTGAGAGTCAGGCCTAGAGACGGGAGGTCCTAGGTTCAAATCCGGCCTCAGACACTTCCCAGCTGTGTGACTCTGGGCAAGTCACTTGACCCCCATTGCCCACCCTTACCACTCTTCCACCTATGAGCCAATACACAGCAGTTAAGGGCTTCAAAAAAATAAACAAATAAATAAATAAAGCTTATTGGAAATTAAATAATTTAATTCTAAAGAATGAATGGGTCAAAGGGTAAATCATAGAAACAATAATTTCATTAAAGAGAATGAGACAATATTCCAAAATTTGTGAGATATATATAGCCATGGGGAAAATTTATCTCTCTATATGTTTACATCAATAAAAGAGCAAAAAGAGCAGATCTATGAATTAGACTCACAACTAAAAAACAACAACAAAATCTCCAATTAAATACCAAAATGGAAATCCTGGAAATCAAAGGAGATAAATAAAACTGAAAGTTAAAAAAAATCAAACTAATGAATAAAACTAAGAGCTGGTTTTATTATTTTTTTAAATTCATCAACTAGTTAACTGGTTAATTTGATTTAAAAAAAGAAAATCAAATTACTAGTATAAAAAATGAAAAAGATGAAAGGACCACCAATGAAGATGAAATCAAAGCAATTATTAGGAATCCTTTTTCCTAATTATATATGCTAGCAAAACTGAAAAGCTAAATAAAATGGATAGACATTTACAAAAATATAAACCTCCCATATTAACAGAATAAACAAAATAATTAAATAACACTATCTTAGAAAAAGAAATTGAACAAGCCAACAATGAACTCCCTAAGAAAAAAATCCCCAGGACTAAATAAATTCACAAGTGAATTCTATCAAACATTTAAGAAACAATCTCAAAACTATTTTGAGGGGAAAAAAAAGTAAAGAAAGAGTCCTAGCAAATTCCTTTTATGACATAAATATGATTTTGATACCTAAAATCAGGAAGAGCAAAAACAAAAGAAAATATAGACCAAATTTCTTAATGAATATCAATGGAAAAATTAAAAAATAAGATACTAGCAAAGAAATTACAACAATATATCACAAAGATCATACATTATTATAATCAGGTGAGATTTACACCAGGAAGGCAGGGCTATAGTTTAATAGTAGGAAAACTATCAGCATAATTGACCATATCGATAACTAACAACAAAAATTGTGATTATGTCCATACATTAAAAACCTTTGCATAAAAAAATCTATTCCAATTAAAAGCATAGTAATCAATGGAGGCTTTCTTAAAATGCAAAGTAATATCTATCCAAAACCAATTGGGGGGGGCGGGTGGTAGCTGGGTAGTTCAGTGGAATGAGAGTCAGGCCTAGAGACAGGAGGTCCTAGGTTCAAACCCGGCCTCAGCCACTTCTCAGCTGTGTGACCCTGGCAAGTCACTTGACCCCCATTGCCTACCCTCACCACTCTTCTGCCTTGGAGCCAATAAATAGTACTGATTCCAAGACGGAAGGTTAAGGGTTTAAAAAAAAAAAACTGTAAACATTATCTGTAATGGTGATAAACTTGAAGCCTTCCCAATAAGGTTAGGAGTGACCTTAAGGATGTTCATAATCACCACTAATGTTCAATACTGTACTAGAAATGCTAGCTATAAAAAAAGAAAATGAATAGAAATAAGCAATGACAATACAAATCCACTACTCTTTGATACTATGATGACATACTTAGAGAATCCTAAAGAACCAACTAAAAAACTAGTGGAAACAACTAATAACTTCAGCAAGTTGTAGGACATGAAATACCATATATATATAATCAATATTTTTCTTCTTTTTCCCCCTAAGTCCTTACCTTCTATCATAGAATCAATACTATGCATTGGTTCCAGGAAAGAAGAGTTAAGACTATACAACAGGGATTAAGTGCTTTGCCCAATCACACAGCTAGGAAGTACCTGAGATCAGATTTGAAACTAGGCCCTCCCATCTCTAGACATGGCTCTCAATCAGTCACCCAGTTGCCCCTGCCCCAGCCCCCTAACCCCGAAAAAAAAAAAATCTTTAAGAAAGCAGCTTAAGAATTCCAGATTTCAAACAATATTACAAAGAAGTAATCATCAAAACAATCTGGTACTGACTAAGGAATAAGAGTATTGGATCAGTGGAACAGATCAGATACAAAGTAATTACACAGTAATAAATGGCCACAGTAACACAAAGAGCCAAGTTTTCTGGGGGAAAAACTCAACACCTGACAAAAATTGGTGGGAAAACTGAAAAGTTTTGGTAGAAAACAAGCTTACACCAACATCTCATGCTATATATCAAAGTAAAGTTAAAACAGATAAATGATTTAGACATCAAGTATCATTTTTAAATCAAGACTGAAAAATGTACTAGTCAGAATTAAGAGATAAGGCAAGAGTTTATATCCAAACCCAAAATAGGGGTGATTATTACAAGTAAATAGATTACACTCTAGTATCTTTGCCAACAAAACTCCAAACGGAGTGATGACTAAAAGAAATAAACAACAGAACACACATGGAACCAAGCCAGATTTACAAATATAAGTTATTTCCAACTTGATAAATGGTTTGCTATGAGCAGGCTGTTTTCAGAATAAATTTTAAAAAACTCTTAGGGTGCAACTCACGCCTATCAGATTCATTACACAACAGCGATGGAAATGACAAATGTTGAAGGCGATGTGGAAAAATAGAAACTTTAACGTACTAGTGGTAAAATTGTGAAGTAGTCTAATTTTGGAGAACAATAATTTGGAACTATTCCCAAAGGGCCATATGAAACTGTCTAAATACCCTTTTATTCAACTATGCCATTACTAGGTCTTTAAACCAAGGAGATCAAAGATTAGAAAAAAGGACTTGTTCAAAATTATTTATAACAGCTCTTTTTTTTTTTTTAAAACCCTCAACTTCTGAGTATTGGCTCCTAGGTGGAAGAGTGGTAAGGGTGGGCAATGGGAGTCAAGTGACTTGCCCAGGGTCACACAGCTGGGAAGTGGCTGAGGCCAGATTTGAACCTAGGACCTCCCATCTCTAGGCCTGGCTCTCAATCCACTGAGCTACCCAGCTGCCCCTATAACAGCTCTTTTTATGATGGCAAAGAATTGGAAATTGAGGAGATGCCCGTTACTGATGAATCACTGATCAAGTTCCGATATAACATATGATTGTGATGGAATACTATTACGCCTTAACAGATGAAAAGCAAGATTGTTTCAGAAATACCTGGAAAGAAGATCTCCATTAATTCATTTAAAATGAAGTGAGCAGAACCAGAAGAACATTGTACCCAGTAATAGCAATACTGCAAGGACGATCAACTATAAAAACTTAGCTACTCTGATCAAGACAATGCTACAAGGCAATTCCAAAGGACCCACAATGAAAAATGCTATCTACCTCCAGACAGAATTGATAACTCTGGATGCAGGTTAAAGGATACATTTCTAAATTTTATTTTTGTTTTATTTTGTGTTTTCTTTTGCAACACCGTTAACATGGAAATATGTTTTGCATGACTTCACATGCAAAACCTAAATAAAATTGCTTGCCTTTTCAAGAAAGGAGAAGAAGCAGGAAGAGAATTTAGAACTCAACTTTTTTTAAAATGATAAAAAAAATATTTCTACCTGTAATTGGGTATATAAGAAATAAAGAGAAAGAATTAAAAAGAAAAAGAAAACTTTAAGCATTTGCTGAAGTTTGGAGAAAGAAAGAATAGTGATTAAGCAATTATCTAACTTCAAAATGGGCAGCTGTGCTCATAAAAGTTCACAGTGCAGTAACACTATAATCAGGATAGGGGAATCTAGAAAGAAAGAGACAATGTGAGTATCGCAAAAATAAAAGTTTAAAAATCCACATATTAGAATGAGAAATATTTAGTTACAAAATGAGTAAAAGATATAGTACTGGTCTTTAAGAGGAAAATTTCTTCAGCAATAATTTAGTCTGGAAATACCCAAAAAGCAAAGCTATGAATTTTGCCCACGTGCACGGATGAGAGAAGAATGCATTTTCCAAAATGGTGTACTTTCTGCAGGTAAGCAGGGAGATTGTCATCCAATGATAGAATTCGATGTCATAGGAACAGCAAGGACTGGCAGAGACCTTACAAAAGACAGACTGACTTTAATTGTAAACAATTTGGTAGGATCACATGTTAAATAACATCACCAATTTTATTATTGCTGTGGACTATCATTGATCATGATCTGATACTATTTCTGCAAGACAGCTTCTGAATATTGTTGCTAGAATGTTTAAAATTAGCCAAACAAGTATCGAATAGCTAGCCCATGTAAGTAAATGGATTTTTATATGTAGGAGATAACCAGACTTACTGACAAATGCCAATATTAGATGTGTATGAATTTAATCTCTGGGAAAAAAACCCAACAACTATGGAGTCATGACATTGATGGCTAAGAATTCACACTTTTACTTGAGAAAGACTATTCAATTCAGATTGCAAACTACTATGATAGTTACATTTTATGGGCATGGAGCCAAAGCTAAGGTGTTATGTTCTTTAATTGGTCGCCTAGAATTCTGGAAAATAAAAAGTTAGTAATTCTTCACCTTGGATTAGAAGGTAGGGGTAAGTCAATAATGAAGACCACAAACTGCTATAGTTTAACCCAAAGGAAACCCAATTTCCTATTGATGACTAAGCAGATTTGAGGGCTGAAAAAAATATCTAGGTTGTGCTGAAATACCTAACCAACTCATGTTAGGTAGAACTAGTGGAATATACTCCGGAGACCAAAGTAAACAGGTTTTATTTAGAGCATCACTTGGAAAACTATAAATATTGAGGGGTAAGCATGTAACTTTAGGTATGTAGATATATAAACTGGAGGATTAACTACTCAGCTTCTCTCTAAGATTATGTCAATAATTTAAAATGTATTGTGAATACTAACTCTCTAACTGGGTTCTACTGTTGTGTACATAAAAAAACACACCCATAAGTAAATCAGGTATTAGTATGAGGTCCAGTTAATAGTAACAGTATATTGTCTATAATCCCTTTTATTAATATTTTTACAATATATCATCAATGAAAAGTTGTGATTTTCAACATATACATCCCCTGTATGAACTCAGCTTCTAAAACTCTCCTTTATACAGACGTCATTCTTCTCTCTCGGTCACAGTCTTCCCATCCATCAGGAACTCCTAGCCCATCCTGACTTTCAGAAACCCCTTAAGACTCCTCCTTAGGTTAGGTGATTTTATTACTGTCTGCTGAGGACCAGAGTTGGTAGGAGTCACTTTTGGCTGGTCAAGGCAAACAAATGGAGTATTGCAGTCTGAAGAATTCCATTGTGATTAGTCTAATTTTCCAAATTCAGGTTCTACTATGATACATGCTGATGAAAGGTAAATATATTATATCCTAAATCAAAGGTTTTCACATGATCCAACCTTTAGCACCTTCCAAGTTTTCTAACCATTCCCCATCTTTGCCTAAGACTTATATTTAATTGACATTAACAATTACAATGATAGTTTTTCAAATAACTATACTGACTCTTAGCTTAACAGGCATATAACAAAAACAAGCAAATAATCAGCTCTTTATTGATTGTAGTAAATGACTCCTCTTAAGTGGTAAGGAGCCTATAGCTAAAGATCCTAAAAGTACAGCAAGTTATGGAAAGATCTAATGCCCTGTGCCAGATCTGTCCAACAAGCCTTAAAAGAAAAAAAAAAAACAGCAACAAACTAAAAAAGAGATCATAATACTCTTCATCTTAAATGTACTGAATACCTTGTAATAGTCAGCCTATCACAAGGAACTATACTGGCTGACATGTGGCCCTATTTCCCTTCCTTAAGATTATCTATCCTTAATGCAGAAGAAAGCTGACTGACATACTATTCGTTTGTAGCAATTCCTCAGAAGCACTGCAGGCAGAATCCTGTAGCACAGCATTCACATTTTCTTGCTCAGGAGACATGGGCTCTTGTTTAATCTGCACTGATGAGTCTGGAGCTGGGCATGTGATACTCCCAGGAGCCTGGAAAGCAGGAGGTGTGCACACACGAAGTGGCACTCCAGGGGCAGATGGTGATATATGGGAAGGGGGAGTCTCCAAAAAGAGAGGGAAAAAAGGACTAGGCAGAGGAGGGGGATCAGCAGCTGTCTGAGATCTGCTCTTTCGCTCACGGGAAGGGCTGCAGGGGACCTGTTCTGTCCGCTCAGGAGGTTCATAAGTTTCTGCAGAAAGGGGAAAAAATATACACATTTAAAGCTAATAAATTCTAAACTGAAGGAGGAAAAAAATCTTGAATTATATTTTTTAATCTGAATAGGACTTTATTATTTTATAACATTCAGGTTTTTATAAACTACAAAAGCCCCTTTCGTAATAACTCTTTTACAAATGACTAATCATTTTTTCCTCATTTCTATGTGTCAAACAAAGCAAGTTTTCTGTCCATTTATACCCCCAAATCAGTTTTATGTGTATGTGTGTGTATATATATATATATATATATGGACACAAAAGAACTAAAGTTACAACTTAAATAAAGTTCAGAGTTCTTAAAATTCAGGTCAGCTAGATGGTTCAGTGGATAGAAAGCCAGGTGTAGAGACAGGAGGTTCTGGATGACCCTGACCAAGTCATTTAATCCCAATTGCCTAGCCCTTACCATTCTTCTGCCTTGGAAGCAATGCTTAGTATTAATTATAAGATGGAAAGTAAGAGTTTAAGAAAAAAAAAGAAATTAAAATATCTTCTGTCCATGTTGCTATCTTGTTGCTTACAACATTCCAAGTATTTTTGAATGCAAAACAAAGTCCACAAAATCCCCTTGGTACCTTGTAATCCTTGTAGAATCTGTATTCTGTGGGTCCTTAGGCCACTCATTTCCATCGTTATCTAAGAAGAGAGAGTAGGATTTCATCCTTTCAAGTTCAACTCAAACAACTATTTCCAACCAGACATAAGATGTCATTCAATTACCTGTTGTTTCAGCACAAGGAGTCTCTGGACTTCCACAAAAGCTGCCTGAAGGGCTGCCCGGGCCTGCAGAAGGTTGTTATCCATACACTGCAAGGATTTACTCAGCTCCTCCTCCCGTAAAGAAATATTCAGCAGTTGGTCAACCTGAGAACGTTCTGCCAACAGAAAAACAGGTCTGTTTCAGTATAGGAAGCTTTGTTTTATGATAAGGCCCCCTTTAGTAGCCATTTTTGCTAACTAATTAACTAATTAATCAACTGATTTGTTGGTGAGTGAATAGGTAAGCAAATAAACAAATAAGCAAACAAATAAATAAATAAGTAGATAAATGGGAGGGCAAGCAAATAAATGAATGGATAAGTAAATGAGTGAGTAAATATGTAGATGAGTGAATGAATGGATAAATAAATAAATGAGTGTGTGTATATATATATATATATATATATGAATGAGACAAATGCTTGTTTTTTTCCCTTGGTTCCCTCATTGAAGACTAAATGTATTTTACAAGCTATGTATTCCTCAGCTACCTAAGCTAGAAATTACAAACTCAGAAAATAGGATTTCTTCTTTTAGATAACCATTACACTCAGGCTTTTTGTATTTTTCTAAAAGTAGGCAAGAATTGTGTTGTCAAAGCTTTCTTCAAAATATAAAAGCAAATGACCTTGGCCATCTGGATTCTAATTTAAGGGCTTTCAAAGTTGACATCAGACAAAAGATCTTAGTTCTAGAATATACATATTAGCATTTTAAATATAACAAACATGTCAAACCCATGATTTTCATTACTTAATATATTTCTTAAAAAAAAAAAAAAAAAAAACTTAACATACCACCTAACCCAACTGGTTTGAAGGCTATATGTGTGTGTGTGTGTATACACACACATATATACACATACATATAGATAGATAAAAACACAGATAAATATATAAATAAATGTTTGCTTATATGTTTATCTATATCTAAATATCACCTAAAGAAAGCTCATAATCTAGTTGGGGAGGCAAGACACTGGCAAGGGTCGATCCAAACAAGCTCATGCCACTACTAAATTAAAATAATGTGACTTGTAATTCAGGAAGAAAATTTTGTATTTATACAATTTAACTTTCTCTACAACTAAGGTAACTAAGAAAATTCAAAACCAATCTACAAGAGTTACACATTATTATGATCATTTTGGAGGATTAAAAACCTGCAACCTAAAACCATTTAATAGCATTCAATACTATTTGGAATGATGTGGACCAAGTACTCATATTAAATTAAAGAATTTGCTATCAGAGTAATACATTTCAAACAACTGTGAATCTGTTTAATTTCATTAAAGGGATATTTCTAAAATTTTAATTCTCTAAAAGATCAATTGTACTTATAGTAACAACTGTTCAGTATTCCACTTTGCCCACCTCTTGCATGACACAATGATAAATCTACCAAGAGGCAAAAGAGAAAAGCAGCTAGAAAATCCTGTAATAGAGCTGAAGTGAAAAAGTTGTGCCCAAACAGACCTAAATACTCTCTGCATTTGGATTTCACTTAAATGTTATACTGTCTATTGAATCTAAAAACTTTCAGCATTAAAGAAATCATAAGGCCTACAATTTCAACACTAAAGTATGCAAACTTTAAATCCCTTACAATAAAAATCAAGAAGTTTCTATTATTTCTTCTAAAAGTATGAATGAAGGCAGCAGTTAAATATAATTTTCCCTTTTGCCATATCCTAATAGGACTTAAGAGTTAAAGATAATCAAATTTCCACAATTTTGCTTTGTATAAAATTTCCTTTTTTCATCTAAACACAAGAACCAAATAAAACAAGCCCCCTTCTCACAAAGAAAAACAAAATAAGGATTCTACATTAAATGATGAATCTCAATTAGGTATACTTTGCTTTCCTTTTTAAATATATAATTCTTTTATTTTAAACCCTTACTTTCATAGTAACAACTCTTAAGACCAAATGGCAAGGGTAAATGGGTAACATAATTGGGAAGTGTCTAAAGCCAGAGTTGAACCCAGATGATCCCAACTCCAGGCCTGGAACTCTAACACACTGAGCCACCTAGTTGTCTCTTTAAGCAATATAATTCAACAAGAAATTTCCAATGTCATCTTGCTTATTAACTTATTCCTTATACTTTTCCTTCTATTCTTTCTTTTTAACAAATTTTTCCCATTCCTCCCACTCACCAAATCAGAAATAGAAAAGTAGGGGCAGCTAGGATGGCATCCTAGCTATGGGACCTTAGGCAAGTCACTTAGCCTCAATTGCCTAGCTGGTACTGCTCTTCCGTCTCAGAACCAATATTCAGTATCAATTCTAAGTCAGAAGGTAAAGTTTCTTGTTTTTTGTTTTGTTTTTTAAAAGAGAACACCAAAATCTTGATTTAAAAAAAAAGTATAATTAAGGAAAAGAAATTCCCCACATTAACCAATGCTGAAAATGTATGTTGTAAATCTACAACTTAAATCATTATCACTATTCAGAGGTAGATATCAAATAACAAGTTCATTCCCTATCCTTCAAGATTATGAAACCATACCTTTTTTGCCTTTAATTTTCCTTCTTTTATTCTTTCTTTCCAGACTTGGAAGCTCAGGTGAAGATCCATCCTGTGAAAGAGTGAAAATATAAATGTGAATTGAAGTAGTGATATTGAATATGTAAATGCCACTTTACAATAAGGAGGAAGGGTAGAGACTAAAGGAAGGTGTGTAATTGTTTCTTGCAGAAAATAATTCTATGCCCAATAGATACATATCTGCAGAATTAATAACAAAACAGCATTTAACCTAACTATTAAATAGGAAATCTTTCTTTCTTGTTAAACATAAGTTTAAAAACTCTCCATTACCCCCTATTCCAGTGATGGGCAAACTATGACCCATGGACCAGATGTGGCTCCCTGAAAGGTTCTATCCAGCCCAGAGACATTATTCCTGATCTGACAAATACAGTGAGTAGGATACAATACAATGAAACTTCAAGAGTTGCCTTAGAAACAGACTGACAGATTAGCATCTCCTTTCCTTTGGTCACCTCTTTAAAAAGTTTGCCCTGTGGGAAGACAATAAGAGAAACAGAGTCTCAAATAGATAAAAATCTGAGACTTCTCTTTTGACCCATCACTGCCCTATTCCATAGGGTTTGACAAATTTGCTTTGGCTCTATGAATCAAGACATTAATCTGAATCTTCAACTTTCAAGAAAAGAAAAACCAAGGCAGGAATGGAGGTGGCAGATGATGTTGTTGGCAGAGTAAAGTGTAATGAGACATATGTACAAAAAAAAAAAACCAAGCTACCATCTGGGCTCTCCATCTTAAATGGATACTAAGTAGAATGACAAAGTCTACATAAAGTGCTATCTGGTATCTACAAAGTAACCTTTGAAAATTTCAAAAAGGAAGCTGAGTATATCTGAAAAGTTATTTCTGACCCATATAATTTCAGTTTGACAAGCACTTAATAAGCCAATACAAGATATTGATCTAGGGATACAAGGTAAAAAAAATGTAAATAGTCCAACCTGTTCTGGGTGAGATACTGGATGCATATATATAATAAATAAAACATAACAAAAGATGTGAGGGAATATTAATGACTAAAGGCTGATCAAGAAAGGCTTCCTAGGAGGGGGTGGTACCTCCTTGAACCCAGAAAGAATCTAAAGAAGCTAAGAGGCAAAAGTAAAGAACAGCATTTGAATCTGGAAGGTGTGACAACTTCAAAGGCACAAAGTTGGGTGAGGAAACACCCAATTCAAGAAATAGCAAGGAGGCTTGTTTGATAGGAACATTTTGAGTATAAAAGTGAATAAACAGGGGCAGCTGGGAAGCTCAGTGGAGTGAAAGCCAGGCCTAGAGACAGGAGGTCCTAGGTTCAAACCCGGCCTCAGCCACTTCCCAGCTGTGTGACCCTGGGCAAGTCACTTGACCCCCATTGCCCACCCTTACCAATCTTCCACCTATGAGACAATACACCGAAGTACAAGGGTTTAAAAAAAAAAAAAGTGAATAAACATGAAAAGCAATCTGGAAAGGTAGGCTGGGGCCAATCTGAGAAGAATATTAAATGCCAGGAGATGAAGTCTGTATTTTATCCCAGAAGTGATACAAAAGGTTCTGAGTAGGCAGGGGAGTAAAGGATAAAGCCCTATCCATCCACAGCTTCACAACTAGATGCTGTAACAGAAGCCAAGGCAGAGGAGGAAGCAGGTAGTGGGATAAGAAGGTAGAAAAATCCCATGGGCAGCTGGGTAGCTCAGTGGATTGAGAACTAGGCCCAGAGAGGGGAGGTCCTGGGTTCAAATCTGAACTCAGACACTTCCCAGCTGTGTGACTCTGGGCAAGTCACTTAACTCCCACTGCCTAGCCTTGGAACCAATACACAGTATTGATTGCAAGATGGAAGGTAAAAGCAGGTCTTTATTGCTGTCAATAAAGCATCTAGTTTGTAACACCTAAGCTATTATAGGTGGCAACTAAGTAGCACAGTGGCTAGAGCACCAGGCCTGGAGTCGGGAGGATCTGGGTTCAGATCTGATCTCAGATATTTCCTCAGCCAGTCACTTAACCCTGATTGCCTAGCCTTTGCCACTCTTCAGTCTTAGAAATTGAGTTTTTAAAAAAAATGAAATAAAATAAGCTATTTTAGTAAATCATGAATATAATTTAACAGAAAAAATGACTGTAATTTGATAAATTTTGTTATGGCTAAAATGAACACTGACTACAATGAAGAGATTTCTCAAGGCTTAGATTCTGTGTTAATGGAATTAGCTCAAGCCCATTCATAGTTAAAACTCTAGCAACCAGAGATAAAGTCATCCCCACCTCCCTCAGTGGGGAGGGGAGATGATCTACCCACAAAAAGTGACAATAAGTAACAAATCAAGAACAAGGGACTGCCCTTTGGGCAGTCCAAAACAGTGTAGAGGCTGCCATTTGTCCACTTGAATTAGAGGTGGACCCACAGGAAGTGACGAGAGGCACTATCTCTTCAAGTATGATGGTAACTTCCTGTTGAGGAAGTTCGGACTTTGAACTTGGTGTTGAAGGATCTCTGCTGAGACCTCAGGCAGCTTCCCCTCTGAGTTGTCACATGGGTAAGTTAGGCTGACTTCCTTGGCCTACCTTGGCGTTTCCAGAATCTCTACCTCAAGTAGGTTTCTTGCCTCTCTGATTGCTAAGGCTTGTAGCCTAGTTTAATTAATTAGCCTTTTTTAACCCTCTCTCCGTCCTGGCAGCCCAGGCCAGCCTCTCCCTCTTTCTATTTCCCTACCTTCTATCTTCCTAATTGTAAATAAACTACCATAAAACCAATCCTGACTTGGGTCTATTTTAATTATGAAATCAATCTGAATTATTGATTCCTGGCGACCACACCTTAAAAAAAAATACACACACACACACACATATATATATATAAAATATATAATTTTTCCCTATTACAATTCACATTTAGATTTCTAAGTCATCTAAACAGGGTATTTACCAGCCTAAAAGTGACACTACCATGACCATCTCCAACAAAATCTAATTACATGAACCCAATTTAGAGCTTAACTCCTTAAAGTTATTATTTGTTATTGAACACCTAATATGTGCCAGGAGTGCTAAGTGCTGGACAGACATGTCCTCTTTCTGCAGGCCTAAAGGGATTCCTTCTCTTTATAATTTCCATGAGACAGAATCAATGATACAAAAATTTAGCCAGCAAGCCAAATGAGAAACCTTCTCTTGACTCTCAAACTATTAAAGTTGCTTTTCAAATGAACCATCAAGCACCCATATAGTCACATAAGAAATATAAAGCATTTCTCTTCAGAGGCAGCATAGAAAGCATGGAAGCCTTGACTCTAAGGATCAGAGGTCAGGGAAAGGCTTTGTCAATGACTAAGCTTGTGATCTTGGACTAAGGCACTACACATCTCTGAGCCTCCATTTCACATGATAGCACCTTCCAGGCCTAATATTCTACAATCCTACAAGATTCTTGGCTTTGGGGAACTGCCACCATAGCTGTATTTCTAAAGGACAAGGAAGGAGGAGAGAAAGCAGGGGATTCCATTGGTTTAGAGGCAAATTTTCACCATCTGGTTTACACCCAAAGAACTGATCTCAGTGTTACAAGTTCATTATGACATCCAAATCTGCCTCCTTAAACTAGGCTCTCTCCCTCCCTTTTGGAAGGAAGGTACAGAAGTGTTGCAGGAAGAGTAACAATGAAGTGGCAAGAACAGCTAGGTGGCTCAGTGAATAGAGAGCCAGATCTGGAGATGGGAGGTCCTGGGTTCAAATTTGATCACAGACACTTCCTAGTTGTATGATCCTGGGCAAATCACTTAACCCTGCCTTCTGCCTTAGACTGATCGATACTCAGTATCAATTCTAATACAGAATGGATGGGTTTAAACAAAAAAAAACAAACAAAAAAAACCAGAACAATAAGGTAGTACATTTCCAATTAGGCCAGGGCTGGCAACTGAAGGGGAAAGGCAGAATAAGAGCACGCAGGTCTACTGATATTTCCAATTATCGATATCAAAATAAACACTGGTTGTGTGCTTATCAAAAGAAAACATTCAGGGGGCAGTTGGGTACCTCAGTGGATTGAGAGCCAGGCCTAGAGATGGGAGGTCCTAGTGAATCGGGCCTCAGACACTTCCCAGCTGTGTGACCCTGGGCAAGTCACTTGACCCCCATTGCCTACCCTTATCCCTCTTCCACCTACCTAGGAGCCAATACAGAGAAGGGAAGGGAAGGGAAGGGAAGGGAAGGGAAGGGAAGGGAAGGGAAGGGAAGGGAAGGGAAGGGAAGGGAAAGGAAGGGAAGGGAAGGGAAGGGAAGAGATTCAGTACCAGTAAAGCAACTCTGGGTCAACCAATCACACACCTCTCCCAAGTCTAATTCTAAGCGACATTAGCCTAACAGAGTACTACTACATTCATGAAGGCACATCAAGTTACAATTGCAGGTGTGTTCAAATATTAACAAATGTTAGTTTGGTCATTTTAAAGATAACTTTATATTAAATAACTTGGGAAAATTAAGCAATGGTTTAAAAAAAAACCTAGGACAATGAAAATAAAAAATGTTTTTAAGAGTTCATGATGGTCCCACCGCCAATCTCAATGAACCTTGAGCTCACCCTTTCCCCAACACACTCCTCACCTACCCCAGCAGCCCGCCATCCCCCAACTACCACAAGACCAGTAAAGCAGCCCTGAAGGCCCTGTCCAGAGCCCTGGGCTGCCTCATACTTACTCCAGTTGCCCTGCGCTTCTTCCGGAGGCCCTGGCCATCATTCTGCTCCGCCCCAGAGGTACAACTGCTGTCTGTAGCAGCATCCACCAAACTAGAGATGCCAAGACCTGAGGAGGCATTAGACGATAACGAGTTCCCTTCTCCATTACTTTCCTGAGTGTTTTGATTCTCAGAAAGAGGTGTTGAGCTCTCCTGCCTGTTTAGTTCTTCTTGTCTGGCAGAGCGCATCAAGGATATCATTCGGTCAGGGGGCAACTGGGCACTATGCCTCCTTCGAGTGGCAACACTTTCAACCCTTTCACCTGCCCTGGAGGAGGAAGCCAGAGGCATCATGTCCTGTTTAAAGTTCACGTTTGCTTTCTGACCTTGAGCTGTCTGCAGTGAATTACTGGGTGGAACAATCTGCTGGGGTTCATTTTCCTTTCCTGTAGCCTGCTCAGTGAAGAAGTTGTACATGGAGGGCGTCCTGTCCATGATCACACTGCTCTCAGAAAGACTGCGTTTTCTTGCCAGTGCAGGTGATGTAGCAATGGAAATACCTTCCCACTGGAAACCTTCTAAACTGGACAGGTCAGGTTCCTCATCCAAATCCAACACTTCCTGCTCATTCTGAACTAGTGGTACCATCTCTATGCCAAACCTTATACAAAAAGCAAAAACAGAAAGTGAGTTATGGCTCAGTTAGGGAGAAATAATAATTACCTTTTACATAAAGAGATCAACTAAAGGAACATGCTCTCTCAACTGAGAAAGATAAATGTCAATTTTCCCAGGACAAGCTTATTTCTTAAAATGGATACCTCTAGCTTTTACATTACCTTCATTGTCAAATATCTTTCCCCCACCCCTACCCAGAGATCCATCCATCCTTTCTAACAAAGAATAAAAAGGAGTAAATAAAATAGGTTAGTAAAACTAACCGGCAAATTAAACAAGTCTGATGCTGTCTGCAATGCCAGTCAATTTTTCATTATAAATAGCCAAGTCTATTTACTTAATTAACTCTTATCATAGTCAAAAACACTGGGGGCGGGGGGGGGGAGGGTTTGAGGTAGCTGGGTGGCTCAGTGGTTTGAGAGCCAGGCCTAGAGAGGGGAGGTCATGGGTTAAAATCTGGTCTCAGACACTTTCTAGCTGTGTGAGCCTGGGCAAGTCACTTAACCCCCACTGTCTAGTCCTTACACTCTTCTGCCTTGGAGCCAATACATAGTTTTGACTCAAAGATGAAAGGTAAGGTAAGGGTTTAAAACAAAAACAAAAAAACACTGAGGTGCCTTACTAACCTGCTCAGAATATTTGTAGATTATTTTAAGCTAGACCTAGGATTCATGTTCCAATAATGAAATAAAGAAGTTTAAGTCATAAACTTATTTTTAAATTTTTGTTCACTTGGAAGAATCTTCCATGTTAGATTTTTAGTGTCTGAAAACTACATGGCATTATTAAATTTCCAGAATTAGCAATGCATAAGTCATGTTTTTATAGATATGGAATACACTAGTAATGTAATTCTAATTCCCCTTCCTTCCATTTGAACTTTAACATGAATTTACTCTCCACTGCTATGTTTCATTTAACTATCCAATGCAAGAAAACATTTTAAGTACTACATACATAACAGTAACACATAAGTACTACATACACTATTTAAAACAAATCTTGTAATCAAATCACAGGGATTTCTAGGTGGTGACAGTTCTTTCAGAAATTTTTGGGTTAATTTGTCAGTTTTAGTTCCTACAGTGTCAAAGACCTGACCTATTTAAGACCTATTAGAAACTTCAATATATTTCTTATTGGAATTAGTTTACACTCATTCAATAAATATTTCTGAAACTTTCATTGTCAAGTGCTAAGTAGTAAGAGAGATTTGAGAATAACTAATCATTAGAGATTCTGCGACTAAGTAATCAACCAAACTATCTACATTCTCCAGGAAAATAATAGTACCAGGGCAGCTAGATAGGCCAGTGGATAGAACACTAGGCCTGGAGTAAATAAATCCTAAATTCAAATCTTGCCTCAGATTAGCCTTCCTAGCTGTGTGATCCTAGACAAGTCACTTAACCCCCATTGCCTAACCCTTACCATTTGTCTGCCTTAGAATTGATATTTAGTAGCTATTCTAAGATGGTAAAGTTTTTACAAATAAGTATCTGAAAAGAGACTATCCAAAATACAGTTATTACAAAACTCTCTGCCCACTGAAAATAAAATTGGCAGTGGCATTTCATATATCTTCAGGCCTCCAAATTAGAAACAGTCTAAAAAGAACAGAACATAGATTCTTTGTAATAAGGGATGAGCATCTTTGTAATAAAGGATGGTGAAAAGGATATGAGAAATAAAGGTGTTGTAAAATCAAGATACCAATATAAGACTTTTTTTTTTAAACACTTGTACTTCGGTGTATTGTCTCATAGGTGGAAGATTGGTAAGGGTGGGCAATGGGGGTCAAGTGACTTGCCCAGGGTCACACAGCTGGGAAGTGGCTGAGGCCGGGTTTGAACCTAGGACCTCCTGTCTCTAGGCCTGGCTCTCACTCCACTGAGCTACCCAGCTGCCCATAAGATTTTAAAATTCTTTTTTTTAAAAACCTTTCTGAAAACAAAAATGTATTAGAAAAGGTCAATCAACATTTAAGAGGGTGCCAAGATGGTAGATTAGAGATAAACTAGCCAAACTCTCTCAACAATCCCCTCAAAAACTTCAAAATAACATCTCAAGTCAAATTTTGGAGCAATAAAGCCAGCAAAAGGTCAAGGAGAGACATTTTTCTGGCCTATAAAAACATAGGAGGACAACAGGAAAAGTATGTGACATTGGAGTAGAATTCTACTTGGAAGTCAAACACACAGCAGAGTAGCTTTGGAAGTTCTCAGTCTAGAGATAGTAAGGGGATTAGGCAGCTAATCAAAGAGATTACAGGGGACCCTTTGTTAGCACTAGGTAGGTAGAGTTTGTACCTTAATTGGCAACTGTACAACCCATATCCACTTCTGGGTCACAGTTAAAAGGAGAAGGATATCAAAGGGCTATAAAGGAATGCCTGCCCTTTGATCCAGCCATACCATTGTTGGGTTTGTACCCCAAAGAGATCATAGATAAACAGACTTGTACGAAAATATTTATAGCCGTACTTTTTGTGGTGGCAAAAAACTGTAAAATGAGGGTATGCCCTTCAATTGGGGAATGGCTGAACAAATTGTGGTATATGCTGGTGATGGAATACTATTGTGCTCAAAGGAATAATAAACTGGAGGAATTCCATGTGAACTGGAAAGACCTCCAGGAATTGAGGCAGAGTGAAAGGAGCAGAGCCAAAAGAACATTGTACACAGAGACTAATACACTGTGGAAAAATAGAATGTAATGGACTTCTGTACTAGCAGCAATGCAATGACCCAGGACAATTCTGAGGGATTTATGGAAAAGAACGCTACCCACATTCAGAGGAAGAACTGCAGGAGTGGAAACACAGAAGAAAAGCAACTGCTTGAACACATGGGTTGAGGCAGACATGATTGGGGATGTAGACTCGAAACTACCACACCAATGCAACTATCAACAATTTGGAAATAGGTCTTGATCAATGACACGTTAAAACCAGTGGAAATGCATATTGACTTGGGGGAGAGGGGAGCTGGGGGGGGGGGGGGATGAAGGGGAAAGTAAGAGCATGAATCATGTAACCATGTTAACTTTTCTAAAAAGTAAATATCATTAAATGTTAAAAAAATAAAAAAGGAGAAGGATACTTGGGGGGGGGGAGGGTCATCACAAGGTAACAAAGGCTCTAGTTAAAGTTCAAAGGCAAAGAGAAACTAGCACTTCTGGCTGCAGGGGATCAAGGGTCATTCCTGGGTAAAGACCATAGCACAGATGAGGAGAAAAGTGACCACTCCTCTCCCAAGATCACACCACCTTGGAAGCACCAGAAATTTGCCAGATGCCCCAGAACTAACTCTGAAAACAGCAGCATGAAAAACCCTAAAGCATGAGACAGGGACTGCCCAACACAGACCAAATAGAGTCCAATTTTACCATAAATTTCAAAGCTAAGAAACAGGATATAGAAAATGAGCAAACCACAACAACAGCAAAAAAATTTTGACTTTGAAAAGCTACATCTGTGGCAGAGATAACTAAGACACAAACTCACAAGACAACAACATGTGAAAAGATATAAACTAGGTGTCAAAGATAAACATTAATTGGATCTAAGCCCAACAAGAATTATTGGAAGAGTTAAAGAGATAAAAGTGGCAAAGGAAAAACTGGGGAAAGAAATGAGTAAAGCAAAAAAATTATGAAAAGAGAATCAACAGCTTGGTAAAAATGGTACAAAAAATACTGAAGAAAATAATACCTTAAAAAATAGAATAAGCCAAATGGTAAAAGAGGCACAAAAATTCATTGAAAATAATGCTTAAAAAGTAGAGTAGCCCAAATAGAACAAATATAAAAATTCACTGAAGAAAGGAATTCTTTAAAAAATATTGGCCAAATGAAGAGGTACAGAAAGAAGCTCACTGAAGAAAAAAATTCTGTAAAAATTAGAATTAAGTAAATGGAAGCTGATTCCATTGATATACATCAAGAAATAAAAGAAAAACAAAAGAATTAAATTTTAAAAATAGAAGTAAAACTCTCAATAAAAAAACAACTGATCTGGAAAATAGACCGAGATCATTTAAGAATTATTGGACTATGTGAAAACTATAATCAAGGAAAAGAGCCTAGACAGAATATTTCAAAAAATTATCAAGGAAAATTGCTTGATAGCTTACATTCAGGAGTAGAATTAAGAATCTACCCATCAGGACTGCAGGAGAGGAAACATTTAAGAAAAACAGCTGCTTGAACGCATGGGTTGGGGTGGACATGATTGAGGATGTAGACACGAAACTACCACACCAATGCAATTATCAACAATTTGGAAATAGGTCTTGATCAAGGACACATGACAAAACCAGTGGAAATGTGTGTCGGCCATGGGTGGAGGGAGTGCGGGGGGGTGAAGGGGAAAGTGGGAGCATGAATCATGTAACCATGTTAAAATGAATATTAATGAATGTTTAAAATTTTAAAAAAAAAATCTACCCATCACTTTCTGAAAGAAATCCCAAAATGAAAACTTCCAGGAATATTATAGCAAAATCTCTGAATTCAAGAAGAAAATACATTAACATCATGGAGTCACAGGATCACAAAAGATTTAGCAGCTTCCATGTTAAAAGACCAGAGGGCTACTATCATATTCCAACAGACAAAGGAGTTAGAATTAGTTATTACAACTAAGAATCATACACCCAGTAAAACCAAGTATAGTCCTTTCAGGGGAGAAATAGATGGTCAATGAAATAAAAGACTTTCAAATATTCCTGATGAAAAGACAAGAGATGAATAGAAAATCTGACATACGAACACAAGACTTAAGAGAATAAAAAGGTAAACATAAAGAATAATCATCAGACTTAATAAAATTAAACTGTTTATATTCCTATATAAGAAGATGATACATGTAACTCCTAAGAACTTTAACTAGGGCAGTTAAAAGGAGTTTAGATAGAGAGCATGAGTGTGAGTCCATTCTGTTGGAATGACCTCAAAAAAAAAAAAAAAAAAGGGAAAGGATAAACAAGAGGGATGCACTGAAAGAAAAAGTGAAAGGTAGAATGGGAAAATTTTTCTCACAAGAGGTTTGCAAGGAAGAGCTTTTATATTAGAGAAAATTTGGGGATGGGGTAGGCAACATTTTACTATCACTTCTTTGGAATTAGGTGAAAGAGGTAAGACTATACGGACACCTGAGTTGTGTATAGAGATGTAACCTACCCAATAAGGAAATAGGAGGGGCAAAGGACAAGGTGGGGTGGGGTGTGTAATAAAAAGGAAGGAAAGATGAAAGGAGGCACTGGTCAAAAGTAAAATAGACTTGAGGAGGAACAGGATAAAAAGAAGGAACAAAAAAATGGGATGAAGGGAAATATGAAGTCAGTATTCATAACTGTGAATGTGAATGGAATGAACTCACCTATAAAACAGAAACAGATAGAATAGATTAGAAACCAGAATCCAAGAACAATATGTTGTTTATAAGAGAGACACTTAAAACAGAAGGACACACAAGGAGTAAAAATAAAGGGCTGGGAATTGATCCAACCATTCTGGGTGGCAATTTGAAACTATGCCCAAAGGGCTTTAAAAGACTGCCTGCCAGGGGCAGTTGGGTAGCTCAGTGCATTGAGAACCAGGCCTAGAGATGGGAGGTCCTAGGTTCAAATCCGGCCTCAGACAATTTCCAGCTATGTGACCCTGGGCAAGTCACTTGATTCCCATTGCCTACCCTTACCACTCTTCTGCCTTGGAGCCAATACACAGTATTGACTCCAAGATGGAAGGTAAGGGTTTAAAAAAAAAAAAAAAAGACTGCCAATCCTTTGATCCAACCATACCACTGCTGGGTTTATACCCCAAAGAGATCATAAGGAAAAAGACTTGTACAAAAATATTTATAGCCATGCACTTTGTGGTGGTAAAAAATTGGAAAATGAAGAGATGCCCTTTGATTAGGGAATGACTGAACAAACTGTGGTATCTGCTGGTGATGGAATACTATTGTGCTCAAAGGAATAATGAACTGTAGGAATTCCACGTGAACTGGAATGACCTCCAGGAACTGATGATGAGTGAAAGGAGCAGAACCAAGAAGAACATTGTATAGAGTATCCATACACTGTGGCACAATCAAATATAATGGACTTCTCTATTAGCAGCAATGCAATGATCCAGGACAATTCTGAGGGACTTATGAGAAAGAACACTATCCACATCCAGAGAAAGAACTGTGGGAGCAGAAACACAGAAGAAAAAACTGCTTGATCATATGGGCTGATGGGGATATGATTGGGGATGTAGAATCTAAACGATCACCCTAGTGCAAATATCAGTAATATGGAAATAGGTCTTGATCAATGACACATGTAAAACCCAGTGGAACTGCGCATTAGCTATGGGAGGGGGGTGGGAGGAGAAGAGGGAAGAACATGAATCATGTAACCACGGAAAAATGTTTTTAATCAATAAAAAATAAAATAAAATAATAAAAAAATAAATAAAGGGCTTCAGCTTTAGTAAAAAAGAAAGGATATCAATCATGATCTCCAACAAAGTAAAAGCAAAACTAGATCTAATTAAAAGAGATAAGCAGGGAAACAAAATAAATAAATAAGTGAAATTTATTGGTATGATTTCATTGCTAGAGACAATGAAATCGTTTCAATAATTTTATAACAAATTTCTCTAATGAAGTCCTCATTTCTCAAACATATCCTATGTACAGAAATGAATCAAATTTATAAAATAAAAGCCATTCCCCAATTGATAAATGGCCAAAGGATATAAACAGGGAGTTTTCAGAAGAAATCAAAGCAATCTCTATAGGCATCTGAGAAAAATGCTATTTTTTATTTAAATTTAAAAATTTTTAATTTTATTTAAATACTATTGATCCAAGAAATAATTAAAACAGCTCTGAGGTACCACCTCGCTCCTATAGAAAAGACAAATGCTGGAAGGGATAAGGGAAACATAGGTACACTAATGAACTATTGGTGAAATAATGAACTGTTCTGACCATCCTAGAGAACAATTTGGAACAAGGCCCCAAAGGCTATAAAACTCTGCATACTCTTTGGCATAGCAATACCACTTCTGTTTGTATCCCAAAGAGATCAAATTAAAAGGAAAAGGACCTATATGTACAAAATATTTATATCGGCTATTTTTGTGATGGCAAAGAATTGGAACTAAAGGGATGTTCATCAATTGGGGAAAGACTGAGCTAGTTGTTGCATATGATTGTGATGGAATACAACAGTGTTACAAAAAATGGGAAGGGTAGTTTCAGAGAAACAAAGGAAGACCTGTATGAACTGATACAAAGCAAAATGAGAACTGGGAGATCACAGTAACAACAATGTTATAATGATGATCAAGTGTGAAAGTCTTAGCTACTGGGGGGGGGGGATTTAGAACTCAAATTTAAAAAGAAAAGAATGCTAAAAATAACTAATAAATTATTTTTTAGAAATTTTAGAAAAATGGCACTTACCTGGGTAAACCTTTGCCCAGCTCCTGCTTCTTCTTGGTTACCTGCTGAATGACCTGTTCCCAGTTGACATTTCTTCGAGAAGCATTCAGAATCTGCCTTAGAGTTGGTTTGAGTCCTGACTCCTTCTCTGTCTCACTCTTTCGATGGCCACTAACATTTCGAATGCGGCGTGCATTATTGAGATTGGGCTCAGGAAGATGAGCCCCAGGTTTGCTTTTCAAACTGATGTGCCGGGTTAGATCTCGCTGGAGAGAGGCAGGAAAACCAAGTTTGCTTAGTTCAGGAAGCAGAGAGCCTGAAGGTTGCCCTGTGCCTCCTTTCTGGAGGTCAACATCCAAGTTACTGCTCTCAAAGCTTTCTGTTTCAAAAGGCAAACCTGATTTGACAGGTTCTTCAACCTGGATATCTTCCAATGATGTTTTCAAGTCTAGCAGTAAGCCTGACTGAGGACTACCTGCAGATGCTGCAGACTCCATTTGAAACTCTGATTCTTTGTGGTGAACTGTGGAGCCATCTGAATTAATAGAGCATTTCTCAGTTGTTTTATTAGTTTTGTCATCTCTCTCTTTCTCAGTTACAGGATGTTCACATTCTAAAGCGCCACAAAGTGAACCTTTGGGATTTAAGGGACCAAGATCTTCGACTTTTGCACCATGTTTTTCAAGATCTGATAGCTCTGCTTCACCTCTATCTTCTGGTGCACATTCTTGAAGCTCAGTGTTCAAAGAGCCTTTCACAGACTCTTCCCCATTCTTACTTTCAGATGCAGAGCTCCTGATACTTTTGGCATTGCTCAGGAGTGGATTTTGTAGGGGCTGACTACATTTCAACACCTCCTTACCTTTCTTCAAGATTTCACTTAAATTGTCAACAGGCTCTTTCTGAGTCCCATCAAGCACAGTTTTATTTCCTTTTAATACACGAGAACAAGAACTACGTAGTTTAGATACATAAGAGGAATTCTGGTTGTCTTCTGAGCTAAGTGTATTTGAGTGATTCTGACATTCTCCAGGAGTTGCAGACAAAGGTTTCGTATTTTTCGAGAGGTTCTTTGAATCTTGTTTTTGAGATGAGGATCTAGTGTTTGGGAATGGAAGGAGTGGAGACTTTAGTGATGGCATTTTATGTGAACTGTTCTCCTGTTCAGGTATTACTCTAGACAGGCAAGTGGTCATTGCCTCACTAGAAACAGTGTGATCAGAAGTGACCTTGTGATCAAAGGACCCTGACTGGTTTTCTTTCTGTGTTTTCAGCTTTGTGGAATTATCTGTATTATTAGTCTTGGGATCTTTCCCACAAGCAGTTATTAGGTGAAAAAGAAAAGGAGGTTCATCTACCACCTCTGACTTTTTAGCAGTTGCTTCCTTCAACCCTGGTTGTTGTGGCTCTACAATTTTGGGGGAGGGGTAAGGAGACCAGCGATGTATTTTATCCTTTGATACATTACCACTCTTTCCACTCATCTTAGGTACTATAATTTCTGCTTGCTTAGAGGTTTGACTTTCAGGTTGCTCAGAAGTGCTGAAGTCAAGTAAGCCCTCTGAAGGAAGCTTATCACTTGTAAAATCTAATAGGTAATCATTATCATCTTCAGTAGGACCTCTATTCTCTTGCCTTTGCCATGTATATCTCCCTTGATTATACTTATTTAATTTATTAGATTTCTTGTTCCATAACATGGTCATGTCATCAATTTGGCAGTTAGAATTCCTGTTTCTCCCAGGCTGAAATATGTCTCCAGGGCCACTATAATTCCAACTATTTGTACCTCGTGCCTTGGATTGCCAGTTTCCACTACTGTTGTTCATGTGCCAAAAACCATCTGTTCCTTCAGAATGCCAGTTGGAATTCCTTCCTGTACCACCATGATGCCAATCTACTGTTCCATTGTTTGGATGCCAACCACCTCCAGAATTATTGTGGTTGTGATACCAATTTGAAGTTGCCCCTGGACCACTTTTGTGCCACCCAGAACGTCCTCTTGGTCCACCACCATTCCTCAAGGAATGTGGAAAGTTATTTTTCCGACCACCATTGAAGCCATCCTTCTCCCACTTCCAATCCCGCTGAAGTGGTGCACGATGGTGCCACGATGGCTGATCATAAACATCTCTCTCTTGGTAAGGTCCTCGGTCTTCTCTTCGCCACTGTCGTCTGTCATCAGAGTTTATTTCTTGGCCAGAAACAGATGCTTCATCTTGTCTAGAAAACAAACAGTTTTTCTTTTGGTAACTTAAAACATATTTTTTGTTTCCTCTCAATCCTAGCTAAAAGTCTAATCATTCTAAGCCATTTTAAATGGCAATTTTTTACTGCCTAAAAAACTATTACGTTTAAATGTACCCAAACAAACAAAAAAAAATTCCACCACATGAAAAAGATAATCTAGCAAAAGGCTACAACATTAGAATTATTTATCATGAAGAAAGCTAAGAGTTTCATAAAATTAGATGAAGCTTAAAGATGAATTTCACACTTCTATAGAAAAAAAAGGCAAGAACAAAAAAGGACTTAATAAGAAAAACTTGACTAAGATGTGCTAGTAACTGAAATGGCTATCCTTAAGAGTATTTTAAGAATACTAAGCTTAATAAAAATACTTACTTGATGACTCACCTACAGTTTTGCTTAGATACACTAAATAAAGACTAGAACTTTGGAAGTCCTATACTACATTTACAGAATACATGCAGTTCCAGGTCTGATCACGTCACCACCATGCCTAAGACAATTCAGAGACTCCCTATTGCCTTTAGGACAAAACACAAAACACAAAACCCTAGGCTAAAAAAATTTTAATTTAGCCTTTAAAAACTCTGAATCCTAGGGGGCAGCTGGGTAGCTCAGTGGATTGAGAGCCAGGCTTAAAGGCAAGAGGTCCTAGGTTCAAATATGACCTCAGACGCTTCCTAGCTGTGTGAACCTGGGCAAGTCACTTAACCCCCACTGCCTAGCCCTTACCCATCTTCTGCCTTGGAACCAATACCTAGTATTGATTCTAAGACAGAAAGTAAGGGTTTAAGTGGGGGGGCGGGGGGGAGAGGGTGGTGGAACACCTCTGGCTTCAGGCTATGCTATTATATGTATTTTTTTAAATATGTAGTGTTTCCTTCAGAGCATTTGTCTGGTGCAATAATAAATGGAAAAAATGGGCAAGAAAAAAATAAGCAAACGAATAAATAAATGTGTAGTGTTTATCCTGTGTAGTGTGGTGCTCCCTTAACTCAGCACTCCTATCTCCTACTTCTGTGACTTTACATAAGACTTCCTGAATGACTGGAGTACATTCCCTCCTCATTCTGCCTCAGTAAATTTTAGGTTCCTACATGGCTCAACTCAAAAACCACCTTCAATATGAAAGTTTTCCCACGCCTACTGATCGTCAAAGCTCTCTCCTTTTTCCTTAAAAGGTAAATCCCCAAAGATAGGAACAATCTTTCCTTTTGTCTGTGCATCACCAGCACCTAGTTGAGAACCTTGAACACTGAAAGCAATTAATAAATGCTTGTAGTTGTTTTCTAGTACTTCACTACCACTAGCAAATATTTATTAAGACTCTAAGGGCAGCTAGATATCACAGTGGACAGAGTTCCAGACCTAGAGTTGAGAGGACCTGGGTTCAAATTTAGACTCAGACATGTCCTAGCTATGTGATCCTGGGTAATCACTTAATCTTGATTGCTTAACCCATTCTGCTTTTGTCTTAAGAATTGATACCAAAACAAAAGATAAGAGTTCTTTAAAAAAAAAGAATACTAATGGGGCAGCTGGGTACTCAGTGGATTGAGAGTCAGGCCTAGGTTCAAATCCGGCCTCAGACACCTCCCAGCTGTGTGACCCTGGGCAAGTCACTTGACCCCCATTGCCCACCCTTACCACTCTTCCACCTAGGAGCCAGTACAGAGAAGTTAAGGGGGGGAAGGAGAAGGGTGGAAAAGGAGGAGGAGGAGGAGGAGGAGAAAAAAATACTAAAACTTGGGAATTGTGTTGAGTGTTGGGCACATAAATAGGTATTTTGGTTATTGTGCTTCACTCGAGGGGCTTAGGAACAGGATCTAGGAATAGCTAACAATAAACAGAACAAACAACAAATGGCACGAGTTCAAATGAGGGAACAAGTCATAAATGTAGTAGTATTATAGCATGAGCTACAAAATATTGAATAAAAAGGATAGGACAAAATTCAAATTAATATTGCTGACCTCCAAGAAAAATGTTAAAGTAAATAAAATATCTTGGCAACATCTACTAAAATAATTTCCCTAACACTATAATGCTTATTACACCAAGCAATAATTGATTGATTAGGTTTCTTTCTAATGATGTTCCTAAGGCTTATGACCTTAATCAATACAAACCTTATCTGAAAAAGAGTGTACAACTCTGGAAAGACCACTCACTGGTATTTGGAATCAAAAGACTTGGGTTCTATTGCCCAGTATATGATCACAGGCAAGTTAACTGGAGAAACAAATCTTATTTTCCTCATTTGTAAATTATAAAATACTTAAGCTCCAAGGATGTTGGGAGGATCAAGTAAAGCAATGGAGGTAAAAGCATTTTTTTTAAACAAAAAGTGTTATAAAAAGTTATTACTATTATTTGTCTCGATTTTTGTCATTTAAGTTCCAGAATACAATTGAAATTTTAGAAAATACTATGAGGATAATATGGAATCAAAAGTTACTAATATGTTTTTTAAAAATAAGATGATCCAAACCACCTGAGGACAATTATACTATTCAAACTTTATAGGCTTTTTTTTTAACCCTTCCCTTCTGTCTTAAGAATCAATACTAAATATCAGCTCCAAGAAAAAAGAGTGGTAAGAACTAGGCAATTGGAGTTAAGTGACTTGCCCAGAGTCACAAAACTAGACAGTATCCAAGGCCAGATTTGAACCCAAATTTTCTCAACTCCAGGCTTGGCACTCTATCCTCTGTGAACCCAGGACCTTCCATTTCTAGGCCTGGCTCTCTATTCTTTGACCTACACCTAATTATAGCCTTTCTTTAAGCATTAAGTAAACTGCTATTTTGTCTTTCCTTCCTTGGCAGTCTACCAATGCCAAATCTAAAAGATCAATAATAATTAATAAGGAAAGCTAATACCCCCAAATTAGGAATCCTATCTCAGTATGAGTAGACAACTCCCAAGGGTCAATAGTTCAACTAAAACAATATTTTAGGAAAAATATAAGACAAATGGGAAGATTCATGGATAAAAAGAGCAGATGACTGCACCACTAATTCACTTCAGAAACATGTCAATGTATCCTTCCAAAGATAAAACTAATATAGTACCTAGCATAACAGAGAGTTCACATCTTTTCCTTTAATGCTATCTATTTGCATACAGGCAGATAGCTAACCTAATAAAACAAAATAAAAATGAAATATAGACACAGAGACAGGAAGGGTGTGAGCTACTGCTATACAGATCTTAACAGGAATGTCATCTGAAGGACTAATAAGCAAGTGAGCTATATAAGAACTTATGCTGCTAGAGACATTTTAAGACAGTGTGTCCCGGTGAGCTGTTATAAATACTTAAGACATATAAAATAGTTCTATTCTAACATGTTACTTTAATAAAATTCTACTTTTTCTTCTGATTACAGAACAGAAAATACCATGACTTTTAATATTATAAAGCTCTGGACAAACCAAGTAAACAAAAGAAAGAAATGACATTTAGTTGTCATATTTCAATTATACTACCTGAGAGTCTCACAATTAACTCCACCACTTTGACTCTCTACCCAAGTTTTTAAATCAAAACAACTCAGATATTCACAATTTTTATAAATGAATAGTAGTATTTTTATTGCCAAAACTATTATTTTATCTTCCAAAATTATACTCAATCCTGCCTGTCTTGTTATAAAGAAGCCTACTAATTCTAATAAGTCTGACTTTAAAAGTGAGCAATATTAACACTAAATACATAACACTCACTTGGCTAATATACAAACCATAACTTTTACATCAAATCAGGTTTAGTTTTTCAGTCAACAAGTTCTGCCACTTCAAAACTTTAGAAAAGAATTCCAACACAACACAGCAACCCTAAATTAAAATCTGGAAGCTAACACTTTAACATGAATACTGCACAGCTGAAAAGGGCTGAGAATGAGTAACATTCTCAAAAAGGTTTGTTTTTTTAATTCATAAAAAATACTGACCGACTTTGTTCATTCCTTTGTTTTATTAGCTGAACGAGCTCTTTGTCAAAGTATTCTTCTTCCACCTCTTCTTCTTTTCCATCTTCTTCTCTTTCCTGAGCATCAACATTATCCTTGTGTAACTGGCTGGAAATATGTTTTGCATAAGCTGACAAGCCCACCACTGTCACCCGGCACACCCGGCACTCATGGTCACTGTCCCTAGGACAAGATGGAGATAAGGGACATTCAATTCTTCCAACAGGCATTGCAGGCACACCAGATCTTATGTAATTTCCTCTGAAGGCACTAAGCAAGATGAAACAGTAAAAACTGAATACAGCTGAACTTTAATGCCCCTTTCACCACCTTTAAAATGTTTGTAATTTTAAAAAAATAGTAATTTACAATGATTTTTTTCCAACAATCAAGAGGTAATACACTTGAGAATAATGTAGTACAAAAGGAAAAATCGTCTTGAATTGTTGTACTCAAAATCATGTCAGAGGAAAAACATGGTGAAAGGGGAGGCAGGGCAGGGGGCTCAGAGCAAACGGGAGCAGCTCTGAAGCACACCCATCATGCCAGCTGCACTCAAGAGAGCCTGGCAATAGCTGCTACATTTAATCTCTGGCTCAAAAGCATTCCTCCAGTGAAAGCAGAGGGGAGGGGAAAAGAGTAGGTGGCTAGAACCAATCTCAAGAACGTAACCTAAACTGGGACAGCTGGGACCTTGCCTGGAATCTGAGGATTCTGGACCCAAAGCAAATGTTGGGAGGAGCCTGCAGTTTACTGAGCTTTATTTGGGGTGGATAATACATGTGGTTTTGCATTCTGCTTAGGAAGGGCTTATCTTAAAGGGGGGAAGCATTTCAGCTAGAGGAAGTTAACAGCTGTGTTAAGCAAATGGTTATTCTCAAATTTCAGAGAATGCTATGGTTAAATGGTAATTAAAATCATTTCAATTTTAGAAAGAACTTGATTGGAATATTCTTTACCTTAACAGTTTCTAAGAAAGCTTGAATTTTTTTTTAAAAAAAAAGACAATTAGAACCAAAACAGAGGAGTCATAGCAACAATATTAAATAATGATAAAATGGCTAATTCTGTCAAGCCATAGAACTTCAATTGTGTACCCAGCTCACATCCTGGGTCAGACACTTTGTTGAGTTTTTTTTGGTAATTGTTTTTGGCACCCTGAATCAATTTCTTGGTTCAATTACAACTCAAGATAGTCTATGATTTGCATCTATGAAAAATTCCTGTATACTAGAATTCAATGTCCATTGCAGAAGAAAATCTCCTTCCTCTACAACCTCTCCTCCTACTCTTGTTCCTACTTACCTCAATTCTGAGGAATGTCCTACCCTAGTAATGTCAATCTAAAATAGAAATAAGATCACTAGGTTCTAGGATCTCTCCAGGCTGTTTATTGATTTAAAAAACCTATATAACATTATTCTTTGTGGTATTTTTATTTATTTTGTTAAATATTTTCCAATTATAGACGGCCAGGAATTTGACATCTCTGTACCAGCTCTTCATTTCTCTTCACACCTTCTATTTCCTCTTCTGGAATTCTTACTTAATTCTTAACCCTTGATCTCTTTTTCCATCATCTTCTGATGTTTTTGCTTCTCTATACAAGACAATATATTTCTAGTCTCCCTCTCTAAGGTTGGTTGCTCCTTGTTTTATATACCCTGACACATGGGGCTAGAAAAAGCTGGCATACTCTTTGCTCCACAGCTACTTCCAGATTCACTCTTTGAACTCCAGACAATCCTTCTGTATGGCAATCTATTATCAGGCTATCCTCCAAAACTGACTCTCTGTTCTTTTTCCTAATTAGAGACTTTGTGGTAAGACAAGAACCTACTCCTCTGTCATGTCCTCTCATTCTAGAGGCCATGTGACCCTTGAAGTGACCACTACAAATGCAAGGTTTAGAAGAGCTTAAAGGTCCTAGCTGTGTGACCCTAGGCAAGTCACTTAACCACAAATTGCCTACCCCTTACCACTCTTACACAGTATGAATTCTAAGATGGATGGTAAGGGTTTTAAAAAAAAAGAGCTTAATAAAAAAAGCCTCAATATCAACTTTGATTACTTTATACAATGTCCTACTATTGTTCATAACCTACCAGTCCTCAAATCTATATATTATTTATCCTTCTCCAAGCACATTTTCAGTATTAGTGGAGGAAGTCACACCATCATATTGACTGGTCTGCTGTAAATTCATGTTCTCAACTTATGTAGATCCTCAATGATAAAAAAAAGTAAATTGTTAATTCTGCCTTGAATGGCTTATCTTCTTAGTGGTCACTCCAAAGTTTCTCTCTAAAGTCCCTAATTCCCCACTACCTTATCAAATCAGATCAAATGGTCAGTTATGCAACATTCAGGATCAATAAGAGAGGTGAGAAGAGGGGCCATAAACTGCAAGTCATAATGAAGACAAAGAAATGGTTTGGGGTCACAAAAGCATGGAAGAATTAAAAATATGAAGTTGTGGATGTACAGCAAAATTTTAAAGTTCAGAATCTTGGAAAGGTCAGGCTCTGATGGCAGAAGCTCCAAAAGAAGCAAAGAAGAGGTATGGCCTCATAAGTAGGAACTAGAAGATAAGAGGGATTGAGAAAAAAGAATCTGAATGAAAATTCCCAAGTTTGAATTCTGGTTCCATCACTTATTAGCTATGTGACTTTAGGGAAGTCACAACTTCTAGGTCTCAGTTTTCACATATGAAAAAAATGAGCTAATACTACTGTAACCTTAAAGTATCATATAAATGTGAAGATTAATCATCATAACTATTATTGGAGGTAGCATAGTTTTAAATGAGCAGCAAGGTGGTGCACTGGACAGAGTGCCAGGCCTGGAGTTAAGAAGACTCATCTTCACAAATTCAGTTCTGTACTCAGACACTTAAGAGATCCTGGGCAAGTTATTTACCATGGTTTGCCTTAGATTCTTGATCTGTAAAATGAGTTGGAGAAGGAAATGTCAAACCACTCTGGTCTCGCTGCTAAGAAAACCCCAAATGGGGTCACAGAGTCAGAAACAATTGAAAAAAATGACTCAACAACAGTTATAATGGGATTGGAAGATCCAAGTTGTGACTCTTAACACTGTAACAGAATGGAAGTTGGAGAGTTTAGGAATTGTGCAGTCAGTGTGAGTAGGCTTGTCAATATCACTGAAATCCCTGAGAATGATAAGGAATAGAGTGGACAGGAAGTGAAGAACTAAAATCACTGAGGAAACTGAGTAAATAAACTAGAGATGTGTAAATGAAAACAACAAAGACAGGGAAAGGGGGCATAATCAGAATGCATGTATCTTGAAGGAAAAAAAATTATTTAGCAGTGATGGTAAATAATCTTGAAGTGTTGGTTCTAGAACAAAGATTTATTAACCTTGTTGGTCTCACAAATGTTGTTTGGAAAGAAAAGAGAAGAAGAAAGGGGTAAAGGAATGGTAGAAGCAGAAGAAGGAAGGGCTAAAAAAGGTTAATTTTTTTTTCCTAAAACACAAGTCAAACCTTAGCATTCTACTGCTTTAAATTCTAGTGACTCTAAGATCAAATATGCATTTAAAGTCCCTTACAAACTGGCTCCAACCTACTTTTTCCATACTTATTATGCATTAATCTCCTTCTCAAATTCTACAGTCCAGTCAAATTGACATTCCTGCTATTCATCACACAGCACCACATCTCTGATCTCCATGCCTCTACCTGGAATACTTTACTCACTTCTGCCTCTTATAATCCCTAGCTCCTTTCAAAGTTCAGTTGAAGTATCACCTTCCAAATAAGATTCTTCCTGGTCCCCAGCTATTTGTACCTTCCCCCAACATTATCTTGCATATATTTTACATATACATTTATAAGTACACATCTTTGCTGATAGAATGTAAGCTCCCTAAGGGCAAGAACTATTTCACTATGTCCCAGCACTCAGCACTGTGCCTAACATACATGCATACATAATAAATGTTGGTTGACTGATTAATGGAATCCTCAGAGGAAAACCAAACTTCAATCAGAGCAAGCCAGAAGGAAAGTTGAAAAAAACTCTGGAGGATGTAGTGGGGTTTGTTAAGTATATAGTTTGGAGGTTCCAAAGAACATAACAGAAGGAATTAGTAGAAGAGTGAATCAGGCTGGAATGGACCTGGGAAACAGTAGGGTGGCCTGAATAGCAAGAGGATTTTGTAAGAAGCAGGAGAGGAATGTATCTTCATCTAAAACAATGACTCTAGATGACAGGGACTGAGAAAATAAGCAGGATAATGGGAAGTCCATTGTAATATATAGTAGGGAAGGAAGAGTGCTCAATAAGTAAACATAAGATTCTGTTTTCTAGAAGATTCACTTTCATTAAAAAAAGTAGTATACCCTTATCTTATTCTTGGCACTAAACTCCTCTGCTGTAATGGATAATCAAATTGGCAAATTGTGCTCTCTTTTTACACTGACTAATTAATGAAAAGATCACAACAAAAGAAGTGATTAATGACATAAAAATTAGTAGTAGCTCATTTCTCAGAAATATCTAGAAGCAAAATATGAGAAGACTGATAAGAGCTAGAGATAAATGTGGGAAATGGGAAAGAAGGTATGATGGTATAAAACAGAATCATCTCTGATGAGTTCATTAGTACCTTAGACAACCTAAATCAGTTTAAATTCCAATAGCTAGGGAACTCTTCCTTCATCAGCAAGATATGGATAACTCCTCAGGGTTGCTGTGAGGTTCAAATGTTAAGGAATATAAAGTGAGTGATATTGATTAGTACTACTACTACTATTATTATTATTATTCCTTTCTATGAAGTCCTTTAACATCTGAACAGATCTAGCTGGGCTGGAGTGCAAGCTAAAGCTAACTAAAACCACTCCAAACACTTAGCAATTTATACTTAAACTATATTGATTCAAGGCTTCACAATTTTTCATCTCTATAGCATTGGGAAATCAGGCAATAAATACTGAGAAACCACTATGTAGAAGGCTTTGTGCCAACAGCCCCTTGGGATACTCCAGCTCATTTATACTGCGGACAAGATCCTCAGTTCTAACAGTTTATATTGAAACCTTGAGAACAAAAATATTCTTACATACTAACATTTCAAGAATAAGAAATCCACATTATGGTACTTCTAACTGCTGTTCTGTTCTCTTTTGCCTCTAAGCCCCAAATGCATAAATACTAAGCATTAAAATAAAATGAATGGGGGCAGCTGGGTAGCTCACTGGAGTGAGAGTCAGGCCTAGAGACAGGAGGTCCTAGGTTCAAACCCGGCCTCAGCCACTTCCCAGCTGTGTGACCCTGGGCAAGTCACTTGACCCCCATTGCCCACCCTTACCAATCTTCCACCTATGAGACAATACACCAAAGTACAAGGGTCTAATAAATAAATAAATAAATAAATGAAATAAAATGAATGTTTATTAACTTAAATCTTATTAAATTCAACAAGTATTTACTAAGCACCTACTAGTGTTTTGAAGATATTGAAGAGCATAATTATTTCTTTTCTCTACATCTTTCCAACTGGAAAGATATTTATGTAAATCTTTTACATATTATTCCTAAATGCAATTAATTAATGCTGTATTAATCCTTTCTAGTTTTAACCTAACAGAATTCACCAATATACTTTTTAAAAAATAATTCATGATAGAGAGCATTCTATGTTACACAACTAAAGATTTTTAGGGGGAGCCAAAATTGAAAGAAATCAATATTCTAAGGAATACTTAGGCATCAAGTGACATCAGAGGAAGAAAGTTCTCATACCTTCCCTTCAAGTTTTCAAGTTCTCTATGATGCAGCATGCTCCGCACATGTTCATCCATTTCCTTGAAGATGAAATAAAATTAAATTAATCTACAATGATTTATCTATAAGATCATTCTTCTGCTCTTGCAAGCAACAAAAAGTATTATTTCCTTTTGCTGCAAAAAGTTGTTTTGAAAAAAGGGAACAAAAATCAACACTCTAAAGTTAATTCACCATTATAATAATTCTCTAGATCATGTCCCAGACTTTATGAAAATGTTGAACCATACATGTAAAGACTCTGATTTCATCTGCATACTTGCACCAATACAGATTTAAACACCTCCATGCCTTAGGAGATAATTTCATAAACTGCCATAAATTTAAAAAAAAAAAAAAAGATTAGCAACGTGGCAATAAATGGTCCTTAGGAGATATTTTTGTCCCTAGACTTCTAAATAAGCTTTTCTAATTTTGCAGAACTTGTATGAACTTTTAACTGGTGGTACAGTCTTCAGGAACCCAGGTCACCTCTAATAAGCAAAGTGTTTATTGCACTTTGTATTTCTTGCTACTTTGTATATCTTGTTCATTATTTTTAAAAAAGACTTTTATCTGTTTCTTACGTTGCAATGGCCAAAGAATTCATCATTCAGTGGCTAACCTCTTAGTGACAACGTGGTCATTAGACAGCAAACATATTTGTTGAAGGATAGATGCCATTTTAACCTGGTAGAAAATGTCAGATTTCAAACTCCATTGGAATAATCTTAGAGCACATCTCTAAGACATGAGACATTAATGAAAACTTAATATACACATATATACACACAAATCTGTGCACTTATATATTTTTAAACATTTTCCCCCACCAAATTTATATACCTTATTTTTGTTCCACACCACTGATCTACAAGAAAAGAGATTCTTCATTCATGATCTATTCTACTCTATTTTTAAAAAACTCTTTACTCAACCTGAAGAGCAGAGGCCTTCTTCTACTGGCTCTATTTCTAACCCTTTCTCCTAACACTCTCCAAACAAACTTCATTTTTAGTCAGGCCAGTTTCCTTACTATCCATCATATATTATGCTTTCTTGCTCACACAGTCTTTCCTCCTAAGAGTTATCTGGCTCTTATATTAAAAAACTAGCTAACTAAATTAAATTAAATTAAATTAAAAAACTAGGGGAAAGGGAAGGAGACAATGTGGATCATATAACTTTGGAAAACATGATTATTTGTTACTATATGTAATTGGTAAAATATATAATTTAAAAAAATTTTTAAATCAGATAAGACCCATCATGCCATTATCAGGTATCAGAAAGCCTTTAATGGAGAATGTATGTATTCATACATAGTAACTTTGAAAAATAAGATAAAACTTTGATAATTAAGATTCTCATTCTCCCATCATTACCTTTTTTGAGCTGTATACAGTATGACACAATATACATTTTCGTTCTCGTACCATAGTGACTGGAGCAGAAGACTTCACTTGCCTGAAATAAAAAAGTAACAATAAGTATTCCTTATGCTTTAATTTCTTAGAAGACTCAAGTAGTTACATCTTATATTCTCAAATGCTAGATGAGGTAGGACCAGGTAGACAAAAACTTTCCTGTGTCAGGGATCCTGATTAGAAATATACTTCTCTCTCCAAACTCCTAATGCCACCTCTTCACAGTAAAGAGGTTCTCATTACAATCCCTATTCCTTTTCTTTACCACAGGTCACCTCTCCTAGGAGATTGATCTCATTATGTTAAAAGGAAGTATTTTCCCATCAAGGATTAACATCTATAAATACAAAATACAATTGTATGACACACAATAATGAAGGTACAGCTAGCTAAATAAAGCCACAAATTCCCTTATTTCGTCTCTTATTCAACAACCCTGTTACTGCCCTAACTTAGGCATCCCAAAATAGAAAAGTTCAGTTATCTACTGCTATTATCACTCCTCTTCATTATCTTTATTTATTTATTCCATTATAGTCACCAATATTCAATCTTTTCCTTACATTCCGTGACTGGCTACTCTTCTCACAAAATCTTGCCTTCCAGAGAGGGGTGATGATGGGAGTATATGGAGGCAGAACTTCCTATGCCACGGTTCTTTAATATCCACTTAGTCTGAAAAGATCTGAAACCACTAGCTAATTAACACAAGAAGTTGAAATTCAGTATTTTCCTGGACAATCTGGAAATCTAATCAGATTCTCTAAAAGGTATTTATTTGTATAGGTAAAGGACACAGGTGAATGCATAGATCAGGTTAGTATTTAATATTCACGTTGTGCCTGAGATTTTGCTATTATTTAGTTATAATACTGCACTACACAGAAAAGATTTCTTTTAACTAGAAAAGAAAAATTTATTCATTTGACAAATATTAATTTTGTACATATTTCCAAGTAAAACTCTAACAAACTATTTTATAAATAGATATAATCATTTTAAAATTCAGAGTTTCCTTTGTCATCTTGTATATTTGGTTTTATTCATTTAAAAACATTCTGAAAAAGGGGCCATAGGCTTTGCTAGACTGCCAAAGGGGTCTAAGACACACACAGAGTTCCTGATCTAGCTAGCCCAATTCCTTCATTTCATAAGGGAAGTAAATAAAATTCAAAAAAGACAAGTGACTTCTAAGTGGCAGTCAGAACTTCAATGCAAATCAAATTGTTACTTTACCACAACAAAAAAGTAATGTAAACCTAAAAAAAAGTAGGTTTAATTGTGATCATTGTCAAGATATTGGAAACGGTGAAATGTATACAGCAAGATCTATAAACAAAAGAAGCCACAAGCCCAAAGATGGCTTAAAGAAACATTATTGCAAAGGAAGAAGAAAAATTTGCTATTATATTTACCAGATATACCAAAAATTCCTTAGAAGGTACTTACATGCGCATGATTCATATTGTAGTGGCATAGATATAACCATCCTAAAAAGCATATATCCATTTTAGACTGCAGATGTGGAATATTACAAACAACCAAGTTGTTTTGACTGCTTTTGTGTAATTTTTTTCTTTGCCAAATGCTTTTTCCTACCTAAATCTGGGAGGAGTATTCGGTTGCTACTATATATCTCCTCCAAAATCATCTCGTATAAACTTTTATGTGTGTATGTCATATTTTAAATATTACATTCATTTAAAATATTTTTCATTATTGTTAATTAATAACATATTTTTAAATATTATTTTTAAATACTTCATTTAAAAACATAACCATTAGCTCAAGAGCCATAGAAAAACAAACAGTAAGATAGATTTGGCCTATAGACTCTAGTGTGCAGACCCCCATTCTAAAACAATAAAGGACATTCTAAAAGACAAAGGTGGCTATCTCAAGGCTCAAAATAATGTTGAAGTATCAATGGAATAGTAAAGAAATAGCAGAAGTTCAAAAGGGCACACAAATGAACAGAATAGTTTTAAACTAAACTATACACAACAGAAGTTATTTCATATGATATTCTTTTTTATGTTGAAATGTTCATGTTTCTTAAGTTCACAATAAAAAAAAGAAAAATTACATTAAAAATGTTCTTTAATCTTGTCTCTCAAAAATAGGAAAGCTTCTGAGACAGCTGTGTAGGGATGCTCAGTGGATAGAGTACCAGGCCTGGACACAGAAAGTCCTTGGTTCAAATCTAGTCTCAAACACTTCCTAGCTGTGTGATCCTGGGCAAATCACTTTAACCCTAACAGCCCAGCCTTGAAACCAATACTTAATATAGATTCTAAGATAGAAAGTAAGGGTTTAAAAAAAAACTTCCTTCAAGACTTAGCTCATCTCTCACTTTCTGCAGGTTTTCATTTCAATGTATATAATTTGCATGTACAATTTTTTGCATTTTGTGCCCCCAAACCCCATACTTGCCCTGAAATTAAAATATTTTTCTAAGAGTATTCCAATAACAGTCTTAACCATCTAGAACTCAGCTAATGGGGTGCCTAACTAAATTGAATCAGGCAGTAATTAAGAAGGGGAGAAGGAAAGACTCTTTTAGAGTTAATTACTTACTTTACACACAATTCTGATAAACTTGTGTATCAGAAAACAACTTATACTAGAAAAGAGTTGCTGCTAAGAAGGCATATACACTACCAACAGGAGACTTTATATAAGAAGATATAACTTATTTTTTAATTAGTTAACTGAGATTTCTGTTTAGTTGTTTGGTTAGCTATTGGGTTTTCAAGTTAGAATAGGATTTCATAATGTGAAATCCACTTCCTCTCCTCCACAAAAGCCTGTGAATAGATTTTAGAAGTTCATGAGCTTGGATTGAGGGGAAAAAATGTTATTTTTATTTTAAATATAACTGGTTCTCTCTGTAATCCTGTTAATTTATTATATGCATTTTACAAATATTCTGAGGAGTCCATTAGCTTCATCTAATTGTCAAAAGAGTCCATGACAAATAAAGAACTAGAGGAATTCCATGTGAACTGGAAGGACCTCCAGGAATTGATGCAGAGCGAAAAGAGCAGAACCAGGTGAACATTGTACAGACTGATACATTGTAGCACAATCGAATGTAATAGACTTTGCCTCTAGTAGCAATGCAATGATCCAAGACAAGCCAGAGGAACTTGGGAGAAAGAAGGCTGTCCTCAACCAGAGAAAGAACTGTGGAAACACAAATGCATTAGAAAAATGTGATGGATCACATAGTGCGATTGGGGTTTTGATGTTAAGGGATCACTCTACTATGATATGAATAACACAGAAATTGGTTTTGAATAATGATACATGTAAAACCCAGTGGAGCTGTTTGTCGGATTCAGGAGGGGGAAGGAAGGGGGGAATCATGAATCATGTATCCATGGGAAAATATTCTAAATTTTAAAAAAAGAAAAAAAAAAGAGTCCATGACACAAAAAAGGAAGCAGGGAAAGAAGAATTTAAGTGCCTACTATGTGCAAGGAACTCTGCAAAATTCTTTATATTTTATTTGATCCTCACAATACTCTGGAAGATGCGTGCTGTTATTATCCCTACTTTACAGTTAAGTAAACTGAGGAAGAGAAGAAGTTAAGTGATTTGCCTAAGATCACAAAACTATGAGGTCCCTGAAGTCACATTTAAACTAAGGTTTTCCTGATTCTCTCCAGTACCACCAAGCTCCAAGATGTTAAGAACCCTTGAATTAAGAGTTACTACATTTGTTTTGAGATCAAACTTTTAATGAATAATTCTGTCAACTAAAAAACAAATATAAAATTAATCTCAAGTATTACACAAAGATGCAAAATACTTAGAATTTGCTTTGTCTAGAAGGAAAGGACTCATATTGACAAAAACACATCGTAGAAGTTTTGTAGCAAAGAACAGGAAACAGAGTTGGTGCCCAACAAATTGGTATAATTGGTTGATTATTGTGCTGTAAAGATATAATGGATTCAAAAAAACTTGTGCAGATTTATATAACCTGGTGAATGGTAAAAGAACCAGGAAAACAATTTACACAATGACTAAGCAATGCAATGAGGGTTAAGTGAGTTGTCCAGGGTCACATAGGTAGGAAGTGTCTAAAGCCACATTTGAACCCAGGATCTCCCATCTCTAGGCTCAACTCTCTATTCACTGAGCCATCTAGCTGCCCCAAGACATATATTTTCACATGATCAGTATAATGACCTGTACCAAGTAAGAGTTTGGGGGGTAAGGGAGAGAGGCTAGGAATAAAGATGAGAAAAAAAACAATAATTAAAAATACAAAGAAATAAAATGAAGTGCAGAGAAATTCTGTTACTGACTTGCTAAATTTAAAGATAAGTCTCATCTTTAAAATGAATTCAGTTTCATATACAATCCTTTTTGTTCTTTGTATACTGAAACATTTATGTTGGCTATTAAGTCAATAAAAAAAGGATATAATACTTGCTTTGTCACATCATCAAGTAGTTAAATCTAGCATTTTTCCTTGTTTCTTACACAAGCATAGCTGGTATGTCTTTAGTAGATTATGTGAAAAGAGGAAACATCTTTACTGGCAGTAAGTCATGCCACAGGAAAGAAGTGAGGGGCTTTCCCTGGGGGAAATTGCTAAGCAGTGGTGTAAGGGGCTAAGGAAAGGAGAACTGAAACAGGGTTGACGGTAGTCATGATCAAATGACTTTGACCAAGAGCAAAGTGATAAAGGGCACACTTAAGTCTTACAGACTCTTGGTGTGTTTGACCTTTTTTCTGTCATGGAAGCTTTTGGCAATCTACTAATTGCCAGAAGGAAACTCTTCTCAAAATAGTGTTTGTAAATACACATAAAGTAAAATACATATGCCCAAAAAGGAAATCAATTATATTGAAAGACATTGGGGGTGGAGGCACAGCTGGGTGGCTCAGTGGATTGAGAGGCAGGCCCTAGAGACAGGAGGTCCTATTCTGCCCAGGAACCAATACACAGTATTGATTCTGAGACAGAAGGTAAGGGCTTTAAAAAAAAAAAAGACATTTCCTGAAATATTTTTAAAATAAATTTACAAATTCCAGATTAAGAAACCCTAGTCTAACAGAATGATCTCTATTCATGTTTCTCTTAAGCATCTTTCTTTCAAATCATGGCACTACAACAGAGCCATAACTACCCATAAACAATCTTATTAATTCAGGATGTTGTGGAAAAGTGCTAGACTTATGTTTAAAACCTGGCTCTACTACCTATCTTAACTTCTTTGAGCTTCAGCTCCCATATCTCTAAAATTAATGGGTTGGACTAGATGATCCTTCCAGATCTAAATCAATAAGCTATTTGAGAGGCAGCTAGTTGGCTCAGTGGATAGAGCATGGAAGCATGGAGATGGAAGGTCCTTGTTTCAAATGTGGCCTCAGACACTTCCTAACTATGTGACCCTGGGCAATTTAACCTCAGTTGCCTACCTTTTACCGTTTTGCCTTGGAACCAATACTTATTAATAATTCTAAGACAGGGGGTAAGGGTTTATTTAAAAAAAAAAAAAGCTATGTGAACTATAATTAGGGCTGGGATTCTATTACTGAATTCTGATTGAATTGTTACTATAGAATTCATTTTTAACCCTAATTCCATAAAGTATAGACAAGTCTAAGATTTACTTCCTCTGAACATAACTATTATCTATCTTTAATGTGGACCTCCTTTCTATTCCTAATAGTTAACTCAGGTAACCATCCTTACAGTTCACTTCTTAGCCACAGTACCTAGACAACTCAACTTCTGCCTCAGATTTCTTGACTTCACTTCAAAATATGTACTTCTTATAACTGTAGCTAAAAGACCATAAAATCAGCAATGTGACCCAAAATGGAAATGTATGTATATAGTCTGTATTAAAACGGAATTCTTCTGGCCCTTTGTACTTTGGCACATAAATAGCATCCCATTATATAGCTATTTTTGCATATGCTTAAGTAGACTATAAGACTTCTTTAGGGGAAAAGAACCATATCTTCTGCATCTTTAGACCTCCCACAGGATCTTGTACCTGGCCTGCACTCAAAATATATTCTGAATGTATTTAAAAAAAAAAAAAAAAGACTTGTTCTAGTATAAAGAGTAGACAAGTATCTGGCTTCTAAGCTTTGGATGTTCTCATTTCTTTGGTTGCCTATTTTTTCATCTATAAAAAAGAATGAATGTGCTGAACTTAAAAGGCACCTTTTTTTTAAAAAAAAAACTTACTTTCTGTCTTAGAATCAATACTGTGTATTGGTTACAAGGCAGAAGAATGGTCAGGGCTTGACAATGTGAGATAAGCTGACTGCCTGGGTCATACAGCTAGAAAAGTGTCTGAGGTCAAATTTGAACCCAGGACCTCCTGTCCCTTGGCCTGGCTCTCTATCCACTGAACCACCCAGCTGCCCCAAAAGGAAATGAAAGATTTCCAATGAAAGGTTAGGGTGCAGTGACTAAATATTACATTCCTTATGTTTGATGAATACATCACAACATTACCAAAGGGAATTTTTAAAGTGTATAATTTTTTCATGATGGCTTTTCAAAATTTGTCAATAAGCATCTAGTATGTGCCCAGCTTAAGTCCCACTGCTATAAAGCCTTTCCCAAATACTAAACTCCATAAATCTCTCCCTTTTCTGAAATTCTGAAAACTTCATAATTTATCTGCTTTGTATCAAATGATTAAAAGAAAAACTTTTGAGGGTCCAAAATCGACCACTGTACCATTTCTCAAGTTCAATTCACCTGCTTCTTAACTCAAAACCCACATCTAATAATCTCTGTATGGAAAAATTGGGACACCAAGTTCAAGCATCATTAAGATCAATTTGGAATTCCACTTAAAGAACTATAAAATTGTGAACACTCTTTGACCTATCAATATAGCATTAAGTTTGTATACCAAAGAGTAAAAAGAAAAGGGAAAAGGACCTATCTGGAAAAGTGGTAGTATATGATTGCGATAGAACAGTATTGTGCTATAAGAAAAGATAAATAAGCAGGATAGTTTCAGAAAAACTTGAAGATATGTGAAGTGAGTAGGCAGAACCAGGAGAACATTGTTCACAGTATCAGCAACATTGTAAGGATGACTGACTGTGAAAAACTTAATTACTCTGACAATAATCCAAGACAATTACAAAGGACCCATGATGAAAAATGCTATCTACCTCCAGAGAACTGATGAATTCTGAATGTAAATCAAAGCATACTTTTAAAACTTTATTTTTATTGTTTAATTTTGTTTCTGTTTTCTTTTGTAACAGTTAATATGGAAATGTTTTGCATGACTTAACAGGTATAATCAGTATTGAACTTTGTACCCCTTCAAAGAAGATGAGAAGGGTAGGAGGAAGAAAATTTGGAACAAAACATTTTCTCTAAATGTTCAAAAAATGTACATGCAATTGGGAAATAGTTAATGAAATATATAAAAATGAAAGGAAAAAAGCACTTAACAATCCCTAGTGATGCTATATGGCTATAAATAAAAGTATACTGCAATTTGAAAAAAAATTAATATTGCAAGTGATCCAAAGGGCAATAGAGAAATATACGATAAGCATAGTAGCATAAAATATTTAGGAAAAACAGGACTGAAAGGGAGATGGACCACTCAAGTACTTGCTTACTCAAAAGTAAAGTCCAGAGAAGGCCACTAGCACTGAATGAATTATTTAGGAAATATTTATGAGGATATCTACCTAGATGATACCACTGATTAAGGGTTAATTCTTCTTTCTCCTACAAATCCTCAAGCTCTTATATAATCTTCAGTATCACCTTACAAGATCTATTATAATGCAGGGTATATATGCGCACATTGAATGTTTGCTGACTAAATTCAGGCTAATCCATACAACCTTTTTTCCTCCCAGTTTTTAAACTTATGGGTTTAGTCTTGTCGATATGGTATCTAGAAACCCCAAACTTGTAGCCTAGCAAGATCTGATGAACCCCAAGTTTTAGGACTAGCTTGTCCGTGTTGTCTATTCCCAGGAAAATCCACTCTGAAGAGAATCTCAGGCTAGCAGTTTCAGACTAAATAATGAACCCTAAGGTAAAAGACAGTCCCAGTTAGGTGGGGCTAAGCAAATTAAGTACTCCTTTTGTCTTGGGCAGTTTTTTACGGAGACACTTTCCCAAGAAGATCCACTCCTGGGCAGCAATCATCCTTTTTAGTACCCAGTGTAAGTAGCCCCTTCCCTTACACCAGTGGTTCCCAAACTTTTTTGGCCCTTTCCAGAAAAAAATATTACTTAGCGCCCCTGGAAATTAAATTTTTTTAAATTTTAATAGCAATTAATAGGAAAGATAAATGCACCTGTGGCCATCACCGCCCCCCTGGATCCCTGCAGCACCCACCAGGGGATGGTGGCACCCACTTTGGGAATCACTGCCTTACACTCTAGCCTCTGGCTAAGATTCTTTTCCCAAGTTTGATTACATCCAGTCAGTATAGTTTGAACACTCCCATTTAGGTAATGTCAATCAATCATCTTTCCCCGCCCCTGGACCTCCCCAAATGTATATAAGTCCCCTAAATTCTTTTACTCCTCTGAGTTGTCATTTAGCATGGTGGCACTTCCAGGGATAATGTCCCCAGAGTCCAGGGTGGAGACCCTGCAAAAGTTGTGGTACCAGACTCTGAGTAAAGGGCCAAATATTAGACTTAGCCCTATGCTGATTAAACAGTGGTTTTTCTGACTACTTTGGTAGTTCTATGTTATTTCCAAATTAACAGTCTCTTAACTAGAAATGCTTCAAAATGTGTTCAACCTCTAGCAATTTCTTGTTATTCCCTGTAGGGCAAAACTCCCAAATAGAACATAGTTGGCCAAGAAAGTTTTGTATTTATTTAATCCCTGTTGCACCCAAATAACAGACTTTTAACTTCTCTGTACTTAAGCGTTGCAGGAGTTTAATAAGTCCCACGACTTGTCAGAGCCAGTAGCACTGTGGCAAATTTTATTACTGTATTATCAGTGTTTGGATAATGTCTTAAAATAATTACAAAGTTCTATTTAGTTTTAGTTATTTTTACATGGTAGTCACAGTGTACAATGAACGAAAACAGGATAAAAGATCTAGGAATGAAAGGGACTTCAGAGTCCATTTAGTCTAAATCTCTCACACTACAGATAAAGAAATAATTGGTTCCTTGATTCCATTTCTTCATAGTCCACATCAGTTCACCTAATTCTTAATCTTCATTATTTGAATGAAAAGGCATTTATTGAAAGAAAAAGTGCTTAAAAGTGGTAGCCACAGTGCTAAGCACTGGGATACAAATTCAAATCAAGGAGTTTACATTTAAATGAGAAAACAATAGACAAAGGTTTAGACAGCCAGCAGGGGCAAACTGCAGTGCAAAGTTTGAGTAATGTGAGTAGATCCACTAAGGAACAAACAGAAACTTTCCACACATAAACAAAGACTGGTGTGGTGTGGATCTTGAAAATGAATCCAATGAGGGTACCTAAAAAAAAGAGGGCAACAGAAGCAGCAGCTATCAAGCTGGTGAGTGGGTCTCCAAGTTAGAAGTTGCTACGGGCAAAAGTCTCTGGGAACAGGAAAGAGTTTGGCAAGACATGGAGAACTATTATTCTCCAGTGCCTGGATCATAGTGGGCACTTAGTTTATTTCTGTCTGTACATTATATGTTCATATCATCCTGAAAGAGTGAAATACTTCAAGGGCCTAATGTTATACATATGTAATTATTAACAAGAGGATAGCAAACCTAAGAACCAATTTACTTAAGATGCTTAGGAGATGGGGTAAACCACAAATTCAAATTAAAAATAGTAAGATCTTTCGTATATGTAGCCATAGTAACTCAGGTGTTTTAGTATTAACATGTAAGTTAATAGGTTTAGTATTGCAAGAACAAACTTCCATCATTCACCTTCCCAGATAATACAAATTTGCTATGGAGGGGAAGGGGAGGGAAATGGTATCAAGACTAAGACTATCTCTTCAAGGGCCCACTGATCTGATGACATAAGCCATAAAAGTAGAAAAACTCCCTTAGCTCTGCTCTGTTTGATTCCTTGCAAGAGTCATATTTAGCAGCAAATTGTACAGCCAAGTTACACATTATTTACAAGATACCATAGTTGGTCTCCGAATTAACCAGCTGGAAAAATGTGCTGTTCAGAAAGGAAATAGAACAATGGGAAACTGAGTCAAGAGAATATTACCTTTGCTTATGCAAGGCTGTCCCCTCAACTTTCCCCAGGGACAGACATCTCTCTATAACAATTCTCAGACCACATGCCCTTTGGGCAACACATGGCATTCCTCATGAATGGTGGACTAAAGGCTTAAGAGTAATACAATCATACCTGAAATCAAACTCAGAACAAATCATATTACAGCCCCACAAGAATAACAAATTTATACTAATCACAAATTTATTTTTTTTTTTTATCCTGGGACTCCATTCTAGGAGCATAGGGCCACAACCAGTAGGCAATGGGTCACGCAGTCGCTCAGGGTTACCCAGCTGGTTAGTGTCTGAGCCCAGATTTGAACCTAGGACCTTTCGTCTCTAGGCCTGGCTCTCAATCCACTGAGCTAGCCCAGCTGCTCCTACTTTAGGTTGCAGTTTCTTTAGCAGATGTAGTTTTTACAGGGTGGGGTTGCTAGCCCCACGCCCAATCCTCCTCCTTTTTTCTTGGGGCTAGGGACCGTCCTTGGCCCAGGAGTGGTAAGGGTGGGCAGTAGGGGTCAAGTGACTTGCCCAAGGTCACACAGCTGGAAGTATCCGAGACCGGACTTGAACCTAGGACCTCCAGTCTCTAGGCCTGGCTCTCAATCCACTGAGCCACCCAGCTGCTCCAATCACAAATTAGGCCTAGGATATCATTTTTCTCAAATTGAAAGAAGTTAACAATGAGCATATATAAAGACATCTCATTTATCCATCATTTATAATATGTGAATAACTACATTCTAGAGTTTCACAAATATAGTGACTATATATGACAGTTGACTCCAAATTTTAAAAAAATGCCAACTATAGCAAACCTCCAATTCTGTATAGCCTATTAACTCCAGAAACAAACTGAAGTCAAGAATCTAAGGTCTTTTATTATGAAGATGTCTAGGACTTGAGAATTTTGCAAGTGGTCGGCAGGATTTGATAAGATCTTATGACCTTGCCCAAGTAAAGTCCCAAGGAACTTCAAAGATAGATAACTTTAAAAGGGCTTTGCTACTTTTCCCTAACAGTAAATTATAAGTATTATCCATTTTTAAAACAAAATACATCCAATTAACTATTTAACAGTTTTTTAACATTTTGACCATATTCTTTTAATAACTCAATTATGAATCTAACAGCATCCAGAAAAAAGTATATTCTTACAGCACTTCTAATACAATGGTTCCCAAATTTCACAATATAGCAAACATTTTTGAAACACAACAGTAATAAAAATATGCTCATGGCATCCCTGGATCAAAGGATATTTTTAGACACTTTTAAATGGTAACTTTAGGGAGCATTTTAATAATCTCTGAACTCTGCCTCCTCATGAGGACTAAAAATTGAGTCATAAAATAACCACTTAATACAGAGTTATAAGTTAAAAGGCCAGTTTTGGGCAACACTAAAAAATCAGTGCCTAAAACCTCAGTTTATCACTAGAATCACTAGCTAATAATGGACCCTCACATTATAATGGTCCACAACTGCCCAAGAATTAAGCAAACTCAAAAGCTTCAAAAACATTACATGCTAAAACTAAAGAGACTAAACTGAAAAACTATATTTAGTATCTCTATTTAGAACTCCATTACTTTTATATTTTAATTCTGCACAGATCTGTTTTGAGTCCCAGGCAAACAATTCCTTTTGGAAGAAAATTTTTACAAGTTTTCTTTTTTAAATTTCTCTATTTGGATCTGTCTTGCCAACTTGGCCATTCTAATTCTTGCAAATAGTTTACTAAAACGTGGTGTTTCCAAGAGGCTCTTATGGAAACGCTTATTTATATGAACATTTCCAAAATGCAGCCTCTCATACCCAAATCAGGCAGCATCACCCTAACCGACAAATCATGGTTAAACTATTCTAAGGCAAGCTTTCTAAGGTAATTATAAAAGGAATGTGCAAAATACTAACCAGAATTATTCCTATAAAACAGATTAAGACCCAGAGTAAAGAGAGCATTCTAGGATGCAAGTGCAAGGATAGCAAATTGGTATATACTGTATTTGGAGACGAAGGACCTGCATTTGAATCCTATTTCTTGCTACTTACACCAATCTTTTAGTCTCTGGGGCGCTGTAAAATGAAGGGAGGTCAGACTAGATGACCTCTAAGGTCCCTTCCAGGGTTCAATCTTTTATGTCAAGATCCTAAACGAAGAGCTTTCTCCCCTGTTGGGTACTAGGCAGAAAGGAAAATAAAAGCTCATCTAAGACCCTCGGGGTTTCCGGGAGAAGCAAAGACCCAGAGGTCCCCAGAGAGCCAAAGCTCTGGGGCTCCCTTTCCGGCACAGCCCCCAATATCGAGAAATTCCGAAACTGGGAGCCAGAAAAGGCCCAGCCAGACCCTTGAACAAGGGTTCTGCCGGGTGGAAAGGAAAAGAGGAGCCGGGACGCCCCCTGAAAGAGACAGGCCCCCGGCCCGCTCCCCAGCCAGCCCACCCGACCCGGTCCGGCCCCTCAGTACTCACACTCGACTTCCTTTACTCCATCGCGCCGCCGAGGCCCTGGCGAGGAGGGCCTCACCACCCCCGGCCCTGGCCTCCTGGTGGGGTCTGGTGGCCCGCTCCCGGACCCTCGCTCCCCGCCGGGCCCTGCAGCCGCCGCCCTCAATGCCATATTTCAATAGTTAGACTGTGGCCCTCTCCTGGCCTGAGGGACCCTAGTCACATAATATGAGGAAAGGCAGCAAAGCCAAAAGGAGAATCTCTCCCAAATCTCAAAGCAGCAGGTAAATAGCAAAGTTCCTGGGATAACTAGCTCAAATTTCCATGTTTTAGTGTTCTACGTATACCAGGATCAGATGAAAAGAAATGTTTATATTTGAGAAGAGAAGACCTGCTTGAGGGTGGACTAGGAGAGCTGTGTGCAGGTACTGAAAGAACTGTCTTATGGAAAGGGATTACCTCAGTTATTCTTGGCCCCAGAGGACTCAACTAGAAGCAATGAGGAGAGATGCTACAGAGGCAGATTTCCATTTATATATGGAAATATCTCACAAATCAGAGTGGTTTGAAAGTTGACAACATATGTAAAGTGCTTTGCAAACTTTAAAGAGCTCTACAGGGGTGGCTAAGTGGCACAATGGATAGAGTCAGGAGGGCTCAAGTTCAAATATGGTCTCAGACATTTCCTACCTGGGTGGCCCTTGGGGAAGTTACTTAATTCTGCCTACTCCTCACTCTTTGGTCTTAGAGTTGTGACTAAGACAGAAAGTAAAAATAAATAAAAAGATCTCTATAAATGTCAGCTCCTACTGGATTCTTTAAGAAGGGACCACTTGTCATGAGTGTTCAGTCTGTTCAGGTTAAACCAAATGACATTTGAGGTTCCTTTTCATTGAATCAACAAATTTTGTGCTTCTTTAATGTTGGACAAATTTAAGACTGATGTGAAATGGAGTCATACAATCTTTCCTGTCATGACACTTGGGCAAAGCTAATTAATGGATGGGATACATGCTTTTCATCATAAAATATAGTAACAATTTAAGGTTTACAAAGAACTTTCTTTTTCATTTAAAAAACAAATGAAAAAAACCCTGAAACTCTTACCTTCTATTTTAGAATTGATACTAAGTATTGGTTCCAAGGCTTAGGGTTTAGGGTGAGGCTACTGAGATTAAGTCACTTGCCCAGGGTTGAACAGCTAGGAAGTGCCCATGGTCACATATGAACCCAGGATACTCCTACCTCCAGCCCTGGTCCTCTAGCTACTGAGCCACTTAGCTGCCCCTATGAAGCACTTTATTTCTTTTTATTTTTTTTAAATCTTTATCTTCCGTTTTAAAATTAATACTGTGTATTGGTTCCAAGGCAGAGGAGTGGTGAAGGCTGAGCAATAGGGGTTAAGTAACTTGCTCAGGGTCACACAGGTAGGAAGTGTTTAAGGTCAGATTTGAACCTAGGATCTCCAGTCTTTAGGTCTGGCTCTCAATCCACTGAGCCACCAAGTTGCCCCAAAAGCACTTTCTTAAGAACAAACCTGTCAGGGAAGTCATTCTGGATGAGAAAGATGTAACAAATGATACATAAAACCAAAGTGATGCTGCAGTATATGAAGAGTAAGTTGGCCAAAAGTTGCTTAACACAGTGAAAATAAGTCATTCAGAGACTAATATATTTAATAGCAACACTAAGAACTTCCTGTGGCCAACACTTGTTTTTTCATAGCAACAAGAAGGGAACATTAATGATTACATCTAGAGATTATTTCTCCCAAATGAACTTTTGACCAATAAAATAAAACTTAATTTAGCATGAATTTAGGGAACTTATGTTATGAGCATCTAGCACTATCTGAGTAAAATATGATTTCTATTGTAGATTTTAAAAATTAATATCCTATATCTTGAAGTTTAATATTTATAAAGTTTATTACACTCATCTAAGGCTCTCATGTGGAGAGGAGAGGCAGGGTCAGGAGAAACCAAAACTAATATACAAACCACATAACAATGCATGCACACAAAAGGGAAAGGGAATTATGGGAAACATAAGGGTTCAAGATTCTAATTAATACACTCCCCCCTTTGATCCTTTGGGCGACCAGTCTCCCCAATGGATCATGGAAACATAATCAAATTAAAACTTACAATAATTTCTAAGAGTTCAAGATTCGAATAATACACTATCCTTTAGGTGGCTATAATCTAGAAAGGAGGAAAAATATGTGTATACAAGTAACTATAAGGCCTTAAGTGAGGAGAACTATAAGAATGGTATAAAAACAAAGTGCTGTAGAATTTCATAGTGGTGAGAATGACCATTTTTACTTAATTCTGGGGGAGGAGTGGCCATGAAACTGATACTTAGTATTAATTCTAAGTCAGAAAGTAATTTTTTTTTAAAGAATCATTATAAACATCTGGCTTATATCTAATCCCCAGTTAATGTTTTTAATAGGAAAATCATTCCAGAGAAAAAGACATTTACCTTATAAAAACATATTTACACTATAAATGTATGACAACTANCCCGCTCCCGGACCCTCGCTCCCCGCCGGGCCCTGCAGCCGCCGCCGCCGCCAGCGCCGCCGCCAACCCCGCGCATGCGCGAGCCGCCACGACTGCGCTCGCGCATTTGGTCACCGATATCCTCCCACTTCTCCTTCCAGCGCGGCCGAAAGCTTTATTTAAAAACTGGAGCTAGAACAGTGAACAAGAAGGGGGTGGGGGCGGAGCGAAGAAGAATCCACCTGGGGAGAAAAGAAAAAAAAAGAAAAGAAAAGCTAGGAAAAAACTAAGTGGGAAGGGGCTACACCTTTGAGGAAAATCACTTCTTGGAAGAGCATCCCTCTGTGTGAGGCGCCGGGTGTCTGCAGGCTAAAATTTCGTTTAGGTAGAACCAGGTATAGGCAAGTTTGTGTATAGCTCGTGCTCTTCAATTGTTATTCCCCCCCTCCCCTTCTGAGACCTTTCTTGGTGCCCGCCAACCTGAACCCACTTCTAGATGGTGACCTAGAGCCTCTTCGGTGTTTTCCGTTGTCTGTTAACCCCCACCCCCAAAAGAAAACCCACAAATGGCATTTCTTTATTCCCTTCAGTTCTTCCTCTTCCACCATCTCCCAACAAATAATTTGTAATGTACTTAGTATATACTTTGTGGTATTTACTTAATTGTGGTAGAGATTGCGTAGTGAATAGAGAAACTAACCTTCGAATTCAGCCTCTGGACTCTACAGGCTCTGTAATCTGGGACAAGTAACTTCAGCCTCTCAAAGCCTCCTAACAACTCTCTAAGAGTAGTTGGAGATTGATTTTGGTAGAGGGAATTTTCTTGGGGCAGAAGCCTCTTTATCCATGAAATCACAGGACAGATCCTCCTCACAAACTTAACTGTGAATATGCAGTGTGTTGTCCCGCTTCCCGAAGCCTCTAAGAAACTCTCCCAATGAAGTATCTATGACATCACAAATCCTTAGTGTTCATTCACAACAGGAAATTCTGTTTGCACTTTCCTGACTCTTGAGAGAGAAGGCATGCAAAAGATGAATCGCTTTAAAGATTAATCGAATGGCTGTAATATAAGAATTCCTGAAAAAATAATAAAAGCAAACATACCTCTCGGAAACATAGACATAATCAAAAATGTGTGTCATTGATACTGCCTACGCAATTCGATTCACCAAACATTTATTAACAGACTACTTATGGGTCAGGCACATTTTTTAAGAGCTGGAGATTTAAAGCCAAAAGCAAAGCAATCCCTTCCCAAAAGAAGCATATATTCTATGAGGGGAAAGAACACAGGCTCATAAAAGTAAATTCGAAATATATGCACAACGAATACAAAGAAATCTGGGGGGGATACCAACAGTTTAAGAAGGGAGCATCAGGAAAGTTTTCATGGAGGAAGTAATATTGTGTCATGTGCTAGAAATGCAAAGATAAATATGAAATATATATACCAAAATTAGGATTATATGAGAAAAGATTCCAGAGAGAGAGTAGTACTTGAGCTGAGTCTTGAAGGAATTCTGGGAAGAATAAAATAGGAGAATTTGCATCCTAAGCATGAGAAACAGCCAATTCAAAGTCACAGAAGTAAGAGGTGGAGTGATATAATTGAGATACAATAACAAATCCAGTTTGGCTGGACTGAAATACTTCCCTGAAAAGAGTAAACACAATAAAGTCAGAATGGTAGGTTAGGGTAAGGTTGTGAAAGGCTTAAATGCCAAACAATTCACATTTGATTTTAGAAGTAATAGGGAGTCACTGGAGTTTGAATAGGGTAGTGACATTATCAGATCACCCTTTTAAGAAAATTCCTTCAGTAGCTGTATGGAGAATAAATTAAGAGTGATGTGAGGAGAGACTTTAGACAGGAAAACCAGATTTTCTCAATAGTTACTCAATAGAGGTCAAGAGGGCATGAGGGCCTGAACTAAGAAATCTGGGTGAGTGGAGAAGAGGGGCAGAATGTCAAAGATGTGGAGATAGAAATGACAAGATGTGGCAACTGATTAGATACAAATTGACTGAGAGTGGAGAGTCAGGAATAACAATGAGGTTGTAAACCTGGGCAACTGGAAAGATAGTGGCACCCTTGACAGAAATAGTAAGGTTCCAAAGATGGATGGGTTTGTAAGAAAAAATAAGTTGTATCATAGACATTTTGAATTGGAGATACTTCTAAGATGACCAGTTCAAAGCATTCAGATATTCAAAAGACAGTGAAGATCTAGCTAAGAAGATGAATGACCAGACAAAAGAACAAGGAAAGAGTAATCCATGAAAACCCCAAAGAAAAGAATATCTAGGAGAGGTTAACATGCATGTACATTGAAAAATATACATACTAAATACAAAGTAGCTGTTATTGACAAACTCCTTTCCTCAGTGGTTTTACTAACATATCTTTCTCTCTTCTCCAACTCTTGCCCTCATAGGAAGGGACTTTAACAGATCGTGTATGTTTGTGTTTTTCCTTCCTTCTTTTGAACCCGAAACTCACATTTCCTGGATTAATAATAATTAAAGGAGGAACAGATAGATATAATTCTAGCCCAGTACTCCCTACTTCTGAGTAGAGCACAATGGCAGCCCTTAAGGCCCAACTTCCTGCCTTCTTTTCTGATGAGAATTAAAGTCTTCCTTAGAGAAGGGGTAGGTGGAGAAGAGACTAGAGATATCTATTCTGCCACCTTTTGAGCCACACAGTGATGTACCTCCCATGCTATATATATGAGGGAGAAGTGGATCTTCCTACATAAAGTTTATATGTACATAGTCATTTGTTTGTTACCTACAATCTCATTAGATTGTGAGCACCTTCAGTCATGACTATCTTTTACCTTTTTCTCCAGTGCTTAGCACAATACCTGGCACACAGTGGCCACTAAATAAATGCTTATTAACTGTCTGAACACAGAGTGATTCCAGGGACCTCAAAGAAGGGGGTACTTAAAATGTAGGAACTAGAAAGGAGAAAGTTTTCATCCCTGCTAGCATGAATTAGCAATTTGATGGAAGGAGGCTGCCTCTCAAGATGAAAATCTTTCCCCTTTTAAAATATTCATTGTCTTATTCCCTGCCATCATTTGTCACAATGCAAATTCAGGTTACAGTACTAACAATTCCACACTCATCTTTTAAAAACCCCTCTAGTGCAGTAATTAGGCCAGTGTTCAACAAAACTAACCAATACATTAGCCAAATGGCAATATATACAATGTGCTGTACTGGTCTTCATCCACATCTGCAAAGAAGGGAAAAGAGTCCATTTTCTCATTTCTTCTTCAGGGAAAAATCTTGCCTTATACTTACAGAGCCAGAGCCATTGTTTCTTTTTGTTGCTGTTATTCTTGTTTGCATTTTTGTAGTCAATAAAATTCTCTCTTTTGAAAAGCCCCAAATCCGTAGGGTAATGCTGTAGGTCTGGAATACTGTAGGTTCTTAGGTAGACCTCGAATGCCTTTCTTTTCTGAGAGAGTTTATATCTACAACCTAAACAAGTATGTCACTCATCTTCAATGAGGTATCAATGGGTTAACAAATACCTAAGCCAGAAATAATCCCTGCTCTCTATTGTGCAATCAAACCCATCAAAATCTCAATGAAAGGCCTTATCCTTTAGTCTTATCCAAGGTTACTCCTTGGCCACATATAGAAAACAGATATGTGGTGAGTAGTTTGTTTGGGGAGAACTAGCACCATTAGTATGAGGGCTTCCCAAGTTCTTTTTAGTGCTCCTCATCCACCTTTGGTGTCCACCTTTTATCCTAATTCTCACCTGTGACTCCAAGAAGGTGTAGCTATGCTATATACAGTGACAACACTCAGATAAAATCATCTTGGCAAACAGGGTAAATTGGGCTGAAGATAACAACCAACAGGCCTCAAACCCATCAATGAGTTAGTAGAATGTCTATCCCATGCATGTGAAAACTTATCCTAGCAGAATGAGAACAATTTGTTCGAATTTGGTTAGACACCAAAGATCCCAAAGTCATCCACTGCATCCTAGGCAGTCCTGACTTTTGTTTTGCCATTAAATTTTGATGATCCCAGAAAAGAAAGTGAGGCCAATGACTTTGTTCAACTCTGCCTCACTTAAATCTAATTCACTCAAAACAAGGCATTGCCTCCTGAAGTCACCTGTCCTCTTTGAAAATGAAGAACAACAGATATTCATTAAGTTCCTGTTGTTTGCTAGAGTATAGGATACAAAGACAAAATTAGTCCTCAAAGAATTTACATTCTACTGGTGGATACAACAAATAAAATATAAGTAAATACAAACTAATATGAGGACTGAGAGCTCTAACAAAGGGCAAGGATTCCCAATTGCAGGGCTTTTTGTTTTTAATCAACTTTCCTTCTCCTCTTGGCTTTGATTCTAACTTACTGGACTCAAAAACCATGTCCCAACTGCAATTTCACCTTGCACCCTTTCTCAGTAACTGAGGCCTCTGTACCTGGGAATAGCCATCAACCAAGCCAGTCCCCTTCTTCCAATAGGAAGGAAGTTCCTCCTCCCACCTCTATTTTTGGGAGGGGCCTAATCAGCTAATCTTCAATTCCCTACCAGATGTGCTTACTTTCCAGACTTTAACACCTTCCCTAGAACAGGTGTTTTATTCTTGCCTTCTCCTTGATCTCCAACTTCTTTTTGTATGTTGTCTTCCACCTTTAAAATGTAAGCTCCTTGATGGGAGGGACTGTTTTTATTTGCTTGTATTTCTATCCCTTGATTCTTAGCACAGTGCCTGGCACATAATAAGCCCTTAAGAAATATTTGTTGCTGTACTTTGCCTTGACTTAATCTGTGATAATGAGAAGAGTGGAGTTGAAATTCTGAGTTAGGAGAACAGCAAGTTCTCTATTCTCCAATTTATCCTGTTTCTGTATGTAGTTGTTTGTACCTGGTTCCTTTAGAGGAAGAGAATTTCCCCTTTTCTTTGTGTATTCTGAACTTAGTACAGTGCCATGCCTAGCACATTTTTAGTTGTTGCTATTTGGTCAGGTCTGACTCTTCTGTGATCCCAAATGGCATTTTCTTGGCAAAGATACTGGAGTGGTTTTTCATTTCCTTCTTCAGCTCATTTTACAGATGAAGAAAATGAGACAAGCAGAGCAGCATGCCCAGTAAGTGTCTGAGTCCAAATTAGAACTCCAGAAGATGAAGTCTAGAAAGACTCCATTCTATCCACTGTGCGAATTAGCTGCCCCAAACATAAATTAAATATACTCAAATTTGAGTGACGAGAGTGTTTTTTGAAATCTTGCTTTGAAAGGCTAATGAAATATCAGGGGCTTCATTGAGAGACATTAATGTTCAAGACAGGAATACGATAGTTCCATTATACTCTGCCTTAGGAGGGGAATGAATCTTAAAGATATATGGGAGTTCTTTGCTTGCTAACTATTTGAGTTTTATCTCCCTTCCCTAATAGTGAACAAATCTATTGGAATTGGTAAAGAGAGTTTTGATTGCATTGCTTGTTATTTCCTTATATTACTATATATGATTCTTTAACTGTACCATTTCTCTATGATTTTACTAAACAACATATTGTAAAAGACCAAGAACATCTTACACAAAATTTTTTTAAGTTGTGAAAGCCCATAAGTCCTATGTATACTGAAATTGTCATCTCAACTATAGGATCACATATTGCCTTAACAATTTTTATTCTATCTTGACAATTGTATAGAACCTTGCAAACTATGATACCTTAAGAATTTAAATTGTAATTTTATAAGAGGACTTAAAAATTGACTTTAGAATTTTATAGTAACTTCTTTATGGATGATAGGTGTATACATATCTATCTGTCTATATCTATATCTATCTATCTATCTATCTATCTATCTATCTATCTATCTATCTATCTATCTATCTAAATGAATGTTGTCTTAAAAAAGTAGAGAAAACAAATGGAAGTTTCCTACCCAAACCTTTTATATATTACACAGGAAGCCAAAAAGAGCTCCTGCATGCATGATATTTTAACTCTTTAGTTTAATTTACTTCCAGAAGGATCTAAATTCTTGGTGATGTTCTAGACCCCAAAAAGATTTTCCTGAGCAATACAAAGGTTTGTGTTTTTGCCAAGGTTGAAAGAATTGTTACATCTGTATAACTTGTGACATATATCCATCAGTTGATAGATTTTTTTAAAAAACATCACACAGCAAGTGTCTATGTATAAACTCATGTAAATCCTATATAATAATGGGTTTGTTTGTTATTGTCAATAACTAGGCTATAATGAATTTTGAGAATTTGGTACTTTATTTGAATGTGCATTATCTACTCTACTACTGTTTTGTTTTAATGTATCTGTTATTTTGTAAAAATCATTTGCATTCACAGTAGTTTATGGCCAAGCTTAAAAAGGAAATTGGATCTCATTTTTTGGGTGAGAAACCTTTCACTGATTCTAAGTTATATATTTTTTATTTTTAAAACATTCTTTCATTTTTCCTCCTTGTATGTGCAATACAATTTTGAGTTTCTTTTTTCTCTCATTTTTGTACTTGAAAACATTGTGTTTTTTTCTGAATTTCTCTTATTGCTTTTCTTTTTTTAATAGAAAAATTGACTATTTTTCCTTTTTCTCATTTCTTGTACTTAAAGTACATATAATCAATATTAGTCCTTTTTGATTTTACAGTAATATAAGTTTAAAATACATTTGTTCTAATATTAATGCATACCCAAAAGGCATTAAACTATAGAATAATGCCATTGATTGTTTAAATTATTATGGGACTTTGCTTAATGATTCTGTCTGATTCCATAAGAGTATTTAAAAAGAGCCACTGCACAGTGCTAAAGAAGCACAAAGCCAACCTGCATAGTGCATATCGAGCACAAGGTCATAGAGACCAACAAATCCCATTGGGATTGATGTAATTTTGAGCCAAAACAAGAGGACTTGAACTTGTTTGGGGTTTGAGGTTGTGGCACTTAACATATGTTAAGACACAGGACTTCCTCTGAACCGCATTCTATCCAAGCACCTCATCCTGGCTTCCATTCTGGCTCCTATAATCTGGTCCCTTTTTTCTGCCTTTTATAAGTGTGGCAAACTTTCTGAGGTCCTGGCTACTGATTGGGTAAGTGCATAATTACTGAAATCATTTTAATTGGGCTCTGATTCAAGGACCTATTATAGTTTTATTTTTCCTTTACTTAGATTTTTTTAGACATAAGACTTTGACATTTTTTATTTCATCCACAAGTTATTTTTTTATCTTTTATGTGGATTTTTTAAATGTTTTTGATTTCTTTTGCAATTGATTCATATTCCTTGTAACTCAGCTATGTATCCCTCAGTGATCCCTGTTTGTTATTATTTTCTTCAGGGGGGGACTTTGTTATTATTGTGAACTACATACCCCCCTGTGATCCTTTGGGTTTTCAAAGCCAAACATAGGATTTTATATTTTGACATAACAGAAAGACAACCTGAGATAATTTATTTGCTTTTTTTTTGGTGGGATTTTGTTTTAAATGGTCAGACTTGCACTCAATTAGGAAAATCACTTTGACATTTCAACAGAAGATGGATTGGGACCAATTCCAATTCAATTCAATAAAGATTTATGAAATACCTACTATGTGCAGGCACTGTGCTTAGTGCTGAGGATTAAAAAAGAGAAAAAAGATTGTCCCTGCTCTTAAGGAGTTTACAATCTAGTGAGGGAGACAATATGTAAACAAATATACACAAGGCAAGCTATATATATAGGATACATCTGTTGTTCATCTTTTTTGGTTGTTGGAAAAAATTGTTGTCATCTGTCCAATCAATCAATCAAAGGAAATCTTTTTTTTTTTTAAACCCTTACCTTCTGTCTTAGAGTCAATACTATGTATTGACTCCAAGGCAGAAGAGTGGTAAGGGTAGGCAATGGGGGTCAAGTGACTTGCCCAGGGTCACATGGCTGGGAAGTGTCTGAGGCCAGATTTGAACCTAGGACCTCCCATCTCTAGGCTTGGCTCTCAAGCCACTGAGCTACCCAGCTGCCCCCTCAAAGGAAATCTTTACACACTTGAGGTAGGCATTCCCATAACTCACTGATGGGATTGAGGCCAGTTAGTTACCCTTAACTTGGGAGGGAAAGAAGTATTAATCTTTTAAAGTTAAATAAAGAATTTATGCTAGATCTTGAAGGTGATAAGAAGATTTATGAGATAGAATAAGTAAGAAATTTCACAGAGGGAAGGCATTGGAATTTTGAAGTTGAAGAAGGCTTCTTTTTTTTTTTTTTTTTTTTTAACCCTTACCTTCCATCTTCGAGTCAATACTGTGCATTGGCTCCAAGGCAGAAGAGTGGTAAGGGTAGGCAATGGGGGTCAAGTGACTTACCCAGGGTCACACAATGAAGAAGGCTTCTTGAAAGAGGTGGGATTTTAGTTTTGACTTAGAGGAAGCCAGGGAAGTCAGTAGTCAGAGTAGAGGAGGGAGAGCATTCCAGGCATGGGCTACAGCCAGGAGAGAGATGGATTGTCTTGTTTGTGGAATAGCCAGTAGGCCAATGGATGGAAGAATATGTGTTGGGAAGTAAGGGGTAAGAAGATTGGAACGTTAGGAGAGGGCTAGGTTATGAAGGACTTTGTCAAACAGACAGCCTTTGATCTGCATTCAGACTCCATTGATTTGTTTGGAGGTGGATAGCATTTTTCATTATGAGTCCTCTGGAATTGCCTTGGGTCATTGTATTCCTGAGACTAGTTAAGTGATTCTCAATTGATCATTCTACAATACTGTTGTTACAATATTGCTACGATGTTCTCCTGATTATTCTCATTTCACTTCGCATTAGCTTACATAAGTCTTTTTAGATTTTTCTAAAAGTATTCTGGTCATCTTTTATTATAGTACAATTGTATTCCATCATAATTATATAACACAACTTTTTCAGCCATTCCCCAATTGATGGTCATCTCAATTTCCAATTCTTTGTCACCATAAAAAGAGAATCTATAAACATTTTTGTACAAATATGTCCTTTAATTTTTTTTCTTAATCTCTTTGAGCTACAGACCTAGTAGTGGTATTTCTGGGTCAAAGGTTCAAAATTGCTTTCCAAAACTTCATCAATAATGTGTTAGTGTCCTAATTTTCCTAAATTTGCTCCAACATTTGTCATTTTCCTTTTCTGTCATATTAGTCAATCTGATAGATGTGAAGTGGTACCATAGAGTTGTTTTAATTTACATTCCTCTAATTAAAAGTGATTTAGATCATTTTTTCATATAACTATAGGTAGCTTTGATTTCTTTATATGAAAACTGCCTTTTCATATCCTTTGACCATTTATCAATTGGGGGAAATGTTCGTATTCATATAAATTTAACTGCATTCTCTACATATTTGAGAAATGAGGCATTTATCAGAGAAACTTGCTGAAAACATTTAAAAATAGTTATGACTATTGTGTATTTCCCTCCATCCCATTTTCCCTTTGTTATCCTTCTCTCTCTACTTTCACCCTCTTTTCTCAAAAGTGTTTTGTATCTGACCACAGCTTCCCTAATGGGCCTTCTCTTCTATCAATATCCTACCCCCTTTTATCCCTTTTTTACTTCCCTGTAGAGCAGTGATGGCAAACCAATGGCACACAGAGTCTTCTCTGTGGGCATGTGGCTGCCCTCTCTCTATCCCCCTTAGGAGTTCATTACTAGAAAGGCAGAGGGGTGGAGCTGCTCTCTTCCCTTTCTCTACCATACCTGATGACATTGTTTCACATCCCCTGCCCATCTGACCAGCAGCCCAATGGGAGCGCACAGGGGCTAAGTTTCGGCAAGGGCTCACAGGTGGCAGAGCTAGAGGGGAGCAGGATGCTCTGAGCCCCCTCTTCACCTTTGCTGAGGACATTTCTCTTATCATTCCCCCTCTGACCAGCAGCCCAGTGGGAGTGCTTCCTTAATCCCCTGTCTGGAGTAAGTGTTGGGGAGAAAGGGGTGGGGGTGGGGACACGGCCCAGAACTCCATTTCTTTCTTTCTTTTTTTTTTTTAAACCCCTACCTTCCTTCTTGAAGTCAATACTGTGTATTGGCTCCAAGGCAGAAGAGTGGTAAGGGCTAGGCAATGGGGGTTAAGTGACTTGTCCAGGGTCATACAGCTAGGAAGTATCTGAGGCCAGATTTGAACCTAGGGCTTCCCATCTCTAGGCCTGGCTCTCAATCCACTGAGCCACCCAGTTGCCCCCCACCCCCTCCATTTCTAAAAGCTTCACCATTGCTGCTGTAGAGTAAGATAGATTTTTACAGTCAACTCAGTGTGTGAGGGTTTTTTTAGTTTTTTTTTTTTTTAGGATGAAGGAGACATGTACATGTTTATAGGCAGTAGACAAAGAGCTGGTAGAGAGGGAGAGATTAAAAAGAAGTGAGAGTGAAGATGACAGAAGGGTAGTCTATTGGAGGACAGGGGATGGAATAGGATCATTTGAATGAGTAAAGGCCTTGGTAAGGTATAAGACCAGAGAAAACTGAGGCAGGGAGACCAACCAGAAAGGCAATAGTCAAGTGTAAAATGTTAAGTCTTTACCAGGGTGGAATGGAAAATTGTGGAAATTACTTTGTATGTTAAATTATATTAACGACATGATTTGTATCATACTCTACAACATACTATTTATCATATTGTATATTATATTTTGCATTTATTTAGGATCATAGGAGCATTGGTTTACAGGTACTTAGACCTTGTCTAGTTCAACCATATCTCATTTTGCAGTTCTGTGTACAAATTGCAAAGTAAGTGCCTTGAGGGTAGGGTCTGGGTTTTTTGTTTTTTTTTTTTTTGTTCTGTTTTGTCTTATATTCCTATTCTTAGTACAGCATCTGATTCACTAAATAACTGCATGTTGAATTGTTACTAAATCTGGATTTGTGTTATTTTTAGATTAGATGCACCTACATCTGGTTTCAGAAAACACACTGGGGGAAAAAAAGAAACAGAACTATCGAAACAGTGAAAAAAGAACTTTATATGCAGTATCACAAACTTTACATGCAGCATATCCAAAAAAACCCGTAACTGGTTATCCAGCTCTGAGACCAGTTTTTTCCTCTGGGTAGCAAGGTTTTAAACCTCCCTCTCCTGTACTCTGATTGGCTGTAGTTCCAGGGCTTGTTTTAGTCGGAGGCGCTGCATTTGGGGAAGTGCGCAGGCGCAGGATGGGGGCCGGGTGGGGGAAATGTGGAGGGCTCTGAGTACGCGTGCGTCAGAGAGACGTAACCCTGGGTCTTATCTTTGGCAAAGTCCGGCTTGAGGAGGATCGGAAGGGAAGGGCGGCGAAGTCTTTTGGTGAGTTGTGAGGTCCGAGCCAAGGCCCAGGGGTTGGGGCGGGGGAACCGCTGGGGAAAGTTCTGGACTAGGAGAAACTGCGCGCGACTTGAAAAAAAAAAATGGTGGAGAGGCGGATAATGAGAGAAGAAAAATGGGAAAGAGGCGTCGGGCGCGGAGGGGGAGGGGGAGGAAAGGAAGGGAAGGGACAGGACAGTATAGGGGTGGTGGGACGGAGAGGGGTCTGTCCCTCTTCGTCTCTCTCTGGCCTGGGAGGAGGATGTGAGCGATTCCGATCCCCGCTGTAGAGGAAAGAAAGTTTAACAATACTTATTCTCTTCTCGGGTGTGTGTTGTGTGTGTATGGGTATGTGTGTACACACATTGTCGTAGAGGATACACTCATGGGCAATACTGTACACTGATCTTGTGTGTGTGTGTGTATATATATATGTGGGGTCTGTGTTCAGACTGTCATGAGGACACATTCATGGGCAATATTACTTTACACCGATCTTAAACGTCCTGGGCTTGAACTACATTTGTTCCGATTAAGAGAGAGTTGCTGAAACCCAATAAAACTTCTTCGAAGACTGACAGCTTTGATGCTGGCACACTGAGAGAGGGGATCGGGAGGTAGTTTCCCAGATTCAGAAACTCCCTTTCTCCCCACCCCCCAAACAGGATGAAGTTTTGCTGGGATGTTTAAAATTTCCCTTCCCTCTTTTCACTCCTCCCCTTCCCCAGTGGTCATTAGTTACTATAGCTTTAAGTAGGCAAGTTGGAAAAGGAAGAGTGGGAAAGTTTAAAGAAAACCCTGGTTGGGTCACAGAGAAGTAGTCATTTTTTCTCTGCTTGTCATCTCATCAAGATGTAATAGCCTAGCTAAGGGAGGGGAAGTTGAAGAAGAGAAGTTAGTTACTGAATAGTGGCTCATCTCAATTCATGTGAAGAATGTACTTTGAGCTTCTTGGAAACAAGGTTTTGTTAGTATTAAGAGACAGGAGTCTGTATAGTCTTAATCTTCCTGAAAGTTGTTTTTTCAGAGTCCTTTGTGAGGTCTACCCAGAAAAATGAAGATACTGGCATACTAGCAGTAAAAATATGATATACCATTCTTGTCTATACTAGAAAATGCCTAATGAATTTTTAATCTGGGTATCATTTTTCAATAGTTTTCTGGGAACTCTCAATATTGCAAATATGTTTTATGTCCCATATATTATTTTAAATATTCTCCATCCCTGCCACTACCTAAGCCAAATTTTTGCCGAGTGCAAAGTGATTATGAAATATTCTTCCTCATTAAGTACTTGTCAAAGCAAATGTGATTACCTATGCTTTATAATCAGCAAATATTAGAACAACTATTGCTACCCCTTTTCCAACTAGGGGAACATAATTAAAGTGGTCTTGTATATTGCCAGCTTATGACCTATGTATTTATCAGCTCTGGTAGCTCTCTTTAAGGAGTTTGTGGCATGTGATCACTTGCTGGTTCATATGATTGTCATTCTTATATGTGTACTTTTGGAATCAATGACTTTTGTTATTCTCCTACTTCCCTGATAATATTGTACCACCAGTCCATAGTTTTCCTCTCTTACTCTGGTATGCAGGTTTATGTAAACATTTGTGGGACTTGTGTCTTTGTAAATAAGTACTATTATTGCAATATTAGGGTTTTTGTTCCTTTTTTATTCAGTTGCCTTTAGAACAGTAAAACTTTTCTTATCTAGAGCATAGAAGAGAATCAGGAAGAAGAAAAAAAAAACCTGGGCAAATAATGTGACAAAATCTATGCACAGCAGTTTACTCCCTTTACCAGTCATGTCATCTTTCAGATACCATTAACTATACTTTTAGGGACAGCTTTGTTGCGTCTTTATTTGGTTTCCCAGCTCATAGCAAATGAGGTGGTATGGGGAGGGGGACTTCCCTCCTAGAAACAGGCATCCAAAGGAAAACCATACAAGAAGGGCATGCAAGATAAAGCAGTAATAGCACATGGACCCATTTAGTGTAGGCTCAAATATCTCTACATACCTCAGTGGTAGTGAGGGCTTCCCTTTTTGTTATTGCTAACTATAATAATTATTTATAATTATGATCTTGAGTCATCAAGTAAAGATTAAATTATTTTCCATCTTTTAAGATTATGACCTGTATAATATAATTTTTTAAAAATTCCCTCATAATCAGTTAATTTTTAAAAATAGTGACACAAACAACATTTAGTAAGCACTTACTTTGTGAAAAACACAGAGATACAAAGATAAAAAAAACATTGCTTCTGCCACTATCTGAAGGCAATGGGATAGGACCTGTATACAGTTCATGGTGGGGAATTATTGAGGGAAAAGAAAGATCCAAGTAAAGTACTTTAGCATTACTGGAAGAGGAAGAGACTAGAAGAACAAGAAAGGCTACATAGAATAGGCAGTACCTGGACTGAACATTTAAGAAAGAAAATTCTGAAAAGTAGAGGTGAGTAAATTTTGTATTCCAAGAATGGAAAAATGGCCTAGATAAATGCATGGAGGGAGGAGATGGCATATTGAGAGATCTTTGCTGTTAACTCTAATCAGTGAAGGGCAAACTTTTTAAAGAGGGGGCCAAAGGAAAGGAAATATTCAAATCAGTCTGTTTCTAAGGCAACTCTTTCGAAGTTTCATTGTATTGTATCCTACTCATAGTATTCGACATATATATATATATGTATAGAACATTTCAGGGGGCTGCATCCAGCCAGTAGTTTGCCCATCACTGGGATTTTCTTAGGTTTATTCTTCTTGACCTGTCTTAACACTTGACAATTTTGATGACTTCCAAATTTTTATAATCTCTCTCTTGAACACTAGTTCCTCATTTCCAAATGACAGCTAGACATCTCCATCTCAGTGCCCCTAGATTTCTCAAACTCTACATGCACAAGATGTTGGAGTTCATTATCTCTCTACGACCCCTAACCTCCTAACTTCTTTCTTTTTTTAAACTGAACTTTGAAAAATGGAGAGGTTTTCAATTGGTGAAGGTGAAATGGGAGGAAATTCTAGAGGAGGAGAATGATTTAAATAAGTAAAGGTTTTAAGAAGGAGAAAACATATTGCCTGTTTGGGGAGGAATAGTAATTAGTCCGGTTTTCTGGGTTGGAGAATATTCAGTTGTGTCCCATGCTTTGAGACCCATGTCTATGGAGTTGTGTTTTTTTTTTTTTTGTTTGTTTGTTTGTTTTTTGCAAAGATACTGTAATAGTTTGCCATTTGGTTCTCCAGTGGATTAAGGCAAACAGAGATTAACTGATTTGCCCAGGGTCACATAGCTGGTAAGTGTCTGAGGCTGGATTTGAAATAAGTCTGTCTGACTCCAGGCCCATTAATTTATCCACTGGGTTATTTAGTTGCCTATAGGCAAATAGAAATTAAGTGAGTTGCCCAAGGTCACAAAGCTAGTAAGCATCTGAGCCTGTCATAACTTATTTCAGTTGAAAGCAACATTATCCTTCTGGTCATTCAGGTTTGCCAGCTAATTCTCTTTACTTTTCCCATACTCTTATCCAGCCAGCTAATAAGTTGCTACAGTTTGCCAGTTCAATGTCAGTTACATTCTCCAAAATATCATTTCCCCAGTAGTCCCAAATCACCATCCTAGTTCAGGCCCTCATCCCTGTTTTATACTTGTCTCCTAATTGGTCTTCATATAGCCAACCTTTTCCTTATCCAATTTATCTTGCCCACAATTTCCAAATCTAAATCCCATTTCTAATTTTGTTGTTGGTTCACTATAAACTCCTCTGATAGTTAAAGCCCTTTATATTCTGTCTTCAACTTTTCTAGACTGATTTCACATTATTTCCCTGATATGCACTACATTAAATCCAAAGTAGCTTACTTGTTCCTCATCATGACATTCTCCTTAGCACAATCTGTCTCCTGGATTGCTGTCAATCTTTACCTCCATCTCTTGGAGTCCCTAGCTTTTTCCTTGGTGCAACTCAGGCACCACATCCTAAATGGAGTTCTTCCTGGTCTCTACTCTCCAGCTTCCCCTCTCCCTCAAATAAAAATTTATTTTGCATTTACTTTGTATATAATTTCATATTTACTTAACTATGTACATATTCTTTCTCCAGTAGAATGTTAGCTTTTTGATTGCAGGGACTATTACATTTTTGTCTTTATATCTTCAGTGTCTTCACACATAGAAGGTACTGAATAAATACTTGTTTGGTTGATTGACACAAAGTACTTCCTCATAGTCTGGAGAAAGTTATATAATTCAGCAACTCTTTCATTATAATTTAATTATTAATTCAGTATTCGGCTTCATTTTACTTTTTCATTTGATGATTTAGCCAAAGATGCCCTCTTTCAAAGAGCTTAATGAAGATAGTATTTTGTTAATGCATCAAAGATATACACTAGATAGAACTTAACTTTTCTCCTTAGAAACCATAAAAATAGTAAAAACCTCTACTTAAAAAGTAGGGCATGTGTGCAAATATAATAAACTTTATAAAGAAAAAAAGGGAGTCCTTGCTTACTTACTGCTTTAAAAACTTAGCTTTCTGTTTAGCAAAACTGTCCATTTCTGTTTTCTGTGTTTTTGGTAAATGAGCTCTTTTCTTCAGAAATAAAGTTTAAACATTTTTTTGTTTGTTAAACTTCTGAATCATTTTTTATTGCAGAAAATATTTTCCAGTTATGTCACCTTGGTCAAGTCTTTTTTGAAACTCAGTTTCCTTATTTTCAGAATACTGCCAATAATAATATTTATCTCCTAGATTTATTATAAGGAAAATGCTTTGTAGAGAATGTTAGCTATAGGTGACCACATATATTTTCTGATATTACTGATAGAAAGATCTACAGTCAGTTCCAGTTTTCCTTAGTACAATGTAAGACCCCTAAATTATATTCTGCTTCAGTTGTGAGGAAAGAATTAAGAAGAGGCTGGCCTGATCTTTGTTGATTCTAGGATTAAATCAGCTAATTTGTAAAAATGGAAGTAGATTCTTGAAAGAGAAAGCATAACTTTAGTGGTCACTGGCTACCATCTCTTATTTATTCTTTATGTAGTGTTTTTTTGTGGGGAGGGGAGGGTGGCAGAGAAGGGAGTTAAGGAAAATGTTTATCATTTTTTCCATTTTTTTTCAGCCTTTTACTTTCTCATTTGATATAGATTCAATTTAAGTTATACTGTCTCTACTAAAAGATTAGGATAGCAATTTTTAGTCTTTTTTTAATTGAACTAGATGATTTTAATTTGAATTGATTTTTAAAATATCGTTTTATTCTCCTGAAAGTTCTATATAGCTTTTCTTCCAGTAGGGTTTTACCTTTTTCCCTCATTTACATTTAAACCACAATTTTTGGTGTTTCTTTTCTATCATTTCAAGTTCCACATTTTCTTCCTCCTTACCTAAGACAGTAAGCATTTAGATATTTGTTATATATATGCTGTCATATAAAACATTCTTCATGTTGTGGAGGAAGATACATTAAACAAAAACGAAGAAAATAAGATGCAGAATGGTCTGCTTCCATCTGCATTCAGACTTAATCAGTTCTTTCTCTTCATGGCCCTTTGGAATTGTCTTGGATCATGGTATTGCTGAGAATACCCAAGTCATTCCCAGCAGTTCATTGTACTGTGTATAATGTTCTCCTGGTTCTGCTCACTTCACTCTGCATCAGTTCATTTAGGCCTTCCCAGGTTTTGAAATCCTTCTCACCATTTGTTACTAGCTTTTGTTTTAAGAATTTTTTGATGTGTTTGATTTTTAAAAAATGCTTTACATGGAGGAAAGTTTTTGCCTCCTAACAAAACCTTAAAATGAAAAAAAAAAATTCTATCCCAAATAGCACTTTCTAATGCAGGGCTGCTCTACTTTTTAGTGTTCTTCAGATAAATCTTATAACACATTATTGAATATTGAAGTTGTGGTTTATGTCCTCCCACTGCTGTACTTCCTTTTCATCATATTAGAAAGGGTGAGAGTTTTTGTGGTTGAAATATTTGTTACCCTGTGGACAATATGGTAGTGAGGGTTTTTAAGCTTAGCCAGGCTGGTCCTTGGATGACTTACAGTCTCTTATGGGACTCATAATTGAAGCTTTCAGATTATCTCTGCTTTTTGTCCTTCTTAACCTTGCCTCCTTCATGGAACAGGTAGTTCTGATATAGTGGAAAGAGCCCTGGATTTGGAGTCAGAGGACCAGGGTTTAAATTCTTGTACTTCTATCACCAGTATGGCCATATGTGCATTACTTCCCTTTTCTGGCCTCAGTTTCCTCAACTTGGACTTGATGACCTCTTCCAGTTCAAAATCTATGATCCTATGGTACCTCAATGGATATGAGAGATGGGAGAGAGAAGGATCCAGATAAACTCAAATTACTGAATATAGATGACTGTAGGTATTGTTGTTTAGCTGCCAGCCAGAGATAGAATGATCTTTGCAGGAAAGATAAACTCAGTTCTGAATATGTTCAGTTTGATGTACTGGAAGGATATCCAGGTAAAGATGTCTTTAGGCAATTCTTTAGCTCTGCCTTTCAGGAAAGGTCAAGGCTAAAATTATAAACTTGGGAGTCCTTCCTATGTGAGAGAATGAGATTGCTAAGGGGGAGAGAGTAGGAAAGAAGAGACTTAAGGACACAATATTGGATCTTGGGGCATACTTTCTAGGTTTCTGTGATCTTACTCTATTGTGGTTCTCCTGTTACCTGTTGGACTGTTTTCTCTCAATCTCCTTTGCTAGATTGTCATCAGGTCATGCTCGATAATCATGGATGTCACCCAAGGCATTGTTCTGGGCTCTCTTCTCTTTTCCTTATGTATCTTTTGATCTTTATCAGCTCCCATGAGTTAATTTATCATCTCTATGCTGATGAGTCCCAGATTTACTTCTCCTGCCCTAATCTTTTTCCTAACCTTCAGAATCTCATTTTCAGCTGCTTCTTGAACATCTCAGACTGGATATTCTGTTTTCATCTTAAATTCAACATGACTCAAACAACTCATTATCCTGCTCTATAGCTCAACCTTAAGCCCTTTCATTTTCCTATCTTTCCTATTAACTTAAAGGGCATTATCATCCTCCTAGTTACCCAGGCTTACAACCTAGTTATCAGCCTAGAGTCCTCACTATTATTGCTCCCTGGAATGTTATCAGTACCTATCCATTTCACTTTGGCAACATCTTTGGAATATACTCCCTTCTCCTCTTGACACTATCATAACCTTGATAAAGACCCTTATCACTTCAGTGCAAGAATTATTTCAGTAACTACTGGTTGGTCTCCCTGCCCTAAGACTCTCCTGAAGTTCATTCTCAATTCAGTTGTCAAAGTGATTTTTCTAAAGCACAGGTCTGACCTTGTCACCCCTCACTCACTAAACTCCAGTGGACACCCCCTATCACTTCTAGAATCAAACATAAAATCCCTGTTTGGCTTTTAAAACCCTTCATAATCAACTCTTTCCTACCTTTCTAGTCTTATCATACTTTACTTCCTCTTATGTAATCTGTGATCTAATAATGACACTGGCCTTCTTGAACAAGAAACTACATCTTATTAATCTGGGCATTTTCACTGGTGTTCCTCTTATTCCTAGAATTCTTGCTCTCCTTATTTCTGCCTCTTGGCTTCCTTCATATCTCAGTTAAAACCTCACCTTCAACACCTTTCCATATCCTCCTTAACACTTGTGCCTTCCCATTTGTTAATATCTCCAATATTTTCTGTTTAGATCTTGTATATAGCTGTTTTCATGTTTTCTCCTTCATTAGGATATGAGCTTTTTTAGAGCAAGGATTATTGGAGGTGAGGAATCTGGGAGTTTTCCCAGTATTTATCACAATGCCTGTCACACAATAGGTGCTTAATATATGCTTGTTAGCTTTATTGACTTGACACCTTAATGTCAGGATGAATAGCCAAGGAAGGATGCATACTTTTTTTTTTTTTTTTATTTTAAACCCTTAACTTCTGTGTATTAACTTATAGGTGGAAGAGTGGTAAGGGTTGGCAATGGGGGTCAAGTGACTTGCCCAGGGTCACACAGCTGGGAAGTGTCTTGAGGCTGGGTTTGAACCTAGGACCTCCTGTCTCTAGGCCTGGCTCTCAATCCACTGAGCTACCCAGCTGCCCCCCAAGGAAGGATCCATAGAAGGAGATCATTACCTCACAATAAAATTTAAAATTAACTAATTTATATGACATTAAGCCTAGGAGCTATTGTCAACACTCACCACAGGGATCTCACTTTTTTAATCTATAAATTGAAAGTGTGTGGTCTAGATGACTTCAGGAGTTCTTTCTCATTCTAAATTTATGATTTCTTTGTTTTGATTTGCATTTCTCTTATAATAAGTAATTTGGAGCACTTTCATATGATTATCAGTAGTTCCTGTTGAGGGCTGGCTGTTGATCACTAATCCATTGGGCAGCCTCAGAGTTAACAGAATTTTTGAGTCAGAAGGGTCCTTGCCAACTATCTTAGTCCAACTTGTAACTGAAAGAAAGGAATCCCTGATATTACATCCTGCAAGGATGTAATATCTGCAAGTAATCATCCATTCTTGCTTGAAAACTCCTTCTGAGAAGGAAACCATCACCTCTCAACACAAGCAGTTCCACTTCTAGACAGCTCTGCTAGTTGGGAAGTTTTTCCTGACATCAAGCCTAAGTTTGTTTCTTTGCAAACTCTCTCCATTTTTTTGTTTTTTTTTTCTCTGAATTCCTCAAATTTCAACTTGAGTTCCTTGCGAGTCTAACACAATTCTATGCTGCTGTTCCTTTGAGGTGGTATCCTAGGATCTGTTTATGTGGCTGACTAGCAGCTGCACAAAAGTTCCTAATGGGTAAAACACTTAGAAAGAGGAACCAGGGACTGAGAGGAAAATGGGTTACATTAAGTTAAAGTCTAAGGGAAGGAGAGCAAAAGGTGAGAATAAAGACACAAAGAAAGTTCCGACATAAGGTAGTCAGATAGCTAGTAAGCTCTGGTGGATAAGAGCTTTATTGGAATGAAGCTCTGATGGTGAAGAGCTTAACCCTTAGCGGATATATTGGTATTTTTATTGGGGTTACAACAGTATAGGGGGAAGAGGTAATCATCAGGAGAAACAAACTGCTGGAACCTAAAACATTAGATGTAGCTAAAGTCTAGATCAGGAATCCATATGGCTAAGGTATCTAAGTTTACTTGATACATATGTTAATTGATTGCTATTGGTCCTGAGATAACTGACCAGTTTTCCCAAGTGTAATCTCTAGGAAGGGCTAGGAATTTGGCTAGGTTGAGGTTCAATTTAACTCAAGGTTACAGAAACCAATCTTAAGAGTCAGCTTTTTGAGTGCTCCTAAAATAATATCAAAATTAATAAGCCTGGACTCCTACAGTTTAAATTTCATCCTGCTATTCCTTTTTCCTAATATCTTCCCACGTACAGGATAGTGTTTAAATGCTGCAACATCCATTTTTCTCAAATTGCTAAGCTGAGAGTGATTTGATGTTTTTTTAAATCACTTTTCATATTTTAGCTATTTTTTTTGTGCCTTCCTTTTCTTGCCTTGTTATAGTAGAGATTAGTGGACTAGATTAATCCTGCCATTTTCCCCATAAGTCATTTTCATTACCTTATAATTCAAAAGCTTAATTAAATATTATCAAGAGCTAACATTAAAATCTATGGTATAGATTAAGGGAAGAGATTAATATTGATTGGTGTATTAAGAGACAGAACTCTAAAAAAATAGAATTTGAGGTAGAATATGAAAGATTTATTAGAACTTTATTTGGGACCTTATAAGGAACTGAATGAAATAAGAAATCCTCTGTTTAAGATGATAGTGCTATTGATCTACTTGAAATGGACCTGTGTTTTGATTTTTTCAGTAGTACCTTTAAACCCAGCAAAATATATATATACACATACATGCATGTGCACACACACATATGTAATTAAAACCCTTACCTTCCGTCTTAGAACCAATATAGTAAGGGCTGGGCAATGGGGGTTGTGACTCAAGCAGTACATATTTTTTTTTTAAACATTTATTAATATTCATTTTTTAACCTGTTTACATACTTTATGCCCCTACTTTCCCCTTCACCCCTCCCCCCTCTCCCCCCACCCATAGCCCACGCACCAATTTCCACTGGTTGTAACATGTGTCCTTGTTTAGGGCCTATTTCCATATTGTTGTTAGTTGCATTGGTGTGGTACTTTCGAGTCCACATCCCCAATCATGTCCCCCTCAGCCCCTGCATTCAAGCAATTGTTTATCTTCTATGTTTCCTCTCCTGCAGATCTTCCTCTGAATGTAGGTAGCTTTCTTTACCATAAATTCCTCCGAGCTGTCTTGTGTCATTGCATTGTTGCTGGTACAGAAGTCCATTACATTCGATTTTACCATAGTATATCAGTCTCTATGTACAATGTTCTTCTGGCTCTGCTCCTCTCACTCTGCATCAATTCCTGGAGGTCTTTCCAGTTCACCTGGAACTCCTCCAGTTTATTATTCCTTTGAGCGCAATAGTATTCCATCACCAGCATATACCACAGTTTGTTCAGCCATTCCCCAATTGAAGGGCATACCCTCCCTTTCCAGTTCTTTGCTACTACAAAAAGCACAGCTATAAATATTTTCGTACAAGTCTGTTTATCTATAATTTCTTTGGGGTACAAACCCAACAATGGTATGGCTGGATCAAAGGGCAGGCATTCTTTTATAGCCCTTTGAGCATAGTTCCAAATTGCCAGTCAGAATGGTTGGATCAGTTCACAACTCCACCAGCAATGCATTAATGTCCCAATTTTGCCACATCCCCTCCAGCATTCATTACTCTCCCCTTCTTTCATTTTAGCCAATCTGCTAGGTGTGAGGTGATACCTCAGAGTTGTTTTGATTTGCATTTCTCTAATTATTAGAGATTTAGAACACTTTCTCATGTGCTTATTGATACTTTTGATTTCTTTACCTGAGAATTGCCTATTCATGTCTCTTGCCCATTTTTCAATTGGGGAATGGCTTGATTTTTTATAAAATTGATTTAACTCCTTGTATATTTGAGTAATTAGACCCCTGTCAGAGTTTTTTGTTATAAAGATTTTTTCCCAATTTGTTGTTTCCCTTATGATTTTGACTACATTATTTTTGTTTGTACAAAAGCTTTTTAGCTTAATATAATCAAAACCATTTAATTTACATTTTGTAATTTTCTCTAACTCTTGCTTGGTTTAAAATCTTTCCTTTCGGGGCAGCAGTAAAGAAGTTTTTTGGTAATTTGATAGGTATGGCACTAAATAGGTAAATTAATTTGAGTAGAATGGTCATTTTTATTATGTTAGCTCATCCTATCCATGAACAATTAATGGTTTTCCAATTGTTGAGATCCAGTTTTATTTTTTTGGAAAGTGTTTTGTAGTTGTTTTCATATAATTGCTGTGTTTGTTTTGGTAGATAGATTCCCAAGTATTTTATATTGTCTAGGGTGATTTTAAATGGTGTTTCTCTTTCTACCTCTTGCTGCTCTAATGTGTTGGAAATATATAGAAATGCTGATGATTTATGTGCATTTATTTTGTATCCTGCAACTTTGCTAAAGTTGTTGATTATTTCTACAAGCTTCTTAGTTGATTCTCTAGGATTTTTTAAGTAGACCATCATATCATCTGCAGAGTGGTAGCTTAGTCTCCTCATTGCCTATTTTACTACCTTCAATTTCTTTTTCTTCTCTAATTGCTATTGCTAGTGTTTCTAGTACTATGTTGAATAATAGAGGTGATAATAGGCATCCTTGTTTCACTCCTGATCTTATTGGGAAGGCTTCTAATTTATCCCCATTGCATATAATGCTTGTTGATGGTTTTAGGTATATACTGTTTATTATTTTTAGGAAGGGTCCTTCTATTCCTATACTTTTCAATGTTTTCAATAGGAATGGATGCTGTATTTTGTCAAAGGCTTTTTCAGCATCTATTGAGATAATCATGTGATTTTTGTTTGTATAAATCCCACCTGATCATGGTGGATGATCTTCTTAATTACTTGCTGGAGTCTCTTTGCTAATATTCTATTTAAGATTTTTGCATCTTTGTTCATTAGGGAGACTGGTCTATAGTTTTCTTTTTCTGTTTTTGGTCTACCTGGCTTTGGAATCAGTACCATATTTGTGTCATAAAAGGAATTTGGTAGGACTCCTTCTTTGCTTATATCAAATAATTTGTATAGTATTGGGATTAGTTGCTCTTTGAATGTCTGATAGAATTCACTTGTGAATCCATCAGGTCCTGGTGATTTTTTTCTTAGGGAGTTCTTTGATGGCTTGTTCAATTTCTATTTCTGATATGCGATTATTTAGGTATTCTATTTCTTCTGCTGTTAATCTAGGCAATTTATATTTTTGTAGATATTCATCCATATCTCCTAAATTGTTATATTTGTTGCCATATAGTTGGGCGAAATAGTTTTTAATGATTGCCTTAATTTCCCCTTCATTAGGGGTGAGGTCTCCCTTTTGATCTTTAATACTGTCAATTTGGTTTTCTTCTTTCCTTTTTCTTATTAGATTGACCAGTACTTTGTCTATTTTATCTGTTTTTTTTCAAAATACCAGCTTCTAGTCTTATTTATTAATTCAATAGTTCTTTTACTTTTGATTTTATTAATTTCTCCCTTAATTTTTAGTATTTCTAATTTAGTTTTCATCTGAGAGTTTTTAATTTGTTCTCTTTCTAATTTTTTGAGTTGCATACCCAATTCATTAATCTCTGCCCTCCTTAATTTGTTAATATATGCACTCAAGGATATAAATTTCCCCCTGAGTACTGCCTTGGCCGCATCCCACAGATTTTGGTAGGATGTCTCATCATTGTCATTTTCTTCAATGAAATTGTTGATTGTTTCTATGATTCCTTCTTTGACAAATTGGTTTTGAAGAATCATATTATTTAATTTCCAATTAGTTTTTGATTTTCCTGTCCAAGTGCCCTCACTAATTATTATTTTTATTGCATTATGATCTGAGAAGGTTACATTTATTATATCTGCTCTTTTGCATTTGTTTGCAATGATTCTATGTCCTATTACATGGTCAATCTTTGTGAATGTACCATGTGCAGCTGAAAAGAAGGTGTATTCCTTTTTGTCCCTATTTATTTTTCTCCACATATCAATTAAACCTAATTTTTCTAGGACTTCATTCACCTCTCTTACCTCTTTCTTATTTATTTTTTGGTTTGATTTATCTAGATCTGAAAGAGGAATATTTAGATCTCCCACTATTATGGTTTTATATCTATTTCCTTCTTGAGCTCTGCCAGTTTCTCCTTTATGAATTTGAATGCTATACCACTTGGTGCATATATATTGAGCAGTGTTATTTCCTCATTGTTTATACTACCTTTAATCAGGATGTAATGACCTTCCCTGTCTTTTAATCATATCTATTTTTACTTTGGCTTTGTCAGAGATCATGATAACCACTCCTGCCTTCTTTTTTTCATTTGACGCCCAAAAGATTTTGCTCGAGCCCTTAACCTTAAACTTGTGTGTGTCTACCCGCCTCATATGTGTTTCTTGTAGACAACATATGGTAGGATTTTGGTTTCTGATCCACTCTGCTATTTGCTTCCGTTTTATGAGCGAGTTCATCCCATTCACATTCAGAGTTACAATTATCAGTTGTGCATTCACTGACATTTTTGTATCTTCCCCTAGACCCACCCCTTCTTCTTACACTATTTTCTCTTAAACCAGTGGTTTGCTTTGAGCCTGTATCCCTTATCCCCTCCCTTGATTGACTTCCCTTTCTGCCCCCTCCCTTGTTATTCCCCTCTTTTTGTTTTTTAAAGGCCTAATGAATTCTCTCCCCCTTCTTCTCCCCTCCCTTTTTTGACCTCCCCACTCCCCTGCTCCCTTTGGTTTGTCCCTTCTGACTTTCTCAGTAGGGTTAGATAGAGTTTTTTATCCCAATGGATAATAAAGCCACTCTTCCCTCTCCGGGTTGATTACACTGAGAGTAAGGTTTGATTATTCCCTCTTAATGCTCTCTTCCTCTCCTTCTTATAATAGTATTTATCCGCTCCCCTTCCCATGCCCTCTTTGTGTGTAATAGAATATCCTATTTTTCTTATTTACTCAGATTTTTCTTGGTGTCCCCTACTATTCCCCCCCTCTTTCCTACCCCCCATGTCATCTTAGACCATTTAGTATCCTATCCTCTCCCTATGAATTATTCTTCTGGTTGCTATAATAGTGAATATTATAATAGTGAATAGAGTTCACTACAGAGAATTATACTTAGCATTTCTCCACATAGTAATACAGATAATTAGATCTTACTTAAGCCCTTAAAGAGTCAGATTTAAAAAATTATAAGTTTTCTTTCTTTTCCCTCTGTTTCTTATTTACCTTTTCATGTTTCTCTTGATTTTTGTGGTTGGGTATCAAACTTTCCATTTAGTTCTGGTCTCTTTTGTGCAAAAACTTGGAAATCTTCAATTTTGTTGAATGCCCATACTTTTCCCCTGGTCAAACAGTACATATTAAGAGATTACCTGACCATAGTTTAGTGTGCAATTTATAACTGTGTGACTGAGTTTATTTGTTGTGGAAAATTAATTGGATCATATGTAATTGTTATAGTATAATACTAATGAGTTAATGAAGGCTGTGGAATATGTCTGTGCTGACTGACAGGGCTCTGACCCAGGACAAATGAGATGAGAGTGTGTGTGTGTGGGGAGGTGGGGGTGGGGAGGGGAAGGTGAGAGTCTCCATGCCAGAAGAGGTGGCTGAGGACCTGAGGGTGGGGAAGTTGGCAGGAGGGAGCAAAGGGAAGATTTGTGTTAGCAAAGATGGATGCAGAGTATCCACCTGAGTGGAGAAGGGTGTAGTCTTTTATAGGATGGTTGTCAGGGATGAGGTTACCTGTGTTGGCACTATTGGTTCAGTTGGATCACTTGGGTCAAGTTTATTGGATGGCCTTGAGGGTGTGGGGAATCTCTGTCACTAGGGTTAGGGGCTTACTGGTCAGTCATTCAGGAAGTCATTAGTCCAGGCCTGACAGAAAAGCCCTGGTGTTCTGTCAGGTTTTACTGGGGCTCTGTTATAGGTGTTGGGAGGGGAAGGTCTGTTAATTTTGGTAGGTATTGGGAGTAGGGCAGTTTTGGTCCTATGTTCTATCAGAATAATTATAACAAGAAGCAACATGATATAGTAGAAAGAATACAAATGGGAATCAACCTGTTTTGCCAGGTTATGGCCACAAGTGAGAGTTGGTTGATAGATTGATCAGTCCCAAAAGGGCTCAGTAAGCCCTCAAATCAATGCTAGATTTTCCCAAACATTCCATACACCAGGTTAAAGGTAACCTATGGGCCTCAAACCCATCAGTGAGTTAGGGGGATGTCTACCTTAAGCATGGGAAGACTTCCCTTGTTAGAATGAGCAAATGAGAATAATTTATTCCAGCAGCCATGAAAGGGGCTAGAGCAGGTGCTGAGGAGCACTTAGAACTTGGTTAGACTTTGAAGATGCCAAGCTCATCCACTGTATTCTGGGCCATCACTGGTCTTCTTGACTTTTGTCCTGCTGCTGGACTTTAGTGACTCTGGAAGAGAGAGTAAAGCTTACGACTTTGCACGACTTTGCCTCACTTAAATCCAGTTCAAGTGCAAGACATCACCCATAAGCCCCCATTTTGCCCCCACATTGTGATACTATTAGTCCTTTTTGAAAATGAAGGATGAACAACTGGGAATCCACAGATGCACGGTGTGACTCTTAGTGCCTACTATATTCAAGGCACTGAGATACAGATATTGACAATCCTTGCTTCAAGGATTCAGCAATATAGTTGGGAAAGTAAAACCTGTTAAGCTGTTACATAACAGTTTAATATAATAATGCCTCTGTTAGTGAAAAGGAAGTTCCAGTGACATGTTTTGACTGACTTGGTTATTACATAGTAGCCATAGAATTTTTCAGGATGTGTACTACTTCTTCTCTCCTCTCTCTTCCTCTGGGTGGGTGGCCTGCCAGATTATGAGTCTTTTTAGTTGATCCTGGGGAAGCTACTTCCTTTCCTGAGATATTTGAGGCAACATGGCATAATGGTTAAAGCATATGAACTGGAGTCAGACCTGGGTTTGAATTCAACATCATATACTTTCTAGCTGGATGGCCCTAGGAAAATTACTTAACATTTCTGAGGCTCATTGTTAAAGTGGGGAGATATATATAGTAATAGCATCTATGCTACAGAGTGTTTTGAGCCTTGAAGTAGTACTATATAAATGTCAATAATAATCGTCACTATTATTAGCCATGCCTAGGGCCTAATAATTGTCCAGTGATGATAGAAACTCTGCAGTGATGGCTGTAATGCAACTTCTAGATTTCCAGGTCATCAAATTGTGTGTTAGTAGTACAGTTTTATTATAATTTGACCTGATTATGCTTTTAATAAGCCTGTTTTGAGTTTTGTTTCCATATATATCCGCCTTTTTAGATCCTTCTGATTATTATCTATTGTTCTCAGCTAATTTTCCCCCTTTTCCCATGGAATTCAGTGATTTAGTCTTCTTTCTATCCCAGTTCCTCACCTCAGACTTTGGAATTTCAAATTTTACATGTTGATGACCTTCAAATATCCTTGCTTCTGAGTTTATCAATCTTGAGTTCATTAAAGCCAATAGCATAAACTACTTGGGGAATGATTACCTCTTCCATAAGAACTATTAGGAAAACTAGAAAGCAGCTTGGCAGAAAATAGACCAGTATCTTGTACCATATATGATAAAGAGCTCTAAATGGCTACTCAGCTAGAAAAGGTCATAGCATTTGAAAATTGGAGAATCAAAGGAAGTGCCTTTTGTAACGCTGGCTAGAGAATCTTAACCAATTAAAGAGTAGAGGAGATAAGAAAAAAGAAGATAGATTTTAACTATATTAAATGAAATTTAAAAATTTTAAAGCTTTTTCATAAACAGCCAATTCAGTAGTAAAACTGGGGAGGATCTTAAATATCTGATAAAGTTATTCAAGATATAGGGAATTAACATAAATATGTAAGACTTGGAACTATTACTCAATAGAAAAGTAGGGAGAAATATATGAAAAAATAGTTTTAAAATATCAGCAACCCTATGAAAAATTGTAGCAAATCAAAGACAAACTTAGTAATATATTGTTGGCAGAGTTGTGAATTTTGGCCCAGCCGTTCTGGAACATAATTTGGAAACTATGGGAGAAAATCACTAAATTACTTATATTTTTTGACCTGTTGATATTACTACTGAGCATATAGTTAAAAAACAAACAAACAACTCTTACTTTCTGTTTTAGTAACAACTTTTAAGACAGAAGGGCAAGGGCTAGACAAATGAGGTTAAGTAACTTGCCCAGGATCACACAATTAGGTAGTATCTGAGGCCAGTTTTACACTCAGGTCTTCCTGACTCTAGGACTAGCGCTTTATCCTCTGTGCCACAATTAAAACTAGATCTAAATAAATGAAAAAACATCAATTGCTCATGGGTAGGACAAGCTAACATAATAAAAATAACCATCCTACCCAAATTAATCTGTTTATTTAGTGTCATACCTATCAAAGTACCAAAAAACTTTTTTACTGAATTAGAAAAAACTATAACAAAGTTCATTTGGAAGAACAAAAGATCAAGAATATCAAGGGAAATAATGGAAAAAAAATGTGAAAGTGGCCTAGCAGTACCAGATCTTAAATTGTATACTATAAAGCAGTAGTCATCAAAACAATATGGTATTGGCTAAGAGACAGAAGGGAGGAATAGACTTGGGATAAATGACATCAGCAAGACAGTCTACCATAAACCCAAAGAGCTGAGCTTTTGGGACAAAAATCCACTATTTGACAAAAACTGCTGGGAAAATTGGAAAACAATATGGGAGAGATTAGGTTTAGATCAATATCTCACACCCTACACCAAGATAAACTCAGAATGGGTGAATGCCTTGAATATAAAGAAGGAAACTATAAGCAAATTAGGTGAACACAGAATTATTTTTTAGATCTTTGGGAAAGGAAAGATTTTAAGACCAAGCAAGAGTTAGAAAAAATTACAAAATATACAATAAATAATTTTGATTACATTAAATTAAAAAGGTTTTGTACAAACAAACCCAATGCAACCAAAATTAGAAGGGAAGCAACACAGAAGAAAAGCAGCTAGTTGAACACATGGGTTGAGGCAGACATGATTGGGGATTTTGATTCGAAACTACCACACCAATGCAATGATCAACAATTTGGAAATAGGTCTTGATCAATGACACATGTTAAAACTAGTGGAAATGCGCATTGGCCAGGGGTGGGGGGAGGGCTAGGGGTGAAGGGGAAAGTAGGAGCATGAATCATGTAACCATGTTAACTTTTCTAAAAAATGAATATTAATAAATGTTTAAAAAAATAAATAAAAATAAAAAGGGAAGCAACAAACTGGGAAAAAACCTTTATAACAAAAACCTTTGACAAAGGTCTAATTACTCAAATTTATAAAGAACTAAAAATCAATTGTACAAAACATCAAAACATTTCCCAGTTGATAAATGGGCAAGGGACATGAATAGGCAATTTTCATATAAAGAAATCAAAACTATCAATAAACACATGAAAAAGTGCTTTAAATCTCTAATAATTAGAGAAATGCAATTCAAAACAACTCTGAGGTATCACCTTACACCTAGCAGATTGGTTAAAATGACAGCAGGGGAGAGTAATGAATGTTGGAGGGGATGTGACCAAATTGGGACATTAATGCTGGTGGAGTTGTGAAATGATCCAACCATTCTGGATGGCGATTTGGAACTATGCCCAAAGAGCGCTGAAAGATTGCCTGCCCTTTGATCCAGCCATATCAGTGTTGGGTCTGTACCCCAAAGAGATTATAAGGAAAAAGAAGTGTACAAAAATATTTATAGCTGTGCTCTTTGTGGTGGCAAAAAATTGAAAAACGAGGGTATTTCCTTCAATTGGGGAATGGCTGAACAAATTGTGGTATCTATTGGTGATGGAATACTATTGTGCTCAAAGGAATAATGAACTGGAGGAATTCCAAGTGAACTGGAATGACTTCCAGGAATTGATGCAGAGTGAAAGGAGCAGAACCAGGAGAACATTATACACAGAAATGGATACACTGTGGTACAATTGAATGTAACGGACTTCTCTACTAGTAGCAATGCAAGGATTCAAGACAACTATGAGGGACCTATGAGAAAGAATGCTATCCACATTCAGATGAAGAACTATAGGAGTAGAAACACAAGAAAAACAACTGCCTGATCACGTGGGTGAATGGGGATATAATTAGGGATATTGACTCAAAATGAACACCCTAGCACAAATATCAATAATATGGAAATAGGTCTTGATCAATGACACTTGTAAAACCCAGTGGAATTGTGCATTGGCTATGGGAGGGGGTGGGAGGAGGGGAGGGATAGAATATGAATCCTGTAACCATGGGAAAATTATAAAAATTAAATAAATAATAGTATTAAAAAATTTTAAAAAAAGCTATCCTCTTTGCCACTTTGCTGCCCATAGTGGGCATATACTTAAAGGAGAATATATTGAAAGTCCCCATTTACACCTAAATATTCATTGCAGCCCTTTTTGTGGTTAATAAAGAACTGGAAACACAGTATGTGACAATTGATTGTGAAATGGCTGAATAAATTGAAGTATGTGAATGTAATGTAATATCACTGTATTGTAAGAAGGTATGAATATGAGAAATTCAGAGAAATATAGAAAGATGCATATGAACTGAAGAAGAATGAAATAATCAGAACCAGAAGAACAAAATTCACAATGATCTAAAAAATGTGAACATAAAAATACTAAAATCAAGACAAATGCTGATTAATTGGCCATGGAGAAAACATGGAGAAACAGCATCTTTGCAATAGAGAGGTTCATAGACCTACGTGTTTCATATATTGTGAGATCAGATACATTTTTTTCCCCTCCTTTCATTATATCTCACACAGTGTCTGGCACATAGTAGACACTTAATATTTGCTGATGTGACTTGCCTTGCCAGTTCTCTTTGTTACAAGGGAAGGCTCATCTGCAATATGTTGTTTTTGTGTATGTGTGTGGTTTCAGGAAAGTATAGCAAGAAATGTCTTATGTTGTAAAGCCAGAAGACATCAAAAAACCATTTTTTCCTTTTTCTTTTTTTTCTAAACAAGGTAGATTGAGACTAAAAACCTTGAATGTGAGGTTCAGGAGTTTGGATTGTATCTTGGAGACAGGGGAGAGTTATTCAGGGATGTTGAACAAAGAAATGGCATAATTAATGTGATCAGTTAACCTCTAAGGCAGGGGTTTGGCAACCTTTTTGGCCGTGAGAGCCATAAACGCCACATTTTTTAAAATGTAATTTCGTGAGAGCCTTACAGTGCTCACAGTGTGCGCTCCTGTAACAGTGCCTGAAAAAAAAATGACTTTATGGCTCCTGAAGAAAGAGCCATATCTGGCTCTCAAAAGAGCCAGGTATGGCTCGAGAACCATATGTTCCCGACCCTTGCTCTAAGGAGTAACTGTTTTCATTTTTTAAATGAGTGGCTTGGCTAGATTAGCAGTTCTCAAAATATAGTCTGGGAAAATCCTGGGGCTCCCTAGATATTCTCAGGGTAAAAACCATTTTCATAAAAATAACTTACTAATGTGGTATATGTCAATAAATAACATGTATACAAAAGCTTTTTGGGGGCCCTCAATTATTTTAAGTGTGTAAAAGGATCTTGATATAAAAAAGTTTGAGAACCTCCAGGCTAGCTAGAAAATATCTAAAGTCTCTTTAGATACTCTAAATATACTACTGGGCCATTATTGTATTGGCACCTGCTTTTAATGTGAATAGCAAAGAAGCCCAAGAGATTATGGACTTTGTACTGATAGTGAAGGAATGTAAAATAAGTACTATATAGGCTGATGAAACTAATTTAAATAATTTTAAAATTGTATTGAAAATAAACTTAAAACAATCTTACCTTTCAGATTTTATTTAGTTTAAAAGTTTTCACATTCTGTTCTATAGTAGGAAAGAGAATGATTATGGATGTTCTACACATTGTTTACAACCCTTCTCCATGGCCAAGATTCATCATTATAAAATTAGGGGATATAATACATTTACTAGGAAATTAATAATATAAATATTGGATATAATAACAATTTAAATCTATAGGTAATGGTTCCGTGTTTTTTAGACATGCTGTGAGCTTGTTTTTAAAATTAATACTTTCGTGACCTAATTTAGCATCAGCTTCCTCTTCTACCCAGTTGTTAATAAACACTTTTTTTTAAACTGGCATTTCCACAAATCTCTTCTTGTTATGTACTCAGAATATTTCTTTGCTATTTTTTTCCTTTTTTTTTTCTTTTCTTTTTTTTTTTGTAGGCAATGGGGGTCAAATGACTTGCCCAGGGTCATACAGCTGGGAAGTATCTGAGGTCATATTTGAGCCTAGGACCTCCCGTCTCTAGGCCTGGCTCTCAATCCACTGAGCCACCCAGCTGCCCCCCTCTTTGCCATTTCTATTGTTACATAGTTCTAATTTCTTTGCTACAGACCAGTGATCTAGATTTGGTAAATAGCACCAAATAATGTTCATTGAGAAAGTGCATTATTTAGGTAATAAATGCTTGGCCCATAACTCCTTTTATTTCAAAATTCAACTTCAGTTGTAATAAAAAGTAGAGACTTTGTATTTTGAAATGTTTGCAAAGGAAAAGCTAAGAAATTCCTATTCTTATTCTCTAATGTGCCTCATTCTTTATCTGTGTTGTTTATGCACCATGTTATTAGTTATTGTCCCTCTCCAGTATATCACTTTTAGTATTTAGAATTGTCATCACGTAGTACTTGTCTATATATGAATAAATTATATTTTTATTATATATTATATATTTCCTAAGTCAAATGGGATGGGGAAAGGAACAGACATTATTAAGTACCTACTACATGCCAGGCACTGGGCAAATATTTGATCCTTACAACAACCCTTGGACAGAAGTGCTTTATTATCCCCCCCTTTTTTTTTTTTTTTTTTTTTTTAAACAGTACTTTAGGGAGGTTGAGAGGCAGGCAGGCTAAATAACTTTGTTCAAGGTCAAACAATTGGTAAGTATCTGAGGCCAGATTTGGGTTCAGGTAGTTCTTCCTGACTTTAAACCTAGCACTCTAGCCATAGTGTTAATCTAAGTATGCCTTGACACACTTCATTGTTGGACTTAGATTTATTTTTTGTAGTTACTCCAGCTGTCCCCTCTTGAAAATTCTGATATGTGATAATTTTTTAAAAATTATTTTAAAATTCTTAATTTTAAGTTTTGAATTCTCTTCCCCCTTCTACACCCCCCCCCCCCATTTGAAAAGGCAAGAAACATGCTGATCATTTTAAAGTTGCTAAGTTTGGTTCCTGATTTTCTAGGGCTGGAATTTTTTTGAGGAAGAATGTATATTAAACACTTGTATGAAATACAACTGCTGATCATGCTTTTGTGTAATTTTGTTTTACTTTTTTTTAAATGGGGAGTTATTCTATAATTTCATTCTAGTTTTTTTTTTTTTTTTTAGTTTTGCATTTGGATACAGTGATCATTTTTCTGAACCAAAAAGTCTGGAGATATAATCTATATACATATACCATTTGTTGCCAAACCTTTTTTGAATGAACATCCCATCAATTAAAAAAAAAATTGAGCACCTCTCCCAACATGTGTATAGTTATTTATCTATGTTATAAAAAAGGAAGATAGATATGAGGCTCGAGAAGATTGGATTGGATTTGGTAGGAGAGAGAGCACACTCTCAACCACGGCCTCTGTACAGGTGTTGCTGGCAAAAGGCTATGCCTCTCCTCTCCAGACAGGCTTGCTAAACTGAGCCTCTCAGCTGTCCCCTTTTAACAGTTGCCCAGACAGGGATCCACTGAGAAGTTATATGTATAGTCAACCTCTCTAGTCCCTCAATCTGGGGTTGGAATAAATATTGATAAGGGCTATTGGTGCACTGTTTGAATAACGGTGAAGATCTGACTGCGTGATTGACTCCCCTTTCCAAGGGCTTAGATATATTGACCGCTCAAGAAAAGGTCTTGGTAATAAAACACTATATTTAAGTCTAGTTAGATGGGGTTAGGAACAAGGGTAAGGATGGAGGATTTTGGGAACCTTACTGCTAATGTTCTAAGCTAATGATCAAACTATTTGAGATTGCTAGATCATGTAGAGACTGGAAGTTCTTCACCCTCTCACTAACTCTGGCCTGACTTGGCTGGAGCCAAGCCAAAGATTAGGGAAGGCTATTGATGATTTTGAATGACAGTATTACCGTTCACTTTCAGCTCTATTGTCAGTGATGGTGATTGCTCTCTAGCTCTCTCAGTAAAGTATGTTGGGTTGCAGGTACAGGCCTACCCTCCTGCTCACGACCTCCCACCTCCCAGGTTCTGCTCCAGACTGAGCCCACTTGTGCTGTGCCTGGTGGGTATTTATAGGGTTGGCTCCAACTGACTTTTGCCCTGGCTCATGGCATCTGGGTACATTCCAAGGTGTTCAACTGCCGGTCTTGTCACTCAAAGGTGGTGCCCATCTTGTCCCAGAAATTCATTGCAACATCTATATATTATCTACACATATTAAAATATCAATGTAAGATTATGCATTATAATATTTACCCAAAAGAAGAAGTTAAACAAGAGTAAGATCAAATATTGTTAGGTTTCTCAGTTATTTGGAAGCCACTGGAGTTTATTAAATAAAAGGAGAGACAAAGGCAAATCAGTGCTTTAGGAAATCACTTTGGCATCTTTATGAAAAATGGAAGAAAGAAGAGATTTGCTATAATCTTGTGATGATTGATGAGATGCTGAACAATGGTGGCAGCTATTTGATTATTGACAAGTGGAAGGATGTGAGAGATAAGAATGAGAATAGAATATTCTGATTGATTACACTTTTCCTTTCTGGCCACTATCCTCTTTTTTCCTCTTGCCCACATAATTTGGAGACCATTAGTCTAAAAGGATACTCATTTTGCAAAGCCTTATGTTGAAGAAAAAATATTAATACTAACACTATACCCTGCATTTAGGTACCAGTCTGCCAGAAACAATTTTATCTTATTTTTCAGAGAGGTATCTGAACTGGTGTAGTCTCCCATGCCCTTCTTCAACACTGAGACTATTTGGAGGAATCTTGAAGTAAGAAAAAAACACAATATGTAAATATGCAGTTTGAGTTAACATTCCAAAATTTGTTGAATAACCAGGTTACCAACCCATTCCCATATGGACCATTCCCCTTCCCAAGGGACTTCTCTTCTGTTAATATCTTAATCCTTTTGCAGTGGAAAATGATGGGTCCTAGCATGAGTGTCTTCTCTTGGGTGGGTAAGCAAAGATGGATAAGATAAGAGTTAACTTTCTTTCTAGGTACTACTCTTAATACATTTCCCTAGGAAAAGCTGTTTTGTTCTATACATTATCACCAGTCTTTCCAAGGTGCCTTTCCTAGTTGTCTGGTATGGACTTTAGAGGAAAATATTTTTAATATTTTCCAGTTTACTAAAAAGGAGGTGTTTGATATGCTTACATACTTGTTAGAAGTACAGTTTATCCCATTGAAATTAGGACTGTTCTAGAAAATCCAGAATGTATTATGGGGACTGAAAAATACAGAGTAGTTAATAAATATTTGTTGAATTGAAAGTATAAGTACCTACCTTGTGCGGTTAACATTACTTTAGAGATGGGTGGTTTTCGTGTGAGTATTCTTTTCACAAAATATATATCCTCAACCTCTGCACAACTGGGTAGATAGTCTTGAGAAGTTGATATGGCTGAAAGATGTATCACCTTATAACCAATCTGATGATGACACTTGCTTGCTAAGTTAGCCAGACTGATTCTCAGATGATAGCTATGCAGTCCATCACTGGGAGAGGCTAGACCTTTTTCACCTTAAAAAAAAATGTTTTATTACCTAAGCATTTCTTGAGTTAAATGCTTATTCACAAAATTCCTTAGCCATATCTTTACCACTATTGTTTCTAATGTTTACCTCATTGTTCTTTGTGATGTGACCTCTAGAACTTTTAACTGACTGTAAAAACCCCACTGAAGTCATATGTGATGGAAAGTCCCAGGATGGAAGGCATTAGCAATCACAGCTGATCCTGATTCTCCCTATGCTAAGCTTTCACTTTTCCAACATTGATATTTTTTCATTCTAAAATCAGTCAATACTTGTCATGTGTAAAGCACTGGATTTCACTCCTCTGCTAAGGCAACGTGAACTCCCTTTCTAACTTGCATATGGACAAATCATTTCCCCTAGTTCAGCCAAGAGATAATTTTTTTAGAGGCATTTTATTTGGAAATGAAGAAGATAAACAAAAGGTAAAACAAAAGCAGAACCCATGAGTTTCTGGAGCACATCTTTCTTATCCTATCTATGGTAAGTAAAGGCTGGTCATCAATTGATTTACTTGTCTTAGTTTGTGAGGTATCTGATTTTGATTCTTTACCTCAACGTTTTTTAGGGGAACCCTGGCAGAAAAAGTTGTTTGCTCCTAATGAAACTTCCCTTAGTTTCAGGTTGTTTTGTAGTGAATTATTGCAGTCATTCAGGACCTTAGAAAAACTGAAAATATAGGTACTTTGTTTCTCACTGACCCCATTTCTCTTTGCCCAGGTCAGTTTGGCTAGGCCTTATTCACTAGCCAGTTAAGGCTCCTTCTGGCTAAGTATAGACTGTTAAAATTAGCTTTTTCAGCTGTGTAGACCAGCATGTGAGTCTCCTTCTCTTCTTGGTCATTTGGTCTTGATGGCTACCACCAACATTCCTTTAGCTTGTCTTACATCACATCAGCTCCTTCCAAAAGTCAGGAATACTGTCTTCTCTTTCTTTTCAAAGCAGCCTTTTTCTGTTGAACCTCTAACTAAATTCCTGCCCTGGGTCAGACTGTCATTTCCAATTCCTAGCCCTTTTGTAAAACTTCCATAATTGATCCACCCTGAATCCAGTGAGAATATAACCTCAGATTAGGTATCTAGCTGCACCCTTTCCCCCTTGATTCTTCTTAATCATTTATTCCTAAAGCAACAATCTTTCAGAATTCTAAGGATAGGGTTAGACCTATCATTTCACTGGCATAAAGAATTCTCAGATGAGGAAGTACCTTATACCAGTGCAGCTTGGTATTTTCTCTTCAACTGCTAGTCTTAGGATGTCACCCTGGTCACTCTCTGAGAGGTAGGTCATGAGTTGGCCAGTGCAGCCAGAGATCCAAATAGAAGTGCTTTAGACCCTAGACTAAACACAATAACAATACCAGTTTTGTAGTGTTGTTTGAAGATGACAGGGAATAAGGTACATCCAGGAGGTACCTTATATCTAGTTACCAACATCTAAGTCCTTAAAAGCCTCAAGGTCCCAAATGACCTAGAAAGAGATGTTAAACACATGGCCTACAGCACTTCCAACTGAGTCTTGAACCAGACTGAAATATAATTGGGAAATATTTAACAAAGTAAGGAAATAAATGAATATATTATGTGGTTATCTAAATCAAGATGTGGCCTCTAGGGATCCTTGTGTGTGATATAATGGCTCCTGTTTCTATTTGAGTTTGACACCACTGTTCTAAACTGATTCTAGGGAATGCGACTGGGAACTAAGTGTTTGCTCTCTTTTTAGGTATCTCCTGAGTATGTGTAATCCTCCACTATCCTGAGGCTGCCATTGAGTTGGCATCAGATGTGATTTCAATATGTTCTGAGAGACCTGATAGCTGAGAATTTACTGACCAAGACACCCAGCTAAAGGAAACTAATGCCCATATCATTGCCATGCTCAGTATTTATAGGACCTTGGAGAAAGGCTTTAAGATCCTTTCCTTTTCTTCTAGCAGGTTAACTCCTGTTTTCTGCTCTCCTTTTCCCTGTATTCTTTGCTGTTTGTGAAGATGAAAGACCTTCCCCTACTACCTCACTCCCTGCTATCCTTCCTTTTCACTTAGCCCAGTCTCTTCACAGTTCATGTTCTTTTCTGCCTTTCCTTTCCTTTGTGATTTCTGATACCCCCATTCTCATTTACAAATTCCTCTTCACCCACTCTAGATCTCTTTACTTTGTATTTTTTCCATCTGGAACTAACAGAAGGCTGCCTTCTTTGAGAAGACTCTGATCCCTACCACGCTCTCTCATACAGGGCATTTCATCTTCATGCTCTCCAGTACATTGGACCAAGAAGAAGAAAAAAAAGATAGCTCACTGCCAATTCCAGACTATCCTACATCACCATCAACATTCTGTATTTATCACTTGATTAAGATCATTGTCTTAGTTGTCTAAAATGGTGTAGGTGAATAACCTTTCTTTCTCAAAGTATTCATTGCATGGCTTAAAGTCTTCCTCTCACCCTTACCCTCACAGTTAGGGACCTTAGTATACACACTAATATCTCAAATGCTTTTTCATCCAACTGGCCTTTTTTCTTCGTCCTCAGTCTACTTGATTTCTTAAGCTTTTGATATTTTCAACTATACCGTCCTCTGGGAAACTCCCTTCTTGGCTTTTGGAATAACCTTATTCTCCTTTGTTTCTCTCCTTGCTTGTCTACTTTTTTTCAGTTTCTTCTGCTAGATAAAAGAAGTATGGATGCCCCTCAAAGCTCTAACCTGGGTTCCTTCTTTCCTTCTTCTCTCCCTTCTTCCCTCCCTCCCTCCTTTCCTTCTTCCCTCTCTACCTCTCTCCCTCCATCCTTCATCTTTTTCTTTCCCTCTTAGAATTAATATTATGTGATGATCTTGGCAATATGGTTCATTTATCATATCTATCAAATATATATGTCTCCTATTAGTCTCTCTCAGCTCCAGTCCTGTATCACCATCTGCCTGCTGGAGTGCACCTCTGACATCTCTAATTCATCCTGTGTAAAATAGTCATCCTTTCTCTCTTTTTTTTTTTTAACCCTTGTACTTCGGTGTATTATCTCATAGGTGGAAGATTGGTAAGGGTGGGCAATGGGGGTCAAGTGACTTGCCCAGAGTCACACAGCTGGGAAGTGGCTGAGGCCGGGTTTGAACCTAGGACCTCCTGTCTCTAGGCCTGACTCTCACTCCACTGAGCTACCCAGCTGCCCCATCCTTTCTCTTAAAGCCAACAGTCCTCCAACTTCCATATCTCTGCTGAGAGCACCATGCTCCATCCAATTATTTAGGTTTACAGCTATCCTTATCTCTTCTTTCACATGTAGTTAGTTGTTTAAACATGTTTTTTACTTCTTCAGAATTTCTCAAATTGATCTACTTCTTTGTATCTACATAATCAGTAATTTAGTTTAGACTCTTCTTACTACCATTGGAAAAGCTTCCTAATTGGTTTCCCTGCTTCTGTGTTCTCAGTTTTGAGGTGGGGTGCCCAGAGAACCCACCATGTCATTTCTTACCCATATATTTTCCCAAACTTAATGATTTCCAGGAACTAATTCTGCAAAATGAAATCAGCTCAGAAACTCTTATGTCTTCAGATCATTTCCCACCTTGGCTGCAGGACTTTATCATTTCTCCGCTCTCCTCTGTTTTTCTGTCTCTTTTTTTTTTTTTAAACCCTTGTACTTCGGTGTATTGTCTCATAGGTGGAAGATTGGTAAGGGTGGGCAATGGGGGTCAAGTGACTTGCTCAGGGTCACACAGCTGGGAAGTGGCTGAGGCCGGGTTTGAACCTAGGACCTCCTGTCTCTAGGCCTGACTCTCACTCCACTGAGCTACCCAGCTGCCCCTTTCTGTCTCTTTTTATGTGTCTTCCTTGGTTAGATTGTGAGCCTGTGAGAGGAAGGACTGACTTATTCCTTTCTTTGTATCCCCTAATGTTTAACCCTGTGACTGGTCATCCAGGCCATCCTTGTCACTGTTGCCAAAATGATTTCCTTAACGACCTACGCAACTCAGGTCATGTTGTTTCTTGTTACCATTGCTTTTAGGGTAAAGTAAAAAATCCTTGGCTTGTCACTTAAAGCTTCTGACAGTTTGGGTCTTTCCAACGTTTCCAGATTTCTTATTATACTTCCTTTTATGCAATATATATATTCCATGTCTAATAGCTGTTCCCTGAGCTTGAAATTAATTTTCTGCTGCTGATCCTTTGTACAGACTGTCCTCATGCTTGGTATATCCTCTCTCATCATCATTGCCCTAAATATCTTTATTTTTCTTCAAGGGTCAGCTAAGGTTTCCCTTCTTCTTGGAAGTATTTTATGATTCTTCCTCATTTTTCTCCTATTGTTGAAGTGCTTGCTTCTTATGTTATACAGGGTGGTATGGTGCTTCTGTAGGAGGGGCCTGATGAAGCTGGCCCAAGATCCTAGATGGTATATGGATCTAAGCTGAGTGAGGAGAGGGATGCCTGAATGGCCACCAAGATATTGCTGGTAACCACCAGGGCATATAAATGTTCAGCTCATCTAAGCACTTGACCCCACAAACAGTGCCCAAGCCAAAGTGAATAAGTGAGAAGCTGTATATTGATCCACACAGCTCCTCTGGTTACTTGGCTTGGGGTTGGGTTGATGGATAATGTTTATGATAAGGATAATAATTGATAAGGTTGGATTAATGTGGTTGACTGCGATTTACATAACTATTTCCTTTCCCCTTAGAGGTATCTATTAGGTTGTCATTTAGAAGGACACCAGTCTTCACTTAACTTTGTTTAAGCCTTTAATACTACTAAACTCAAAGGGGTAGGATTCAGGATAAGGAAAGTTGTGTTGGGGATGGCAATGCTAATCTAATGGGAGCTGGAGTAAGCTAATCAATCACTACAAGTGGGCAGCTCCCTAGAGAGGTTTTTCTCCCTCACAGACCCTGGTCAGGCCTGGCCATGGCCTAGACCAGGTAAAAGAAGGGCTTATGATCGTCTTCTTGATAGATGTTTGATGTATATCTCTCAGCCCTAATCAGCAACAGGTGAATTGATTACTTGAGGCAATAAGGTACAGATGCTAGAGTTGCAGGTCTATAGGCCTATCCACCCTCACCACCTGGGACCAGATCCTTCTCAAGACTGAGACCCTGAAGGGTTCAGGCCCTGGGGTTTTATAGCAATGGTAGCAATGTATTTTGCCCTTGGCTCATACCATCTGGGTAAATTCTCAGCATTGATGCTTCCCTGAAAGATACAGATCCCATTCCATCCCGTATGACTTTTGTCTGTGTTCTTCCATAAATTTACTAGATGGTCCACTTAAAATGCTAAGGTTTTACTCAGTTGCTCTTCTGGTTTCAAAAGTATAATAGTGGAGCACATGGGCTGTCCATTGATTCCTTCATTTTTGCCAAATTACTAGCCCATTAAGTATTTTTTGATGATGCCCTTTGCTTTTATTCTCCACCACATACGCCTCTAGATTGCCATCAAGGTGTTGATCTTTTTTTTAATTATAATTTTTTTTGGTGTTTTTCTTTTTCTAATTCTTCAGAGACTTTATTTGGTTTCCATTATGCATGGCCATGCAGTAGTATCACCAGTAGAATATTGGTATTAAGAAGGCTGACCTCTGTTTTGAGGAGAAATTTGAGAGCATTATGTTAGTGTTGCTGTTTCCTGGAGGTAGTCTAGCCCACTTTCCTCCTAACATTTAATTCTTTTCCCAGTTTGTTTAGTTTCACATCCTGTGATAACTTCCCCCCCCCCCCCCGCAACAAGTTGGGATATAACCATATATCATAATTTGGACAAAACACATTTTGTATCTACTTGCTTTTTCTTGTGTTAATGGTTAGACCAAATTTTTTAATGGTTATAGATCTTATCCAGGAAGTATTGTAACATTCCTGGCTTGGATGCAGTCATCTTAATGTTTTCCACAAATAGAGCATCTGGAGAACCCTTCTACTCATAAAGAATCCTTTAACTTGGACTTAACAGATCTCTTCCATGGTAGTGGCATTTCCTTTAAGGAACATGTTTTCCTCTTTTACATTTTGTCTGATGTTAATTATCCCTGCACAAGGTAATTCCTGTCATCATTCAGAGAATCTTGTATCATTTTGATGTATATATATATGGAGATACTTTGTTAAAAAGGTATGTTGTATGACGAGAAAAGATGTGATCTACTATGGAATATCACTTGTGGAAGCCTTATTGTTTTATACTATTAGTCTCATAAAGGATGACCTCAGTGCATTTTTATATTCTCAAAAATTTTATGTTGATGGGAAAGTAGGCCTATGGATACTGCTTTCCCAGATTTTTTACCATATCCTTATTTTCCTCTTCTTCAGATAGTTGGAGAATCCATCCCTGAGTAACTTTACTAATATGTAAACCTGAATTTCTTCTTTTAAGAGTGGTTCTGGGTGATATGTATTGTGTTATTGGAATTTTGTGGTCTCTGAACTACATTTCCCATGAGTCTGCTGACTTCCTGTCTTATGTGATGATGTAGACATAATGATGTAAACAAGAGGTAAAATTGGGGGGCTGGACTTGCACTTCCTCTTGGTGAACCATCCACAATGGAGGTGGCAGGCAAGGCCTGTGGTTTTTTATTTTTTATTTTTATGTTGTTTTTTTAAACCCTTACCTTCCGTCTTGGAGCCAATACTGTGTATTGGCTCCAAGGCGGAAGAGTGGTAAGGGTAGGTAGGCAATGGGGGTCAAGTGACTTGCCCAGGGTCACACAGCTGGGAAGTGTCTGAGGTCAGATTTGAACCTAGGACCTCCCATCTCTAGGCCTGGCTCTCAATCCACTGAACTACCCAGCTACCTCCGCTGTGGTTTTTTAAACTGACTCTTAGCATGGCATGTGGCTTCATTTTTCTAATGGTTACCGATAAATCTTTTTAAACCACAATATTTTTAAAGCCATCCTTTTATATTCATTTTATTTTTTACAGTATTATCTTCAAGTATAGTATTTAATTTTTTTTGTATTTTTTCCTAGAAGATATATAATTCTTAGATCATCTCTTCACATCCTCATTTTATTATCAGGATTTTATTTTGTAGAACTCTCATGTAATCTGCCAATATTGTTTTTTTTTAATCTTGTTATATTACTTTTTTGCTGCCTCTGAAATTTTGTTTTCTAGTTCTGTATTTTTGTTTTTAAATCCTTACCTTCTGTCTTAGAATCAATACTACTGTGTGTTGGTTCTAAGGCAGAGTGGTAAGGGCTAGGCAAAGGGGGTTAGTGACTTGCCCAGGGTTACATAGCTAGAAAATATCTGAGTTCACATTTGAACCCAGGACCTCCCATTCTGGGCCTGATTCTCAATCAACTGAGCTACCTAGCTGCCCCTGTAAGAATTAAAATTTAGTTATTAGCTATATATTAAAATTATGTGGCCACCAGGAATCAACAATTCAGGTTGATTCCGTAATTAAATCAGACCCAAGTCAGCATCGGGTTGAGGAGTTTATTTACAATCAGGTAGGCAAAGTAGGGATAAAGAGAAGAGGGAGGTTAGAAGTCTAATCAAATGAAGCTGTAAGCCACAAGGGCCAACAGCCAGATAGGTAGAGTTTAGAATTGGCCCAGCTAGGCCAAGGAAGCCAGCCTAACTTACCCACGTGACAATATAGAGTGTAAGCTGTCTGTGGTCTCAGGAGATGCTTCTTCCTCCAGTTCCAGAAGGCAACTGCCCCCACAGGAAGTTCCCTCACTTACTTAAAGAGATCATGTCTTTCATCACTTCCTGTGGTCCACCTCTAATTCAAATGGACAAATGGCAGTTTCTACATTGATTTGGACTGCCCAAAGGGCAGTCCCTTATTCTTGATTTGTTACTTATTGTCACGTGTGGGTAACTCGTCTCCCCTCCCCACTAAGGGAGGTGGGAGTGACATCATTAGCAGCCTGGGTTGAGTAGATTTTTTACTATTAATGGGATCTGGCTAATTCTATTTACACACCCCCTTTACTTTTTTTTTTTTTTTTAAGAGAATCTACCATTATTGAGAGTGTTTTTGTTTTTCTTAAATTTTCTTTTTCTTATTAGATTTGATCATTTATGCCTAATTTCTTTGATATTTTCACCTTAATTCTTTTGCTCTCTCAACCATTCTGGAAGTTCTTAGGTTCTTTTAATTTTTTTAAGTGTGCCATAATATTTTTCTAATTTTTATTCATTTTTCTAACTTTATATTAATATTGATCTTTGCAGAAGGCAAAGCAGAGAAGAAACCAATAATTGGAATTTATTATATATATATATATATATTTTAAATGGAAGCAATAGGTGATAGTCAGGATTTCATGTACTCTTTTTCTCTAAGTATATGGAAATGCTTATGTTTAATCTTTGTCAAGAATTATAGAGAAACAATAACCAAAAATATTTTTAAAAAACTAAGAAAATCTTCTTATGGAATTTGTTAGTCTTTAGGCCCTTACTTGTAAGAGTTCTATCTTGGTAGGACTAACCTGAGTTCATGTTCTCTTGGCATAACCTTTGAGAACCCAAGTGTTATGTTTGTACTGCAGTGAGCCATCAGAGGCAGACATTACTGGAAATGTTGCAGTTCAATTTTGAAGTTAAAGCATGTACTTTGGCACAGTGAAAATATCTAAAATGTAATTTCCTTCATTATTCAAAATAGTAATAAATTCAACTATAGATAAAAAATGTGATCTTTGCTTTAACAAGTCTGTGCTTACAATACACAAACAGATAATTGAAGATTATCTCCCATATATAATATATATAACAAGTAATTTTCTGCCTACTAAAACATCAATTTTTATTTTTATATTTTATGTTATTTGATACTTTTCATGTACATTGTCTTCTCCCTTTTTTCTCAATTAAAGTATTCATGATAAATAGGTATTAGCCTTTTGTGTAGTTTTAAAAGTCCTCAATGTCACTTAATCCATATTTTCCCACTTTTTTTTATCTTCTTTGCCTATTACCACCTTTATATATATATATATGTATATAAAATAATGATATATTGATATCATTCATTACATTTACATCAAATACAATGATATATTCATTTAACTTGGAAAGTTTTATTGATTTAAAAAAAGTATAGATGTATTGATTCTAAGTCAGAAGAGTAGTAAGGGCTAGCCATTGGGGTTAATTGATTTGCCTAAGATTACACAGGTAGGAAATCTGAGGTCAAATTTGAATCCAAGACCTCTTGTCTCTAACTCTCTTGCTCTATTCACTGTGCTACCTAGTTGCCCCTACTGATTTCTTTATAAAATTTCCACATCTTAAGTTTCTGTAATAAATATTGGTTCCTAGGCTGCAGTTTTTTTCATGGTGATCTTTTTGCAAGTATTAATCATGAGCACTGCAATATGAGATGACCAAATGACAAAATGTATTCCTCATTAACTTTGGATAATAAAACCAACTCTCTAATTTGTTTCTTCATGCAGACTCATCCTTCCATTTAGCTGCATCATCCTCTTTTGATATTGTTTCATTTATAGCAAGAATGTTCAGATTTTCCAGTAGTATATCCTCTCATTGATTATTGTATAAAAATCTAACCAAAACAAAAATTAGCAAAAATCTAACCAGGTACCAGCACCTAACCTAAGCTATAGTTTATACATGGTATAAAACTGTGATTCTTCACAGCCATTACCGTATTTTCCAACATTCTGACAATTACTTCAGAAATAGAAGGGCACTGGACATTACTGAGGAACATATTTTGTGTGTGTGTGTGTGTGTGTGTGTGTGTGTGTGTGTGTGTGTGTGTGTGTGTTGTTTTTTTTTGGTTTGTTTGTTTCAGATGGTTCTTCAGTCTAGGATTTTTCACCAAATAGGCAATTTATTGATGACAAGCTTCTTCATAATCTGACTGGGCTTAGCCAAGAAGCTGACTCAGTTAGTTGATTGCCAGGACTGTAATGCAGCATGGTAGGATCAGGGGTTGTGTTCTACTAGTATAGTTTTTAAGAACCACCTTCATCCCACCGTAAGGCATCCATGTAGTACTTTGGGGATCAAATAAAAATACATATAAAATAAATATAAAATACATACAATTTAAATACAACAATAAATTTGAGTGGAGGATACACTAAAAATGAATCAGTAGAAGCCCTCCCTTCTATAAGGGATGAAACCAAGTGGACTAAACATTTCAGAAGATGGCAGTAAGGATTAAGAACATTCCTGGTCTGACAATAATGTTCAAAAGTGCAGAGGTGGGAGATGAAATATTTGAGGACCAGCTGGCCGAGGAGAAAGCAGTGGAATGCCAACCGGGGGACACATCTCTGGGGGTCCTGTGATCGCCTTTACCAGCAACCATATAACCATAGCAACCATCATCCAATCTACTGTTCTGGGGTGTCGTGGATTTCTGATTGACCATCATTACTGAGATAAGTGAGGGGGAGGCTGGGAGAGGTGAGGGCCTGTGCTATGGGTACCATTTCCTGCCATTAGAAATAGTGGCAGCCATCTTAATTTATGTAAGGAACCCCATCTTGCAGCTTAGTGCAGACTCCATTTCACCACTATTACTATTGGGCACCCTTATTAACCCCTATTTCTGCTTATTAACCCTGCCCTTTCCTTAAAGACAGTTACATGTGCCATCTTGTGGTCAGTTAGCCTAGTTAACCTCTAATTGCCTACAGAGCTAATAGGCTATCTATAATTCTATCTTCTGTCACTGCCTCCCTGATGGAGAACCCAAAAAATAAAATACCAAGGTTAAGTAAAGGAAGTGGTAGTAGCAGTAGCTAACTCTTTCAAGAGACATGGACCGAGATGTATGGCATTATAGAAAAAAATGGCAGATCATTTTGCATTCTGTGTACTGAAACGATAGTAAACAGAACATGGAATATAAATAGACATTTTGAAACTAATCATTCCCAGCTCTTGAAAAAAAGTGAGGATGAAAGGAAGGAATACATTTCCAGGCAGCTACACCTTTATAAGAGCCAATCTAATTCCATCCTTAAATTTATTAAAGGCTCTACAAATTTAACATCTGCAAGTTTGAGCATTGCTCACTTCATAGCTCAGCATGGAAAAGCACTCAGAGAGAGAATTTATTAAAGAAACTCTCCTAAGATGTGCACCAGTTCTATTTCACGATATACAGAATAAAGATGCAATTATTAAGGAATATCTGAGTTACTACTCAGTAGAAATATCATAAAAGACTGAATAATGAGACCGAACACAAAGGTACAACATCAGTTAAAGAGAGACATAAGTAATTGTAAACGTTTTTCAGTCTTTTTTTATAAAACTACTGATGTCACATCGCATGCTCAGTTGGCCATTATTGGTTGATATTCTGATGGTCTTACAATGAGAGAAGAGTTGATAAAGTTAGTATCAGTGCCAACAAGTACATCAGGAAGAAAAATATGTAAGGTTGTTATACAAACATTCCATGACCTATAAGCATTGATATCTCTAAAGTTGTGTCAGTGACGATAGATGGGTCACCAAACATGGTGGGGAAAAAAGTTGGATTTGTCAAATTGTTTATGGAAAGTGCCTTTTCATTGTATTATCCATCAGGAGGCTTTATGTGCCAAGGCAGGATTCACCGACTTAAACAACTTAATGACATTTGTTACAAAAATAGTTAATTTAATAGCTGCTTGCCCCCTTCACAAGCAAGAATTTTCTGCACTTTTACTGGAGGTTTATTTCACCTACAGTGGACTGCTGCTGTATAATAATGTAAGATGTCTGAGCTGAGGCAAAGTTCTTGAGCACTTTGTGGAGTGTTTTGAAGAAATTAAGGTATTTCTTGAGGATAAGGATCTGGGAAACTTTCCTCAGCTCAATGATGATAAGTAGATCAACACCTTAATGTTTTTTACAGATCTCTCTGTTCATATTAATGAACTGAATTTAAAGTTACAAGGTTTTGGCAAAAGTATTGATGTTATGTTTTGGTACATAAAAGCTTTTGAAAGTAAACTTACAATTTTCAAACGAGATGTAGAAACTAAAACTTATAAGTATTTTCCTTGAGTATCAAAGTATTTTGAGAAGGCCAGTGCAGCTATACAAAATGAAATGGAATCCTTGCATATAAAGTACCAGCATGTTTTAGACTTGTTACTTGACTAGTTCAGTGATAGATTTAATCAATTTAGAAGTTTAAAACAGACCATGAAAATAATTAAGTATCCTGATGTAGTAGTCTACAGTAGTTTGGAATTAAATGGTTTCCAATGGATGCAAATTGATGATTTGTAGATGCAACTTGCAGAATTTCAAGAAAGCACCTGGGTTCAGGTGTTTGTCAACTTGAGGTCAAAGCTTGAGAATCTGGAAAGGTGCTGCTTGGAGAATCAAGAGGCGTGCCACTAGGAACAGGAAATTTGGAGTGCCTGGAACCGATTACCAGACACTTTTAGTAACCTGAAAAATATAGCAATGGCTTTACTCACAATTTTTCCCTCTAAGTACTTTTGTGAGACCTTATTCTCAGCATTAAATAATATCAAAAGCAACATAAGAAACAGATTGACAGATGAAGTTAGTAGTGCTTGCTTGGGCTTAAAGTGTATAAAATACCAACCTTCAATTGAAGATTTAGTGGCTAAATGAATTTTCATTAGCCAATGAAATCCAGCAACAAAAAAGTCACTAGTAGGCAGGTTAGTTAAAGAATTCCCCCTCCCCCTCAATTATCTTAGTTCATGGCCACCTATACAAGTTAAATAATATCAACACCAACAAAAGAAACCAATCGACAGGTGAACAAAGAAGTCACTAAGCAGGTAAGTTAAATAATTAGTTTTTTGGTTTATTAAATAGATATATATTACAATTATACATTTTTTAAAATTTAAACTATAAATATCATGAAATTATGGTTTTTTTCTCGAAGTGACACACCACCCAAGTTATGCTTGGTTTTTTGGTGAATTTTGGCACACCAAGCTCATTGCCCTATATCATTTCCTATTGTAATTTTCTAAAACTTTTTTTCTGCCTTCAAACCTTTACACGATAGGAGGTGACCTTCCTTACCCTTTTAGCTTATTGAGAAGATTGAGACCATTTGAGAAAGGGCAGTAACTCTGGAATCAGAGGACCTGGGAACATATTCCACCTCTGATGCTTACAAACTGGGTAATCTTGGGCAAACCACATTGACCTTTCTGGGCTGAATTTTCTTCATCTGTAAAATGAGGGAGTTGGATTAGATGACTTTTAAGGTCTCTTCCTTTTCTGTGATTTTATAATCCTGTAATAACTTCCTTCATGCACTCTTCAAAACTTTCTGGCACTAACATCTGTTTTTTTTCTTCCTCCACTTCTCCTGTTTCATAATAATGAGCACCCTTTGAGGAAAAATAAGTTTGCCAGATAGGTGACTCATTGAATAGAATGGCAGGCCTGGAGTTGGGATGGGGATCTGGTTTAAAATTTGACCTCAGGGGGGCAGCTGGGTAGCTCAGTGGAGTGAGAGTCAGGCCTAGAGACAGGAGGTCCTAGGTTCAAACCCGGCCTCAGCCACTTCCCAGCTGTGTGACCCTGGGCAAGTCACTTGACCTCCATTGCCCACCCTTACCACTCTTCCACCTATAAGACAATACACTGAAGTACAAGGGTTAAAAAAAAAAAAAAATTTGACCTCAGGCACTTCCTAGTTGTGTGGCCTTGGGCAAAACAGCAAGTCACTTTACTCTGTTCTAGCCCTTGCCTTTCTTTCTTTTTTTAAAATTTAAATTTAAAATTTTTTTCTAATATTACATGATTCTTTTTGTCTCCCTCATCCCTTCCCTTACCCCTCCTGGAGTTGACAAGCAATTCCACTGAAGCCCTTGCCTTTCTGGTTTAGAGTTGTTATTAAGACAGAAAATAAGGTTATTGTTTAAAAAAATAAGTTTACTTTGGGGTATGTTGATTTTGACATGAAGTCTGATAAGCAGTTGGAGATGAGAATCTTCTACAATTTAGGAGAAAGGTCAGTATTGGAGTGACAGATTGGGGAGTCATCTGCTTAGAGAGAATTGAAGCTTCAAGAATGATTTCAGTGGAAACAGCTGTTCTGATGATTCACTAACCACTACACTAGAATCTTTCATTTCCTGACTTTCCATTTTCCCAACTTATTCTTCAGTAGCCTTGGATAATCTTCATTCCAGTTTTTCTGTTCCTGTTTTAGACTGTTGAATGTTCCTGGAGAAAGTAATGAAATAAAGATGATTCTCCTTTATAAATTGGTAGTGCATAATGACTTCTCACTACCATTCCACCTTCCTCCTAGTCTATCTCATATTGACTCTCATTCTCCAATGACTATCCTAACAATTTCCCTTTACAGTCATGCCCTAGACAGCATATGCATTCTCTCACCTTCTCTTTCTTTGTACCTCAAAACATCTCAATATCCACATCCATTTTTTTAAACTGGTTAAGTATCTTTATTTTCATGGAGGTAATTATTAATTATCTTACTATTATTCAGTCATCCAAAAATTATGTTCAAACAAATGTCTGTAGAATAAAACAAAATGTGACATCAGACCCATACCAAAAAGTACTAATATAGCCACTGGATAGCACCTTGATGGGAATTGTCCTGTATTTGCAAAATTACTCCTGGATATTATTTGGGATTTTAGAAGCAACACTGTCCAGAGGCTACCAATGACAATTCGTTAGGGAGTCATAAAGCTCTTCATTTCCCACCATAAACTCCTTGTTTAGATTCTTAGTACCCAAATGAACCTGTGGATGTTCAATTTGCTTCTCATCATTATTTGTAGTCCAAGCCTCTGACACAACTGGAATTTCAGTTAGATCTTTATAGTGTTCTCCTTTGCAGAGGAGACATTCCGAATGTTCCCATAACATATACAATTATAATTATACTCAAAATAAGGTTCAAAATCTGACTGCAAATTATAGGTCTGGTTCTGTTGGTAATGGGTATCAGTGTGATCAAGTTGTAACTTAGTCTTCATCTGTTGCCAGTATCAGAAATAATTGCTTTGTTGAATTAAATCAAAGTCTACAGAACTGGAACTTCATTAATGTTAACTTCACTAACATTTATTGAGATTGGTTTATAATTTTCCTGATGTTTTTGATTTTTCTGGGTTAGGTATCAGTATCATAAAAGGAGTTAGATAAAACTCTTTCTTTACCTGTTATTTTAAAAAAAGTATAATATAATAATTAGTTGATTCTTAAATTCTTGGTAGAATTCACTTGTAAATCCATCTGGTCCTGATGCTGTTTCCTTAGGAAGTTCATTTATAACTTGTTCAATACATCCATTATTTATTTACTCATCTCAGAAATTCCATTCATAGTAGTTACAAAATATATAACATTTCTGTGAGCTAATACTAACAGGACTACACTCAGGATTTGAATAAATACAACCATATAACACTTTAGTGTAATATAAGCTTATTAAATAATTAAAGAAATATTCATTGTTTATGGTTACTTCCCACCAATGTAATAAAAATTATGATTTTATTTAACTTGTCAGAGCAGGGGTCTGCAACATATGGCTCTCAAGCCATGTCTGGCTCTACCTCCCGACCAACCAGTCTGGGCAGAGCCCCAGGATGTGCCCCAGGGGGGCCTTCAGCCCCCACCCCATATTCCAGCACCCTCTGCTTCCATCCTCCTCCTTCCTTATGGCTCTCATGTTCAAAAAGGTTGACAAAGGGGGCAGCTGGGTAGCTCAGTGGATTGAGAGCCAGGCCTAGAGACGGGAGGTCCTAGGTTAAAATCTGACCTCAGACACTTCCCAGCTGTGTGACCCTGGGCAAGTCACTTGACCCCCATTGCCCACCCTTACCACTCTTCTACCAAGGAACCAATACACAGAAGTTAAGGGTTTAAAACAAATATTTAAAAAAAAAAATTAAAAAAAAAAAGGTTGACAAAGAGGTTGTTGACCTCTGACAGTCAGAGGAACAAGACTAAACTCCTTTGAGATATATATTTTTTGTCTTATTTTGAATTGAACTATGAATTTGAATTGAACTATTTGAATTGAATTGTGATTGGTTCCTGAGATGGGATGTAGGAGAGCTAGTGGGTGGAGAAAATTGCTTATAAGGCAAGACCAAGGCACTGTGTGTTCTGCCCTCTTGCAAGAGAGCTCTCGCTCTCTCGCTCTCTCGCCCTCTCCCTCTCGCTCTCTCGCTCTCGCTCTCTCTCTGAAACTTGGAACCTAAAGGAACCCCTGTGGTGGTGAGCTTCATCTATCAAATGGCAAAGAGTATTTAGCTAAGCAATTCTTTACCTCTTTCCTACATTTCTTTCTCTTTACTATCACTACTTTGATGTAATAAAGCTACTAGTAGCTTCATGATTTCATTTTAACTATTATATAAGACAAATTTGACGTTTGAAATCAGGCTTACTATTTTTCTCTCCAAAGTTGTTTTTTCTTTTTCTTTTTTTCTTTTTACATTGTGGGCCAGTGTGTTATAATGCAGATCCTGGGCAGTTTCAGTTGACTTCATCCCCAGATGTGGTCTTTGGGAAAGGGTGCTCTATTTAGAGGGAGACCTAGGGGTAGGTAGGTGTCTCAGTGGGTAAGAGTCAGATCTGGAAATGGGAGGGCCTCAGTTCAAATTTGGTCTCAGATTAGCTTTGTAACTCTGGGCAAATCACTTAATCTCAACTGCCTAGCTCTGTCTTGGAACTAATACTTACTATTGATGCTAAGTCAGAAGGTAAGGGCTTAAAAAAAAAGGGTGACCTCAGATCTCAGGGAACCTCCTTGGAGAGTTCTTTTGCTTGAGGGTCACTGAATCTGATTTTAATAAAGTAATTGCAGGCTCTGAGTGGTCCTTTGCTTTGAATTTACAACTCTTCTTTAAACACTTCACTTTTTTTTGACATCAGTGACATCATGTTTCCGCCCATCTGCTAAATCTGAGACCTCAGTATCATCTTTTTTTTTCCATATATTAATATTTTTTTTTAGAAAAGTTAACATGGTTACATGATTTATGCTCTTTACTTTTCCTTCCCCCCCTCCCCCCCTCCCATGGCCGATATGCATTTCTACTGGTTTTATCAGTATCATCTTTGATCCTTCTCACTTTCCCACCCACAGTCAGTTCTTAAGACCTATCAGTTCTAAATGAAACCTTTGCTATGGCTTCTTTCCTGCTTCTACCACTGAAGTACAGCCATTCATTGTCATTTTCCTGGGCTGCTGAGATAGTGAAACAGTGCTTTCTGCTTATATTCTTTGTCCCTTCTAATTCATCCTTCATATAACTGCTGAACTATCTTCTTTACCACAGCTCTAGTCATGAGGGCAGAGACGATGCCATAGCCAAGTTAGTATCTTTTTTTTTTTTTAAACCCTTAACTTCTGTGTATTGGCTCCTTGGTGGAAGAGTGGTAAGGGTGGGCAATGGGGGTCAAGTGACTTGCCCAGGGTCACACAGCTGGGAAGTGTCTGAGGCAGGATTTGAATCTAGGACCTCCTGTTGCTAGGCCTGACTCTCAATCCACTGAGCTACCCAGCCCCCCCCCCCAAGTTAGTATCTACTCATGCCTATCATAGATTGGAATGCAGTAGATGCATAAATGTTTGTTAAATTGAATGAAAAACAGTTCCTCCCTAATTGATATACTATCTCACTTTCCACAGAAGCTATTCCAGCCTTATCTTCTCATTTTTAGCCTCCTATCCCTTCAACTGAAGACATCATCTCTAACTTTACTGGAAAAATTAAATCATTCATCTTGAGTTCTATTTTCCTTTCTCCTAATGTTGAAATTCCACTTGACATTATTCCCTAATTTTTCCTCCTTTTTTTGAAGCTCTGATAATGAGGTGGCCAGGGCCAACCCTACATGTGCTTTCCCGCCCCTTCTTTCATAATTCTTTCCACCTGCTAGTCTCCTAATTATTCTTGAACATGACCTATTTTTTCCTGGCCTCTGAGACTTTTTTCATACTGTTTCCTGTGGCCTAGAATGTCCCTTTTCCCCTTTTATGTGTACCCTTTCTTGATCACAGCCCTTTAATCACTAATATCTCCCTATCTACTCTGTATCCATTTTGACTGCCTTCAGACATGCCCTAGTCTCTCCCATACTTAAAAACCCTTCACTAGATTTTGTCAGTTCCTCAGGCAATCATATATTTCTCTTCCTTTTCTCAGACAAACTTTTAAAAGATATTTTATTTTACCAATTACATATAATAACAATTTTGCAAATTAAGTTTTCTGAAGTTTATTTGATCCAAATTTTCTGCCTCCTTCCCCCTTCCTGGAACTGGTAAGCAATTTGATCTGGGTTATTTGTGTATTATCATGCATAAATAGTTCCATATTGTTCATTTTTGTAAGAGATACTCATATAAAACCAAACCCCAAAATAAAAACCCAAATAAACTAAAGGGAAAAATGGCATGCTTTCACCTGCATTCTGACTCCAACAGTTCATTCTCTGGAGGGAGATAGCATTCTTTGTCATAAGTTCCTCAGAATTGTCCTGGATCATTGTATTGCAATAGAGTAGCTAAGTCTTTAACAGTTGATCATTCCATGATATTGCTGTTACTGTGTACAGTGTTCTCTTGGTTCTGCATCAGTTCATGTGGGCCTTTCCAGCTCTTTTTGAAATCATTCAGACAAGTTTTTAAAAACAGTGTTCATTCATTGCCTCTACTTGACTCACTTCACTCATAATTCAACCCTTGAAATCTAGCTTTGAACTTCATTACTCAACTTAAACTTCTACCCATTGTTCTTCAGAATGGTTGGACTAGTTCACAACTCTACCCACACTACATTAGTGTCCCAATTTTCCCATATCTCCTTTAACATTTGTCATTTTCCTTTTCTGTAATATTAGCCAATCTGATAGGTGGTACCTCAAAGTTGTTTTATTTTGCAATTTTCTAATCAGTAGTGATTTGGAGTATTTTTTTCATATGACCATAGATAGCTTTGATTTCGTCTAATGAAAACTGCCTGTTTGTGTCCTTTGACCATTTATCAATTGAGGAATGGCTTATGTTCTTATAAATTTGACTCAGTTCTCTATATTTGAGAAATTAGGCCTTTATTAGAGACCTCTTGCTGTAAATTTTTTCTCCAGTTTTTTACTTTTCTTCTAGTCATTGGTAGGGTTTGTACAAACCCTTTTTAATTTAATGTAATCAAAATTACCCATTTTACATCTTGTAATGCCCTCCATCTCTTGTTTGGTCATAAATTCTTCCCTCATCCATAGATCTGACAGGTAAAATTTTCTGAGGTCTCCCAGTTTGCTCATGGTATTACCTTTTATATGATGTATCACCCTAAATCACATACCTATTTTGATCTTATCTTGGTGTATGATGTGAGATGTTGGTCTAAAACTAGTTTTTACCAAACTGCTTTCCAGTTTTCTTAGCAGTTTTTGTCAAATAGTGAATGGGGCCTTTGTTGTGGCACTGATAATGTACACTCCTAGTGGGTATAAAAGACCTGGAGGCCTGTATAAATTCCTGGGAAGAAATTGGAGAATCTCAGAAATGGAAAAGACTTCAGAGATAATTTAGCCTATCTATACCTGTATAAGAATCCAACCTATTTACATACTTGATAAGTGATTATCTTGCTTATTCTTAAAGACTTACTCTGAGAGGAAACCCATTCCATAACTTTTCTGATGCCTTCCTCTACTCATTCCCCCTTCCCCTCAAAAGCAATCCATTATGCTTTTGGATCCTTCTGATGGTTATAAAGTCTTCTCTTTTGCTATTGCCATTATGTGAATTACTATTCTACTATGAACCTAGTTCCTAGCATCTAAGGTTTCTTGTTTTAGATTATATGTAGTAAGGAAACTGAATATTCCTTGCAGTCCTAAAAAGACTGTGATTCTGAATTTGGGGCCTATAAGTGGCATCTATAGGGTCCTAAAGTGAAAGGAGTCAAGTGTGATGAGTAAAAGAACCTTTCTCAAGGAATTAAATTGAACAACTGTGCTGTGGTTGCCACAACATTCTTATTTTTAGTTCTTAAATTAATCCAGATATGTTTAATACTAGAAATGGATACAAAATAGCCGACTAAATTAGGACTATTCTAAGCTTTCTTTTTAGATCTATCCTTTGTTGTTTCTCTTAAGAGAGAGGAGATTAGAAATTCCACTCTGGTTCTGAAAGCTGGCTGAATCTAGGGCTCATCAGGTGCTCAGCATCTATCTCATTAGCAGCTTGGTTGTTCAGAAACTCTTGTTTGTGAGGCTTAAAAAAGACAGTTGCATTGTTGGTTGAGTTAGGGAGGTTCTTTGTACTTCTTCCCCAACACTAAAGCATAAGTGAACCAAAATGAAGGTGGTAGTTTGGCTGAGCTTTGAGAAGTGATCCCTAAATGAGTTACTCAGAAAGGTAAACCACATGTACCTGTAAGAGAACTCCAAAGATAAACTTGACCCCCACAGTTTTGCCTAAGGATTAATCGTTATTGATATTGTTTTGACATGTATACATTAGCATTAGAGAAAGGAAAGCAAAATTTGAATATACTAATTTGTGAAGGATAATTTTTTTTCTTAAGGTTTACATTGATACTTAGGGCATGGGGGTGACTGAGCTCTAGAAAACTATGGCACTCTATTAGTATATATAAGATCACATAAAAAATCTACAGGAAAAGAGGAGGAAAAATAACTTTCAGATCAGTAGTTTGGAGGAAAAATTACAGCTAATTAATGGATGAAGCAGATGACAAGTGATAAAATAGTCATTTCTGAATATTTGAAATTGAAAAGCATTTACACAAAAAAATCCTTATGTTTGAATACAAAGAGAAGCCATTGATGGAGGGAAGGGGGGAAATCTGTGTAGCAGATAGGACTGATGGAGGTCTGATAGCCAAAATACACAGGAATTTAATATAAATATATAAGACCAAAAATCATTCTTGTATAGATGAGTAGTTAGAGAATATGAACAGTTTTAAAACATTTTTAAAATGTACAATGCATATGTAAATAATAAAAAATATAAAAATGTTCCTAATTACTAATAATAGGAAAAATACAAATTAAAGCAGCAAATTTTGCTTCATGACATTTGATTGGCAAAGAAAAGTCAGGTCAAATGACTAGTGAGAACTATAACATTCAGTTGCTCTTCTTGCTATGCAAGTTAAGGGATAGGGCTGTGTTGGTGAACCTATGGCATACTTGCCAGAGTGTGCTTTAGGGGTCTGCTCCCCTCCCCCTCTCTACTTCACCTGAAGACAGTTTTCACATGACCTGCCCCTCTGTCCAGCAGCCCAAAGGGAATGCGTCCTCCCTCCCCTGTCTGGGGTAAGGCAGGGGACTCACATGTGGTGTGAGGTTTGCATTTGGGCACTTGGTTGCTAAGATCTCTAATAGGTTCATCTTCACTAGGATAGGGTGATCACCCTCCCTACCCTCCAGTTTTCAATATGCCATAATCTCTTCAATTAAAATATAAATTATCAAGGAATTATGAAAATGTGCTTTTTATGAAGAAATTTAACAAACATATACCTATAATCAGGATTGGTCACTTATAAGGAAAACCTGCTACACTATGAACAATATTTTGATTACTAGTTTCTATGAATTCAGCTTACCCTTGGTTGTATTTTTGTTGTACTTTGTGTTTAAAGGTACCAGGGACTAGATATGCTCTTAATCAGATCAGCACCTTTTCCTGGCACCACCCTTAGCCTGTTTAGCCTCCTGTAATATTTATATTTATCTCTCTCTCCCTTTTTTTTTCAATAATTTTTATTTTTTAGAAAAGTTATCATGGTTACATGATTCATGTTCTTACTTTCCCCTTAATCCCCCGACCTCCCCCCCCCCAATAGCCGATGCGCATTTACCCTGGTTTTAACATGTGTCATCGATCAAGACTTATTTCCAAATTGTTGATAGTTGCATTGTTGTGGTAGTTTCGGGTCTACATCCCCAATCATGTCCGCCTCAACCCATGTTTTCAAGCAGTTGCTTTTCTTCTGTGTTTCCTCTCCTGTAGTTCTTCCTCTGTATGTGGCTAGCGTTCTTTTCCATAAGTCCCTCAGAATCGTTATGGATCATTGCATTGCTGCTAGTACAGAAGTCCATTACATTCTATTTTACCACAGTGTATTGGTCTCTGTGTACAATTCTGCTCCTTTCACTTTGCATCAATTCCTAGAGGTCTTTCCAGTTCACATGGAATTCCTCCAGTTTATTATTCCTTTTAGCGCAATAATATTCCATCACCAGCATATACCACAGTTTGTTCAGCCATTCCCCAATAGAAGGGCATACCCTCGTTTTCCAGTTTTTTGCCACCATAAAGAGCACAGCTATAAATATTTTTGTACAAGTCTTTATGATTTCTTTGGGGTACAGACCCAACAATGGTATGGCTAGATCAAAGGGCAGGCATTCTTTTATAGCCCTTTGAGTGTAGTTCCAAATTGCCATCCAGAATGGTTGGATCAGTTCACAACTCCACCAGGAATGCATTAATGTCCCAATTTGGCCACATCCCCTCCAACATTCATTACTCTCCCCTTCTATCATTTTAGCCAATCTGCTAGGTGTGAGGTGATACCTCAGAGTTGTTTTGATTTGCATTTCTCTAATTAATACATATTTAGAGCACTTTCTCATGTGCTTATTGATAGTTTTGATTTTTTTTTTATCTGAAAATTGCCTATTCATGTCTCCTGTCCATTTTTCAATTGGGGAATGGCTTGATTTTTTATACAATTGATTTAACTCCTTGTATATTTGAGTAATTAGACCCCTGTCAGAGTTTTTTGTTATAAAGATTTTTTTTCCCAATTTGTTGTTTCCCTTCTGATTTTGGTTGCATTGTTTTTGTTTGTACAAAAGCTTTTTAATTTAGTGTAATCAATCATCCCATTCATATTCAGAGTTATAATTATCAGTTGTGTATTCCCCAACATTTTGGTATCCTCTCTTAGTTCTACCCCTTCTTCTTAGGCTATTTCCTTTTAAACCAGTAACCCTTGTCCCCTCCCTTGATTTGCTACCCTTTCTATCCCCTCCCTTGTTATTCCCCTCTTTTTATTTTTAAGGCCTAATGAATTCCCTCTCCCTTCTCTTCCCCTCCCTTTTTTGACCACCACATCCTCTGCTCCCCTTGGTTTATCCCTTCTGACTTTCTCAGTAGGGTTAGATGGAATTCTATATCTCAGTGGATATAGCTACTCTTCCCTCTCAGGGTTAATTCCACTGAGAGTAAGGTTTAAATATTACCTCTTAATGTTCTCTTCCTCTCCTTCTTATAATAGTATTTATCCCCTCCCCTTCCCATGCCCTCTTTGTGTGTAAGAGAATATCCTATTTTTCTTATTCATTCGAGTTTCTCTTGGTGTCCTCTACTATTCACCTCCCTCTTTCCCAACCACCCCCTTATCATCTTAGACCATTTAGTACTCCAACCTCTCCCTGTGAATAATTCTTCTAATTACTATAATAGTGGATACTATAATAGTGAATAGAGTTCACTACAGAGAATTACACATAACATTTCTCCATATAGGAATACAAATAATTAGATCTTATTGAAGCCCTTAAAGAGGCAAATTTTAAAATACGAGTTTTCTTTCTTTCCCCTCTGTTTCTTACTTACCTTTTCATGTTTCTCTTGGTTTTTGTGGTTGGATAGTGAACTTTCCATTTAGTCCTGGTCTTTCTGTGCAAATACTTGGAAATCTTCTATCTTATTGAATACCCATACTTTCCTCTGGAAGTATATAGTCATTTTTGATGGGTAGGTGATCCTTGGTTGTAGATTCTCATGCCTTTCTGAATATCATATTCCAAGCCTTGTGGTCTTGTAGTGTGGAGGCTGCCAGATCCTATGTGATCCTGATTGGTGCTCCTTGATATCTGAATTGTCTCTTTCTGGCTTCTTGTAAAATTTTTCCTTTTACTTGGAAGCCCTTAAATTTGGCTATTATATTCCTGGGGGTTGTTTTTAGGGTTTAGTGTAGAGGGCGATCTATGGATCCTTTCAATGTCTATATTAAATCCCTGTTGTTGTAGAACATCAGGGCAATTTTGCTGAATAATTTCCTTTAGTATGGAGTCCAAATTTCTATTAATTTCTGCTTTTTCAGGAAGACCAATGATTCTCAAATTATCTCTTCTAGACCTGTTTTCTTGATCTGTCAATTTCTCAGTGAGATATTTCATGTTTCCTTCTATTTTATCAGTCTTTTGACTTTGCTTTGTTTGTTCTTGTTGTCTTGAGAGATCATTGGCTTCTACTTGCCCAATTCTTGTCTTTAGAGACTGGTTTTCTGCTATATTCTTTTGATTTTCCTTTTCGATTTGGTCTATCCTGTTTTCCAGCTGTTTGAGTTTGGTCTCCAATTTGCTCATCAATTCTTTTGATTTGGGGGCATCTTTTTCTAATTGCCCAATTCTAGCCTTTAGAGACTGTTTTTTGGCTATAATCTTTTGGTTTTCCTTTTGAATCTGGTCTGTTTGGTTCTTCAAGGCTTCCAGCTGGTCATTTCTGGTCTTCAGTTTGCTTATCAATTCATTTAATTTCTGAGCTTTACTTTCTAATTGTGAAATTCTGCCTTTTAAACTGTTATTTTCTTCCTAGTTCTTTACCATCTTTCTTATAATCTCAGATTTGAAATCTTCAATAGCTTGTGACCAGTTTTCATTTTTTTTGGGAAGGTTTGGATATGATTACTTGTTTGTTCTCCTCTGCTGTTTGCTGTTGTCTGGATTTTTTCTGTGTAAAAGTTGTCAAGTGTTAAAAGATTTCTTCTTGATCTTTCTCTTCTTGGGTTCTTGTCTCTGGCTTGCCATTGTTAGCCCAGAGCCCTCTCAGCTTTATCTTCACGCCCAGGATCTGTCTGTACTTTTTGGGCTCCTGAGGTCTCAGGTCTAGTTGTTCTCAGGGTCAAGCCTCCTGGTGGTCCCCTTGCTTGTTCCTCTGCCCGAAGCTCCTTTAACAGTCTCAGCGCGCTGCTTCCACAGTCATGCACACCTCTGCACTGGGTCCCCACCCACTGTCCCAGCCTGTGCTCAGAGTCTGTGTCTGCAGCTGTGACCCTGCCTGTGTTCAGGATCTGTGTTCAAGTCCACGTGTTCTTTAGCCTCTTGGGGTCTTAAGTCTTGCTGCTCTCAGGAACAGGTCCTGGTGACCCCAGGTAGCTGTCAAGGACTTAATGGATGCCCCAAACTTGCTCTAACTCTTGTGAACTGGCTTTGGCACTGTAGGTGGTAGTGGGGGGGAGGGGTTCTCAGCTCATGTTTTAGTGAGAGCTGTTTCACCCCCTTAGAGCATGGAAATGCCCCCATTCCACGTACCTTCAATGCTACGCCCCGTTGTCGGGTCCCTTCGTTTGTCTGGATTTGTTTTTATGTCCCCTTGAGGAGTCCTGTATGCTTCGGTTAGGAGAGGTTAAGCAGCTGCTTTTTACTCTGCTGCCATCTTAACTCAGAACCAATCTCTCTCTTTTTTAAAAATAAAATAAAGGTTTTAAATTAAATTAAATTTCATTTATTTAAATTAAGTTAAATTAAATTAAATTTTTAAAAAGGGTTTAAATAAAACCCTTACCTTCCATCTTGGAGTCAATACTGTGCTCCAAGGCAGAAGAGTGGTAAGGGCTAGGCAATGGGGGTCAAGTGACTTGCCCAGGATCACACAGCTTGGAAGTGTCTGAGGCCAGAATTGAACCTAGGACCTCCCATCTCTAGGCCTGGCTCTCAGTCCGGTGAGCTACCCAGCTGCTCCCTATTTATCTCTTTTGTAAACTGTATGCTTATACTTTCCATTTTCCTCCTGCTTCATTTCCTTTGCTCTCATTCTTTTCTATGTCTAGAATGTTCCCTTTGTTTGCTTTTATCATTTGAAGCCCCACTCAAGTGCCACCTCCTCTTCTATGAAGTCTTCTCTGAGCCTTTTCCCTAGGACATGTATGTTTGCATGTGTATGGCTGCATTTTAGTGCACTTAATATAATATGCAATGTTCATCTGACCACATAATTATAAATTTTGAGCTGGAAGGGACCCTGGAAGTCATTGTGTTCAACTCCCTTGGCATTTGTTTGTATCTTATCCTTCTAGACCATTAGTTCCTTGAGGGTAGGGAACATTTCTTACCTTTATGTCTTGCACTTAATACAATGTTCTGCACTATTTTTTTGGTTTGTTTATAGATGTGGAAGTTCAACTTGTAGGGAAATCACCAGTGTTGAAAAACAATTCCTCTCATAGGTCCTTGCTAACTCTAAATCTATGATTTTTTTTACTTATAACTTATAATATTGACCTTTCTGTGCAATTTTCTTTTCATTTAATTTTCATTTTTTCTCAATTACATGTAAATAAAATAATTTAACATTCTTTTAAATAAATTTTTAAAGTTCCGTATTCTTTCCTTCCCTTCTTCCTTTCCCTCCTCCTCGAGAAGGCAAGCATTTTGATATTAATTATACATGTGTAGTCTTGTAACAACTGTGCAGTTTTCTAAATGATTTGGCCAGGGTAGAATAATTAGAATGTAGCAGAGATAAGATTTAAATAGATCTTTCTTTAAGATTAGTTCCTCTAACTTCATTAGATCAGGTTGCTTCTGCACAATAATGTTTGAATTTGGAATTTGAATTGTAGAAGATGTTTTACTCAAAAAACTAATAAAATATTTTATTATCTTGCTTCTTAATTTATAAAACTTTCTTTGTGCCCCCCCCAAGATTACATTAGAAACATAATGTGTTTTTTAAAAAATCAAGTTAATGGGAGAGATCTTAAATTTTTTAAAATATTTCATTTTGTCAATTACATATAAAAACAATTTTTAACACTCATTTAAAATTTGATTTCCATATGTTCTTTTTCTTTTTCATCCTCTTTCAACCCTCTCCCCTCCCTGAGCAATTTGATATAGGTTATACATGTGCATTCATGTAAAACATTTATGACTAATTAGTCATTTGTGAAAGAAAACACAGGCTCTCCTCCCCCCAAAAAACCAACCCAAGTCAAACAAAGTAAAAATAAAGTTTGTTTTGATCTGCATTCGGACTCCTTCAATTCTTTCTCTGGAAGGAGATAGCATTTTTCATCTTAAGTCCTTCTTAATTGTGTTGGTTCATTGTATTGCTGAGAATAGCTAAGTCATTCATAGTTGAACATTGTACAATAGTGTAGTAACTGTTTACAATGTTTTCCTGGTTCTTACTTCACTTTATATCAGTTTGTGTAACTCTTAGAGGAGATCTTCTAAGGTGAAAATAATATACTTTAACCCTTGAAACCTACTCCTTTTTTTTAAAAAACAGAATATCTCAGTTCCTGTTTCTTTGCTTACCAAGTTTTGATCCATAATGGATAATCTGTCAGCAGAAGAAATTCAACTAAGGGCGCACCAGGTGACTGATGAGGTAAACATTCATTTCACATCTCATATTTTAAAGGCTATTAAAATAATAGTCCTTTAATAGATGCCTTTTGATTGATTAGATAAAAGAATGCATTTGGTATTTATTGCCTGATGATTTGTATTATTGCCTTGTCATCTCTTCTCAAAACAACAACAATAACAAAAACAAGTTAAAAGTAAATTTTAACACACTCTAGCCTAAACAGAGGTACTAGAGATATTAGGGAGCCATGTAAAATTTGAGTTGGGGACTGACATGGTCAAATCAGTGCTTTAAGAAGATTACTTTGGCCGCTATGTGGTTGGATTGGAGATAATGGAGGCAGAAAATGCAATTAGGAGGCAATTGCACCAGTTCAGGTGAGAGGTATAATACTACTACTGCTACTGCTACTACTACTACTACTACTACTACTACTACTACTACTACTACTACTACTACTACTACTACTACTACTACTACTACTACTAATGATTAGTCTATCCATATGAAGAGATGAAGATTGTTTCTTTTTAATCTTTATATCCTCAGTACCTAGTTTGGTGCCTGGCACATAGTAGGTGTTTAACTGTTTATTGAACTTTTGATTGAGGATTTTGAAAATAGATTTGAAGATATATTGATTATCTAGGGCTCTTTGGTTTGTCTTGTGCTAGTTAAAGTTCTTATTAATGACTTGGATAAAGGCAGAGATAGTATACTCATCACATCTGTAGATGACATAAAGCTAGGAAGGATAGCTAATATGCTGCATGACAAAATCCAAAAATTTCATGATAGACTAATGCACTGGACCAAAATCTATTAAGATGAAACTCAGTAGGGAATAAATGTGAAGTCTTGAGTTTCAGGCATGTAACAGTTCTGAAAAATATCTCAAGAGTTTTAATGGACTGTAATTTCATTCGTATGGAAACTTAAAAAGCTCATTTAGTCTTGAGCAGCTGTAGGAGGAGCATAGCCTCTAGGAATAGGGAGGTAACAGTTCATTTGTCAAATGTCATCTGGCGAATGTTGGTCATTTTTGGACACCAAGCAGAAGATGGCCGTGAGAATGGTGAAAGACTTGAGTTCTTGATATTTGAGGATCAGTTGAAGGAAATGGGAAGGTTAAGCATGGAGAAAAGAATATGCTGGGACCATGATAGTTCTCTTCAGATTTTTGAAAGGCTTTCACATGGCAGAGGGATCAATCTTCTTGTGTTTTGTCCCTTAGGGCAAAACCAAGAACACTGAAGGAATTTGCAAAGAGTCTTGATGTTAGGAAAAAACTTCTTAATCATCAGTCCTCACCAAAGATTGAGAGATAGAGATCTTCACCCAGAGGCTGGATAACCACTTTTAGGATATGTTATAATGAAATTACTGTGAGGCATGAGTTGAATTCAATGGCTGTAGAGGTTCCTTTTGGTTGTCAAATTCTGTGATTAACTGAATAACCCCCAGTATCTCTTGGAGCATTTGGTAAAAATAAATTTGCAACTTTAATAAACAAATGTGGTTGTTTTTATGTTGTTTAAGGGGTAGTTGTCATTGATTTCTCACATAGTAGGAAATAACATCCTGAACATGTTAACATAGATTTTTATTTTTAAATGATGCTTCTTTTCCATTGCAACCTAGAATGTTAGATGAAAGCTTTGTTTTTCATTTTTTTCTAGTCCCTGGAAAGCACAAGGAGAATCCTGGGTTTAGCCATTGAGGTAAGAGAATGTTACTAGAAATAGCCTACTCTTGAGTATCTTGGTGGACATGATGTGGCACAACATGATGCCATTGTTCTCCCTGCATATCTCTATATTGCAAGCTTGTGGCCTATTTAGCATTTAGACCATTAATGTCCTGTAACATATTTATTGCTCAGATAACCTTATGTTTGACATGAAATCAGTTCTATCTGATCAAGTACAGGAATTAAGCAAGGAGGGATTTTTGTTGAATTCGTGTTCTTAATGAGTTTAGTAGGGACCGGAGGACATTCCCTGTTTTGTTTGAAACCAGGAAGTGTTGATGTCATTAAGCTATGTAAGGTCAACACTTGATTTTTCCTCTTCCATTAGTATAGCATGGCAGGAGTAAATAATTTAAGTGTATAACTGATTAGCTTTTTATTTCAAATATTTACTATATTGTACAATGTAATCTAGAATCCTGACTTAATTTGTCTATAATTTTACTTTCTTCATGTTTTCTAGGGGCCTCTTGTTTTATGTTTGTAGATATTAGTCCTTTTGCTTTAACTATACTCTAGACTTTTTTTTTTTTTAACTTCTTTCAGTCTCAGGATGCAGGAATCAAAACCATTACTATGCTGGATGAACAAGGGGGTGAGTTTGGAGTCACTGGAAGAAGTTCCAAATTTTACTCTGCACATGACCTGTACTGATTTGCTGTATTCACACGGCTTTTCATGGGGGTTTCCAAAATGTTTTTCTTAAAAGAATGCCCTTTCTTACCTGGATGGTACATTTCCTTTACCTCAAACATCATTCACATTTTGTTTGTACAGTGTTTTGACTTCTTCATTGGAGGCATTAAAAGAAGTTACTGTAGGGGCAGCTAGGTGGCTCAGTGGATAGAAAGCCAGACTTAAGAGAGTGGAGATCCTGGGTTCAAATGTCAATTTAGATACTTACTAGCTATGTGATTCTGGGCAAGTCACTTAACCCTCATTGAGCCACTGCTCTTCTGCCTTGAAATACTTAGCATCAATTCCAAGACAGAAGGTAAGTGTTTACATTTTTAAAAAGAAGAAAAAGAACTTACTGTATAACCAGGAAATCAGGTTAAATCTGAATGGTGACCTAAACAAGTAGGTTCCTTGGGACTCGGTGTCAGATGGGCCTAGTTCTCAAGGTTCTGGGGTTTGAACTTAAGGAGTTAGGGATAATATCAGGTATCTTGTTCCAAAGCATACCTCAACCTGTATGATTCCAAAACAGAACTATGTCCCTAAGCTCTTCCTGGGGTCAACTCAGATTCTGATATTGGGGGGCTTCGATGCTTTAAAGTTTGGCATATGCCAGATTGACTTCATGTCAGACAGTATTTGCTCTCTATTTATTATGTCTTTCGCTGCTATTTCAGACATTTACTAGATCAGATCAATACATTATTAGATTTGGGACTGTATCATATTATGCTGCTTCATACAGTAGTATTTTCTGGTTGGGAGACTTCCTAGAACATTTGTGATAGCCAGTAACTTCCCCCAAAATATAACCTTCCAAAAACTCTTCTTAGAAAAACTGAACCGCATAGAAGAAGGCATGGACCAAATAAACAAAGACATGAGAGAAGCAGAGAAGACGTTAACAGAGCTCAACAAGTGTTGTGGTCTTTGTGTTTGCCCTTGGAATAGGTGAGTTGGTTACTCAAAGCTGAAAATTCATCATTGTTTACCTAGAGGATATTGTGAAAGTTTTTTTTTTGTTTGTTTTGTTTTTTTTGTGGCAGTGATTGTTTTAAACTGCTATACAAGCTTTATAGAAAGATCTCTTGTTCCTGCCTTCCCTTCTGGTGAAATGTGTGTATAGTTTTAAGACTAAATTAAAGACTTTGTTGCATCTCTGAAAGCCACAATTTAAATCCATTCTGTTTTAAAATATATATCTTGGAGTTGGGTTTTTTTTGGCCTAAGAAAGAAGTGGGTGGAAAATATGTTTCTGGAAATCAAAAAGCAGAACAAAATTAATATTTTCTTTTACTAGTAATCAATAAATAACCATTAATAAGGCAGGTTTTGTAGAGAGTACTTCACCATAGTGAATACCTGTCTGCTTACCATTTATCACTCCCAGTACAGGTAGAGGTAGGCAACATAAAGCGGCAGCATTATGGGTTGCTAAATAATGGATTTATTTAGAGGTCTTAGGTTATACTTCTGGTTTTGACACTATCTGTATGGCCTTAGGCAAGTCCCTTACCTGTTTTGGGCCTCAGTTTCCTGCAATTGAAATGAAGGAATTGGACTAGAGGACTTCTAAGCTTCCTTCTACCTCTTAACTCAATGATCCTGCCTTTAAAGAACTCATAATATTGTTGGAGAAACAATAATAACTCATAAGAAACAATAATAAACAATACTAGAAGTACATAGCAAATGCTAAATGGTGTTCTTTATCAAGCCTGCAAGTGCTAAATAAATGAGAAAAAGGAATAATAGGAGAAATTTTCATGAAAAGAGAGGACTAATCGTCAACTTTGAGTGATACGCAAGACTAGATTAGGCAGATGAGGAAAGAATATTCCATTTGGAGGTAATAGTATGAGAAAGGGCGTGTAGATAAGAATGAGTGTGGCATGTGAGGAGAAGAGTGATGAAATGGGTCTAATAATTGAAATAGAGGATTCATGTGATGACTACTGAGAAATGAGGCTAGGTACATGATGTATCTAGGTACATGCCTAGAATGGAAATTCGAAGAGTTTGAACCTACATTCATATATTGCATTACTGTAGATCACCAGTATATAGGTCTTTGGGGTTAGTTATCGATCCTGGAGTTAGAAATATAACATAAAACCATGTTTTAGGAAAATTAATCAGGTAGCAACTGATGGATGGATTGGAATTGTAGACAGGGATTCCCAGACTAGACTATTGTAGTGTCCAAAGAAATTTCTAAAGTTTAAGGTGAGTTTTTCCATTAGGTAGTTGTTCAATGAAAACTATATGATAAATGTTTGAAAGCTGTACTCTCAAGACCATCTCAGAGTAGCACCTACTAGATAGCATCAAACAAATATCCATTAAATGAATTGTTACAATGATAAATGACATTTAATTCTTATTAATTTTACTCTTCTTATACTTTTTTTATGCCAACCTCTTATTAATAGTAGAAAATATTAAAGTATTCAGAATTATAGGTTAATTTTGAACAAATCAGTCTTACAATTTCCTTCATGAGAAAGGGTTAATCTGTTAAATTTTCAATGAAAAGAAAATACACTGGCAGTATTTTTTTACTCTAATTAGTTATAAAAAGTGACAATGTACAGCTGTCAAGGTTGAATGACTATGTTCATAGTGCTGAAGGTTTACATTTTCCAGTGCTTCATACATATTCCAACTTACACATACTTCTTGTTGCAGCTGTTCTACTTGTTTATAGCTTTTCTGTCAAAATCTTTATATTTGGGGCTCTTTGGCTACCCAAAATAGTTGGGAATGAAAGAGCTATATCTTTGTTGTCAGGCTTTCAGGTAAATAATTGCAAAATATTACCCCAGAATAAATTGGCTTGTTGTTCAAATGCTGAGTTTAGTGTTTATCAAAAAGACAGAGTAGATAAAATTCTTCCATACTTGTTTAGGCTCTTAGTTTTCTTCCTATTGCTTTAATGACATATAAAATAAATCACAGTATCACAGAGTTTTAGATATTACTTTTCAGGCCCTTTAGTTAGCTCCATCCTAGCTGACCATGAATCCCCTTCTCTGCTTGGCTAATGAGTAGTTATCCAGACTTCACTTGTGGGCCTCCACTAAGGAGGAACCCACTATTTTCTCAAAGCACTTTTCCCCTGTTTTTAGATGATTCTTATCATTAGGAAATATATCTCTATTTTGAGATAAAGTTGGCTTCTGAAACTTTAATGTGCCTAGTTCTGCCCTCTAGGTCCATGTAGAACAAATCTAATTATTTTTCCACATTGCAGTGTTTGAATGAAGCCATAATGTCTCTCCTAAGTCTCTTCTCTCTGCTATATATTCCCATTTCCTTTCCTATACTTTTATGATATCATCTTGAGCTCCTTCATCATCCTGATTGCCCTATTATAGATGTTCTCTAAACAAACATGACCTGACATCTGCACTGTTGACTCCTTTAGTTTTCCGTCCACTGAAACTTAAGCAATTGTTAAAATGATATACTTGCTCCTCTTAAGTTCAATCCAATGTTCTAGCTTCTCAAGACCTTTTTGGATTCTGACTCTGTAATTTAAGTTTATCCTTTTCAGTTCTGTGCAGTTTGCAAACTAGATAAGCATTTTATATCTGCCTATTTATCACTCATTAAAAAAAGTTTAATTGTACAAGGCCAAATACTTGGGTCATTCTCCTGGATACCTATATCTGGCTCATACTTCTTCATTTTGTCAACAAAAGGATAGTATGAGCTTTGTCTGAAGCTTTGTTGAAATCTGTGTTAAAGCTATAATGTTCTCTTAAGCTAGTAATCCATTTGGCATAACTTGTTTGTGGTAAAACCATGATGATGACTCCTTGTGATTATTTCTTCCTTTCCCAAGTATATACTGAATTTTCTTTAACTATTTAATAATCATTTTGTTCTAAATAATCAATTTGTTCTAAAATTTTGCAAGGACTCCAAGTCAAACTCAAACCTAGAGTTTGCAGGCTGTTAACCCACTGTTCAAGAAAACAGAAAATATATGGCTTTTTCCAGTCTTGTGACATCACTCCTATTCTCTACATTCTTCCAGAGATGACTGACAGTGGTTCAGCAGTCACTTTAGATTGTTTGTTCAGTAATCTAGAATATAATTCATTGGAGCCTGGTGACTTGGAACTCACTATCAGCAGCCTGTCACCTCACTTCTCTTTGATATCAGCTTCCTGTTAGCCATTTTTGCTTGTTCTGTTCAGTCTGAAGCTCATTTTCTCTTTGCGGAGAAAACAAAAGCTCAAATAAAGTTGAGTAGCTTTGCCTGCTGTCTTTGTTATTATTTCATCCATCTTGATCAATAGGTCCTTTTCTTTTTGCCATCTTTTTCTCTTCCTTGGTTTTATGAAAAAACTTATCCCTTTAATTGTTTAGAGGTAGGCCTGATGAGTAATAAAATTGGACAAGTAAAAATTTCCCTTGTTTAGAAGCTGAAGTTTTCTTCAAGGATCAAATATTTATTCACAGTAGGTGCCTTGATTCCATTGTACTATACCTATTTTGGGTAAATTTTTCTTTATGAAATGCAGTGTTTCAGCTCTATGCTGCTCTGTTTTTCTCAGGCTTCCATGAAAGCCATACTACTTGTGCTAGAAAAGGGAAGCAAAGTAAAATAAGGACACTGAGTACCTCTCCATCATCATCTCTTCAATATACTTATGCCAGAAGTATTTATGGAACCATGAGACATCCATTTTCTTTGATGATCTTTCTGCATATAAACTCTTAAGTGAGTCTCATTTCTGAAAGAAATAAAAGGTAGCTATGGGCTTGAAGAGAAGAGATATGGTATCCATCCCTTTACTCTCTGTATCTAATAGGATACCACATCTTTTTCAAGTTTATTTCCACAACATCGTTCACATCTAACCACTTTACATTTCAAGGGCTAGCACTCTAATCCAGGCACTCATCTCTTTTCACCTAGATGATAGTAGCAATAGCCTAACTGGAGCCTCCCTCTCTCCCCTCTCTAATCTATACTCTACCCAGCTTCCAGAATGATATTCCTAAAGTACAAGTGATACCCTGTCATTCTCCTGATCAAGTAAGCTTTGGTGGCTTCCTGAGGCTTCTGGACAATATATAAACTCCTCATCTAGCAAGTTAAAGCTCTCCATATCTGGCTTTCACCTATGTCCTAGACCAGTGATGGGCAAACTTTTTAAAGAGGGGGCCAAAGGAAAGGAAATGCTCATCTGTCAGTCTGTTTCTAAGGCAACTCTTTCAAAGTTTCATTGTATTGTATCCTACTCATTGTATTCTTCAGATTAGGAATAATGTCTTGCGGTGGGATAGAACATTTCAGGGGACCACATCTGGCCCTCTGGCTATAGTTCGTCCATCACTGTCCTAGATAGATCTCATAGTACTCCACATTTCATGCACTCTACATTCCAAAATGGTCTTATTTGCAGTTTCTCATATATAATATTCCATCTCCTGTCCCTATGCCTCTGCCAAGCCTGTCCTCTGTATACTTAGGACCCTCTACCTCCTCACTTCCACTTCTTGGAACCCCTGGATCTTTTGAAGACTCAGATCAAGTACCAGCTCCTACAAAAGACTTTTGCTGAATCTCCAAGCCCATTTTCAAGTCCTTGATGTTAATCTTTTCTCTTCAAAGGTAATCAATTTAAGATGTACATTTTAATTAAGATGTACATTTTAATTACAGCTGACTATATAATTAACATTAGTTTGAAATGAAATATACTTCAGATTAAAAAGTCCCAGGATGATGAAATGTCTAATGTCCCAATTTATCATACTCAGATTATACTCTCATATTAGTTATTTAACTAAGTAGCTCTCAACATCATTTACAGTTGATGGCTTCAGAATCCAGTGTGTTGTCATACATTTCAGTTAAACATTTATTAAGCAGCTACTCTTTGTAGAGAAACAATATTAAGATAAGGACTTTACTTATATGTCTTCTTAGAGACTTAGGGCACATATTCATGCAGGTAGTCTTTTCTTCTGCTAATATTCATGTTGATGATCCCTTCTTACAATAGAGCCCCTTTTTCTTAAATGCTTTAACTCTAGTGACCTCCTCTGTCCTACTTCAACTGCACACTGTTGGGTCACATCTTATACCTTGATTTTTCAGAATTATATATATCTCTCAGATTTGGAACTTGGAGATTCTTCTCTCTAATTACAACTTATCATTTTTTAAAAATGTCTTTTGTTTTTGTATCACCTGATTTTTCTCCTGAGAGCCATCCATTATAAAATAAAAAACAAAAAAGAGGAAGAGGAAAAAAAATGAGCAAAATTGATTACTACATTGAAACAATCTTATATTATATTCAGTAAGGCAAGAGTATGCCTCTGCAAAGGAAATTGGAGGATGTGTAAAGACTTCATACAGGAACTGATACCATATTGCTCATCTTCTCAATGGGAGGAGAGAGGGAGAGAATTTAGAATTCAAAATTGTTAAAAATGAATGTTGGGGGGGGGGCAGCTGGGTAGCTCAGTGGAGTGAGAGTCAGGCCTAGAGACAGGAGGTCCTAGGTTCAAACCCGGCCTCAGCCATTTCCCAGCTGTGTGACCCTGGGCAAGTCACTTGACTCCCATTGCCCACTCTTCCACCTATGAGACAATACACCGAAGTTAAGGGTTAAAAAAAAAAAAATGAATGTTGGGGGCAGCTGGGTAGCTCAGTGGATTGAGAACCAGGCCTAGAGACAGGAGGTCCTAGGTTCAAATCCGGCCTCAGACACTTCCCAGCTGTGTGACCCTGGACAAGTCACTTGACCCCCATTGCCTACCCTTACCAATCTTCCACCTATAAGTCAATACACAGAAGTTAAGGGTTTAAAATTTAAAAAAAAAAAAATGTTAAGTAAAATTAACCACTCCCCCAGAAAAAGACTTTATAGAATACTGTAAATCTTAAAACTACACTACAGCTTTTGAGACACTCCATATTTTACTTGTTAGCAATAGGTATGGGCAGCTATGTGGCACAGCGGATAGCCTCCTGTGCAGTTTGGAATTGTTGTAAGCCCAGGAAGACTATGTCTCCCAGGGCTCCCTGCTACAACTTCCCCCGACACCTCCCACTTCCTTTGTGGGAGGTGTCGGAAAAAGTGTGTGTGTGTGTGTGTGTGTGTGTGTGTGTGTGTTTTAACCCTTACCTCCTGTCTTGGAGCCAATACTGGCTCCAAGGCAGAAGAGTGGTAAGAGCTAGGCAATAGGGGTCAAGTGACTTGCCCAGGTTCACACAGCTAGGAAGTGTCTGAGGCCAAATTTGAACCTAGGACCTCCCATCTCTAGGCCTGGCTCTCAATCCACTGAGCTACCCAGCTACCCCCTGAGAAAGTATAAAAGAGAAAGTTTGGTGCCTTTTCTCTGTGCTCTGCCCTCTTGAACCTGGAGGCTGCCAGATGCTATCTACCCTGATCTTTCTCTCTTGGCGCCTTTTCCCCTTTCTATCTACCTAGTTTTTCCTAGACCTTCCCCTTTCTAATTAAAATAAAACTTAGCTATTCTAAACCCTAAAGTTGCTCTCTGATCTTTTATTTGAGCCCTGAAGGGCTCTGGTCAATTTCCCCCTGCTGGGGCTGGGGACCAATACCTTCCTCTCTCCTTTCTCCCATCCATCCTTCCTTCTACTTCATCCCTTAACCCCCTCACACTGCTGGATCTGGAGTTGGGAAGATCTGAGTTTAAATCTGGATTGACTCTTATTCATGTGTTATCCTGGGCAGATCACTTAGCTCAGTTTATTTCAGTTTCCTCTTCTCTAAAATGTGTTGGAGAAGGAAATGGCAAACCATTCCAGTATCCTTGCCAAGAAAGCCTCAAAAAGGGTTATGAAGAGTCAGACATGACTGAAATGACTAAACACAAGTCATTAAAGTATTTTGAATAGAGAAATGACATGGTGTGTAATTGAATCAGCAAAACAGTAATTACCTATATACTATAACTAGATGGTTCAAAAGTATTCTGGACTTTCTGAGAACTTAATTAAATGTGAAAAATTTTCAAGACTTGTGTTATTATCGTATGCAAAATAAATCTTATTTTGCTATGACCTGTCAGACCTGAAAAATGGTTTGGTGTACATATTGAACTTTGTGGTTAATTTTAAGTTAGAATATCATCAATCAGATGGACTTGTGGCTTGGAATGAAACATTCTTTAATTTAAATACTTCATGATTCTTTTTTTTCCTTCCTTTTTATTCAGATTCTCCGATCTTGGTTGTTTCTATAAAACAAGGCAGGAATCTAAATGCTGTTTTAAAAATTCTAACTAAGCCTGCTTCTCTTTTGCTGCTATTTACTATTTTGTGTATCTCACTCTCTTACCTAATCTTTTCCTTTCTAATATGCTTACTAAAAATGAAGATTTAACACCAGAGGCTGGCTCGGTAATTGATCAAAGTGAACTTTAGGATGCAGTCTTTTGGCGCAGTCTGAGCTGTTAACCTGCTATCTAAAGGTGATGCTTCAACTGGCTATATTTGCATGTGCATGGATATTATGAGTGGAGTTTTTTTGTGATGTATGATAGAAAATACATCTGTTTAGAACTATGCCCTAAAAGGCACTAAATTGGATATATCCTTTGACTCAGTAATGCTATTTCTAGGCCCATTGAGATTTTAAATTTTCCATCAGTTGGATAATGGTTGAACAAGTTATGGCATGTAAAGGTAATGGAATATGATTGTGGCATAAATATGAGAAACTTGGGAAAACTTGTCAGAATTAATTCAGAGCAAAGTGAAATGAATCAGAACTACTGGTAAAATAACAGGTCACAATAACTTTGTGAGAAAGAACAATTTTGAAAGACATAGGAATTCTGATCAATGCAATGACTAATGAGGCTTTCAAGAGAGCCAGTGATAAAGCCTGCTAACCATCTCCATACAGAGAAGTGATCAATTTGAGGAACCAAGCAAGATAGAAAATTTTTTAAAAGTTTATTTTGTTTATTTTAAATATTTTATTTTTTCTAATTACATGTAAAAGTAATTTAACATTCAGTTTTAATAATTTTGAATTCCAAATTCTCTTCCTCCTTTTCCCACCTCCCTCTCATTGAGATGGCAAGCATAGGTTGTACATGTGTAGTCATGAAAAACATATTTCTATGTTGTGAAAGAAAATCTAATCCTCTTTTCCCCCAAAAAAAACAAGAAAAATAAAGTTTAAAAAAAAAGTATGTTTTGATCTGCATTGACTTTATCAGTTCTTTCTCTGAAAGAAGATAGCATTTTTTCATCTTAACAAATCCTTTGAAATTTATATCTTAAAGATTGACATTTTTAAACAGGGCCAATGTGGGACATTTGACTTCCTTTACTTTGCATATTTGTTATAATATTTTTAAAATCTGAAATGGAGAAAAATTTTCATTGAGGAGAGAGAGTATAGTGTTAGCTGTCTCCCTCACCTCAGGAAAGAAAGATAGAGGGTTATTGAAGCATTTTTTAAAAATGCAAATTAGGCACAGGCCCAACAAGAATTCTTGAAAGAGTTAGAAAGATAAGAGTGGTAGGAGAAAAACTGGGATATTCAGAGTGATGTTAGAAAATTATGAAGAGAGAATGAACAGTTTGGTGAAAGAGGCACAAAAAAAATTGAAGAAAATAACATATTAAAAAACAGAATTGGCCCAGTGGTAAAAGAAGTACAAAAATTCACCAAAGAAAAGAACCTCTAAAAAAGCAGAATAGACTGAATGGAAAATGGAAGACTGAAGGAAATAACTGTTTAAAAAGTAGAACTGGAAAATGAGGTACAAAAGCTGACTCTAGAAAAAATTAAAAAAAAAAAAATTTGAAGGAAGGCCTAACAGTACCAGATCTCAATCTATACTATAAAGCAGTGATCATCAAAACAATCTGGTACTGGCTAAGAAATAGTGGTAGATCAGTGGAGTAGATTAGATGCACAATATGCTGGAGTAAATGACCGTAGCAATTTAGTGTTTGATAAACCCAAAGATCCCAGCTTTTGGAATAAAAACTTAAGTAATTTAACAAAAACTGCTGGGAAAATTGGAAAATAGTATGGCAGAAACTAGGTATAGAAATATCTCACACCTTATACCAAGATAAAGTCTAAATGGATACATGAGTTAGATATAAAGAATGATACCATAACTAAATTAGGGGAACACAGAATAGTTTACCTGGCAGGTCTTTAGAGAAGGGAAGAATTTATGGCCAAATGAGAGACAGAGAGTACTATAAGATGTAAAATGAATGATTCTGAATATATTAAATTAAAAAGCTTTTGTATAAACAAAACTAATCTCACCAAGATTAGATGGGAAACAAACTGGGGGAAAATTTTTTATAACATGTCTCTGATATAGGTCTAATTTCAAAAATTTGTAAAGCACTAAGTCAAATTTATAAGAATACAAGTCATTTAACAAATGGTCCAAGGATATGAATAAGCACTTTTCAGATAAAGAATCAAAGCCAAATAATCATATGAAAAAATGTTCTAAATCACTCTTGATTAGAGAAATACAAATTAAAATAATACTGAACTACCACCTCACACTTATAAGATTGGCTAATGTGGTAGTAAAGGAAAGTAGTAAATGTTGGAGGGGATAGAGCAAATTGGGACACTAATGCATTGTTTGTAGAGTTGTGAACTGATCCAACCATTCTGGAGGGCAATTTGGAACTATACCCAGGCGGCTATAAAACTATGCACACCCTTTGATGCCACTACTGGATCTGTATCCCAGAGAGATAATAAAAAAGCGGAAAGGACCTACTTGTACAAAAATATTTATAGCTGGTCTTTTAATGGTGGCAAAGAATTGGAAATTGAGGAGATGTCCATCAATTGGGGAATGGCTGAACAAATCGTGGTACATGTTGGTGATGGAATACTATTGTGCTAAAAGAAAAGATAAGATGATTTCAGAAAAAGCTGGAAAGATGTGCAGGTACTGATGCAGAGTGAAATAAGCAGAACTAGGAGAACATTGTACACAATAACAGCAATACTGGATGATGATTGTCTGTGAAAACTTGGCTACTCTCAGCAGTGCAATGATCTGGGACAATCCTGAAAGACTTATGACAGAGAATGCCATTCACTTAATAGAGAAAGAACTGTTGGAGTCATCTTTCACATCAGTATATTTTTGGTTTATTTTGGGGTTTTGGTTATGTATAACTGCTCTTACAACAGGGACCAGTATAGAAGTGTGTTTTACATAACAATAAAAAATGGGGAAAAAAAGAAAATGATTCTTTAAATATTAGAATTGAGCAATTGAAAACTACTGACTCCATGAGATATCAAGAAACAATAACATAAAATAAAGAAAAAAGAAAAAATATGTAACATCTCATCAGAAAAGCAACTGACCTGAGAAATAGATCAAGAATTATTGGACTACCCTAAAACCATGATAAAACAAAAATGCCTAGACATGTTATTTCAAGAAATTGTCATGGGAAACTGCCCCCATTATCTAAGATTTAAGGGTAAAATAGAAATAAGATGATCTACCAATCACCTCCTAAAATAGAGATCCCAAAATGAAAATTCTCAGGAATATCATAGCCAAATCCCAGAGCTCCCAAGTCAAGGAGAAAATACTGCAGGCAGCCAGAAAGAAACCATTCAAATATCATAGAGCCACAGTTGGTATCAAAGAAGATTTAGAAGCTTTCACATTTAAGGAGCAGAACGTTTGGAATCTGATATTCTGGAAAGGCAAATAAATTAGGATTATAACCAAGACTTATCTATCTAGCAAAACTGACTAGGGAGATAGTTTCAGAATAAACATGGCAAGACTTATAAGAACAGATGAAAGTGAAGTGAGCAGAACCAGGAGATTATTGTGCACAATAATAATGTTGCAGTGATGATTAACTGTGAAGGACTTGGCTATGCTGGTCACTACAATGATCCAAGACAATTTCAAAGGTCCTATGATGAAAAAAAAATGTTATCTACCACCAGAAAGAGAACTGATGAACTCTGAGTTGCAAATTGATGTTTAATTTCTTTCTTTCTTTCTTTCCTTCCTTCCTTCCTTCCTTCCTTCCTTCCTTCCTTCCTTCCTTCCTTCCTTCCTTCCTCTCTCTCTGTTTCTCTCTCTCTCTGTCTCTCTTTCTTTCTTTTTCAGTCTTGTAATCAATTTTCTGCATTGGTTCCAAGGCAGAAGAGTGGTAAGGGCTAGGCAATGGGGGTCAAGTGACTTGCCCAGGGTCACCCAGCTAGGAAGTATCTAAGGCCAGATTTGAACCTAGGACCTCCTGTCTCTAGGCCTGGTTCTCAATCTGAGTCACCCAGCTGCCCCAGTTCTTGATGTTCTTAAATATTTGATTCACTTTTTTCATATACTCCCTGTCCTAAAACAGGGAATATATCGTACTGAGGCATAAAGACTTTGATCTATTTAAGATAAAATTATAGTTTTGTCAGAAATGCACTCCAAGTTACACATTTAGGATTAGATATACTATCCTATCTTAATCTCTTCTCTGCATATGCCATTTTAAAATTTCCTTTTTGGAGAATAATTTGGAATATACCAAAGAGGTCAAGACTATCTCCTGAAACTTCCATTTCTTTAGATAAAGCAAAACCTGAAATAACCTATACAAAGCCTTACTGATCAAATGAGATAACTCATGTAAAGCTTTTTGTGAAATCCATAAGACTCCATATTAGGAGTTCTTAATCTGGAGTCTGTGAATTAAAAAAAATTCTATTTCAATCTATTTCAATTCAGTTGGCTTCCTTTGTAATCCTATGTATTTCATTCTGTGCATTTAAAAACATTATTCTGAAAAAGGGGCCATAGTCTTTGCCATGGACTGGCAGAGGAATCCATGACATAAAAATGGGTTAAGAATCTCTGCTCTATTTAAATACCAGCTATTTTAATTTTTCCTTGACCTTGTCAAAGGGTTAGGAAGTTTTTAGTGTTAGTTATGAGTCATATTGTAAAGTTATTTATACAAGTCTCAACAGTTAAGAAACATTTTATTAAGCCTCATGTCTCATCATTCTCAGGTGCAGGTAATAATAAAAATATAGTTTGATGGATAGACTATCAGTCACTCCTCAAATAGAAAGATTTTTTTTTTCAGATTATTGGATAGAATGTAAACTTTTTTTTTTTAAACCCTTAACTTCGGTGTATTGTCTCATAGGTGGAAGAGTGGTAAGGGTGGGCAATGGGGGTCAAGTGACTTGCCCAGGGTCACACAGCTGGGAAGTGGCTGAGGCCGGATTTGAACCTAGGACCTCCTGTCTCTAGGCCTGACTCTCAATCCACTGAGCTACCCAGCTGCCCCTAGAATGTAAACTTTTTGAAGACAGGAATTATTTTATTTTTGTTTCAACAATGCTTAGCACAGTTTCTGGTAGATGGTTGATGTATATCACTTGTTTTTTAGTTCCAGTAAAAGTGTGGTGGAGAGGAATTTGAAATTAATGAGTTTGGGGATTATTTTTTACTTATCTATGTTCTTTCTGTTTTATATTATGATGAATGGTCTAAGATCACCTACTCTTAACTGATTTAATTTTTCTGCCATGTGCCTGGGTATTTGATTTTCAGGATAATTAACTAAAAGTGTACTTTTCCTCATAAGCTAACCTAGCCTTTCAGAGTTAAATCATCTCCCTTCATAGCTTGTAGATTCTCATAAGAATTATGAATGACATGTTTATACTTTATATTAGAATGTCAAATGCTTGGAATTTCATTTTAGTGGAATGTCAAATATACTCTAATGCTACCCTACTTGGTTACACCAATGATAGGGCAAACTAAAACAAGATTGGAATTCTTTTATTTAATTTCCTCTCAACCTTGACTTGTTTGTGTAGGTCAGCAAATTTTGAGTCTGGCAAGGCTTATAAAGCAACATGGGCTGAAGGTGGAGACAGTTCACCTGGTAATGTGGTTTCTAAGCAGCCAGGCCGTATGACAAATGGTCAGCCTCAGCAAACAGCTGCAGGAGGAGCCAGTGGTGGATACATTAAACGGTATGTGTTCCTCCCAATAGCTTTTTCCATTTCTTTGAACTTGGAACATTGAGTTTCCTTTCTGTGCAATAATAACTTTGCATGAGTTCTTAGATGACAGCAGGAAATGGCATTAAGGGAGATGTTAGACATTTGCTTTTTACTCCACATACATTTATCAGAAATATTACACTCTTTCTCTATTAGTTCTTTGAGTTTCACTATTGCTAATCTTTCAGAAATGCCATTCAATATACACTGCTTAATGTTTAGTTACACTGAAAAGACAGCAAAATGTTGAAGAGAGTTGTGGATGCAATCAGTTAGACTTCTTTTGAAAAGTTAGTTCTTCATTCTTAAGAAGCTAGTCTAGCACTCATACAGTTCTTTGTAGCATGCCACAAATCCTGTGGTAATATTTAATTGTCTCTATGATAGGATAACTAATGATGCCAGAGAAGATGAAATGGAAGAAAATTTGACTCAGGTGGGCAGTATCCTGGGGAACTTGAAAACAATGGCCTTAGACATGGGCAATGAGATTGACTCTCAGAACAAGCAAATAGGGAGAATCACTGAGAAGGTAAGATCCTCAAAGCTTCTCTTCTTTCCTTTCTTCCATAATGATCAGTCAGGCATTTTCTGAACCCTTAGCTTTGGGCTAGGATGTTATGGGAAGATCCCAAAAGAAGATACCATCTTCATAGCATTAAGATTTAATAATGGATAGGCAATAATAATAATAATAATAATTTTAAACCGAATAACAGCAGAGAATCAAGACTCAAACTATGTGATTCAAATTGTGTGGGTCCTTAGAGAAGTGGGGGCCAATAGGATTGGAAGGAGAAGGGACTTGTTAAAAGAGGGTAGGATTTGTATTGTTAGAGAGAAAAGGAGAGGGGCATTTTCCACAGGGGAAAGAAGTTGGAGAAAAAGGCACTGAGATTGAAACTACCAAGGTGGGAGGTGTAATAAACCTGAGACTTTGTGGAGGCACTCAAGAATCTATATTTTGTGAGCTGATGTTGCCCTATTCAAGAGGAATCTGTTCCAAACCTCTCGGGCAAAGATTTGAACTGAGACAAGAATAGCTCACCTTCTTCAAGTCATAATTCAAGGTCTATGGAGAAATATTAAAAAAAGATTTTTCTCATGGGGGTTTGGGTACAGTCAAACCTGGAGTTATCCTGAGATTCAGCGGATAGAAGCCCGACATGAGCTGTGCAGAATGATTATTTCATTGGCCTATAATACAAAGTAAAAAGAAGCTATTTCAGAGATTAAGAGTAGCCTTGATAAATTCATAAATGATAAAAGGAGAGAAAAAAACTCTTTGTTAACTGACAGACAATTCAGTGAAAAGGGACTAGGAAGGGGGATGCCCCCTCCCTGAAGGTGACCTTGCATTCATCTTTGTACACATTATATATATATATGAAATAAAAAGAAGCTCTCTTAGAGCTTATTAAATTCCATGCTGTGAATATTACACAGGTATAATGCAAATATTGGCCTAAAGCATTCTGATTTGCTGGGTCTAATTTTGTTCTATAGTTAGCCCAACAATCCAGTCCAGATTTAGACATGCTTTGGTTATGGTGTATTTTTAGAGGATTTGGGAGTACTTTGAACTCTTTGAAGGGCACAAGCTTATTTTCATTGTCTTTGGGTTGGATCTAAAATCTGCTTCACTGTTATGATGGAACAACCATAGAAAATAAATGTTATTTTACTACTAAACAGAAAAAATAAAATAAAATCTGCCTAATTCTAGAACTCATTGGTTCTATTCTAAGGTAGCTTAGGAAATATAGGTCCTTTGGATTGGGTCAAGAGGTCTATACCAATTCCCTAAACCAACTCCAGATCCAAGTTGGTGTTAAGGGGTAGATTAGAAGTACCCTGACCTTTAATTCTGTCCTCTTTAGGGCCTCTTATTTGCCTAGGTTGATTTTGTGGTTTGTCACAACTCTCTTCTCTAGCCACAGTTCCCTAGTCTCCCTGAGATTTATGTCGTTTACTCTATCTGAGTTATTGAAGTTTCTTTAGCTAGTGATGATTCATTAGGAAGGTTTCTTTATCTTGAGGCCTAGTGCATTGTTCCAGGACAGTGATGTGGTTTTCCATGTTCACATTATTTTGACATATTCTTAACTTTTTTCCCCTTCTCCATTTCAGGCTGATACTAACAAAGATCGTATTGATCTTGCCAATGCCAAAGCAAAGAAACTCATTGATAGTTAAAGATGTTGCTGCTGCCTTCATCTGGGAATTCATCTATTACGTCCTCCAGTTCTTCCTGAATCACTCACTACCTTTCAGTGTTTGAAATTTCTTTGCCCCAACAACCCATTCTAAGCAAAGAGATGGGAAGAAAGGGCAAAGAGTGAAACAGCTCCCTGCCATTTGGTTTTGAATTCTTGCTCTTTTCCCTCGTGAGCAGATTGCTATAAACCATCCAGTCCTCTCTATGGGGTTCTCCTCAGTGTACAGGCTGAGGTTGTATTGCAAACCTTTAAAATTGTCATATATTCTTCTTGTTCCACTCAAGCAAATTTTTGCTTGCAGGATTTTTAAGCGTTGCCAAAGATAGCAGTGGAGGAGGGAGAGCGTATATGCTCTGGGAGTGGGGTAAGAAGGAGGAATGCATGAGGTTTATTTGTTGTTGTTTCTGTTATACCAGTAAAATTCTACAGGCCCTAACTATATTGAAAAGTTACATACATAAATGCCCAGTCATCTCCCATCCCTCTTTGAAAATACAGTTGGGTTCACTATCAATTTAATTAACTGGGCAAATCACCCAGCCTCTCTTGGTGTCCCATGCAGTTGTCCAGGGACTCTAGAAGTTGCAGAACACATGCCTATCTGCATTTGGGGTTTGGGGAAGTTTCCTTCCTGGAGCTCCCTACACAGATGAAATCACATCCCAGGACCAAAAACAAAGTCTTTAAGATAAGGGTGGTAATAAATAACTTATTTGGCTTCTATTTGGTTTTGGAGATTGTGGTTCTTAAAATCGTAAAATCTTAAAACAGGCAGAAGAGAGTAACTTTTTTTTTAAATAAAGGAACTTGATTTCTCTCCAGATGATTGCTATATGGACATGTTTTGTGATCTCATTTCATGCTGTGCACTTTCCAAGAACATTTTCCATGAGTTTATGGTTTAAAATAAAAAATATGTGTAGCATCATGTTCCCATACAAACTTGCATCCTCATTAATTTATCATCCCAGTGTTGATACCATTTGTTTGGGAGAAATTAAACATAATTTACAGATTAAACTGATATTTCTTTAAAGGTTGACAAATTGTATAAAGTAAATTCAAGTTTACCTCAGAACCATGAATCATTATGGTATGAGGCTTTTGTTTTTGGAGGAAGGGTTTGGGAGTTGCTGTAAGTCTGACCTTAAAAAAAAAAAAAGTTAAGTTGCTTTGATATCCTTACATCTCCCAGCTTTAAAACTTGTTACCTTTCTCCACTGTAATAGTCTACCTATTCTAGGTTATGCTTGTTTCTGTTCAACTAGAAGTGATATGGAAAATCATAAGCTTGGCTCAGTTATTAAGAAAAATATGATTGCTCTATCTTTTTCACATTTACTTCATCCTGTATCAGATTTGGGTCCCCAACATCACCTGAAAGTATATGTGACCTGATTATATTTGTCCCTTTTTCATTAATGTACTGATATATATAAATCAGCCGTTTTTCTGGACTGGTTTTCTACATATCACAACTTGATACTTGCAATTAAATTTTGTACCTGACCAGTGGAACTGTGTTCTCTCAAGGTGATAGTTCTTTTTGATCATTGTTTTGGGAGAAGTGTGTCAACTTAGTTTGTGAAATGAACAAAAAGTGGTCTGTAAGTAAACAGCCAAATTGAAGCTGCCATTAGCATGATCATGTTTTCATGAATAAAGTTTTTGATTTCTTTTTTATGTTAAATGTTTCCTTTTTAGGACTGCCTTGTTCATTTATTTCTGCAGACTATACTTTCTTTGAGATTTGCTCAGGTGGCATTAGTTAAATTAGGGACTAAATCAATTGCTGCCAAAAAAACCCCGCAGATGAATTACTTCTGTAATAGGAATGTATATGTAATTTTAATGCCATTTATTAGTTTGTCACTGAAGTTAAAAACATATCTGATAGAAGCAAACATATGCAAACTTGAAAGGTCCCTGTTGATAGGAGTGGCTTATCACTAAAGCTTTCCCGAAAGAGCTGTTGTCAGTTCTGGTCTGGACCAGACTCATACAGAATAGCCCAAAGCTAACTTTAACACACTTCCCTATTTTACAGGTTGTTGGTTTGGAAAGTGCTTTGCAAAACTTATAGGTATACAGGTTTGAATTGTTGCTTTGAAAAATAAAATCTGATTCAAAGTTTCACAGGAGAAATACGAAACAAGGGTTTGTGGAAGCCTACCTTGTAGTTTTGTTTTACTTTTAAACCTTTACCTTCTATATTAGAACCAATACTGTGTATGGTTCCAAAGCAGAAGAGTGGTAAAGGACTAAAGCAATGGGGGTTAAGTGACTTGCCCAGGGTCACATAGCTAGGAAGTGTCAGGTTAGAGTTGAACCCAGGACCTCTCATTCTCTAGGCATGGCTCTCAAATCCACTGAGCCCCCCAGCTGTGCACCCCCTACTTTGTAATTTTGAATGGGATGGGAAATTTAGTATTCAATTAAACGGTTTAGCTTAGGGTGCATAGAAATGAAAACTGTCACTTGGTTATGAAAAACACTGATACAATTGAAATCAAGGCATTAAGACATTTTGGCTAGTATTTTTTCAGGATGATGATGAAGCTAAGCAAGCACTCTCACAGAAGTTTCAAAACTTTACTGTTTCAGATATAATGGACTTTCCCCCGCCTTCTTGTGGCACTGCTGCCCTGGCTATGTGGGCACTGAGATGGTAAACCAATGGAGATATATTCCAAAACAATGGTGATCTCTAGTTGGTAGGCCAATTTACCTAAAGCTAGAGAAAGTATGCATGATATAATGGTGCCATTGTTACTTATCCCAAGATCAGTCCCAGAACATATTTAAGAGCCAATTTAGTTATCTCCTTGTTAGATATGATCTGTTTTGGGGTATTCCAGGAAATATAATGTTGTACCCTCAATCTTGGCAGGTCAGATGACCTGGAGAACTCCTAATGGACTATATATAGCAAGAAAGGAGGCAATCTTATGATGAAAAATAAGTTGGTGGATGTGGTGTTATATGTAGGTTGCTGATGAATCTTTTTTTGTCCTTAGGTACCCTTTCAGCTTAATTTAACTCTACATTAATCTACAATTTGCTGTTCTGTATTAACATATTTGATCACTCATTAATGCTGGATCTTCATGGCATGTCCTCTAATTGTGTTTTTCAAGGCTTTCTTGTGTGTCCACTTCTTTTTTATTAAAGGTAGTTAAGTGGGGCCATGGATAGAGAGCTGGGCCTAGAACGAGGAAGAATTAAGTTTAAATCTGGCCTTAGACACTTAATAGCTTTGTGACTCTGGGCAAATCACTTGTCTCATTTTCATCAACTGTAAATTATGGATAATAGTACCTACCACTCAGGGTTGTTGTGAGGATCAAATAATATTTACAAAATAAATTTGTAAAGCACATAGCACGATGGTTTGATACACTGTAGGTGCTTAATAAATGCTGATTTCTTTAATGATCTCATAAACTCAATGTATTGATTTCTCTTACATGGATGATTTATCTATCCTAGTCTCTGGAGTTCCTGACTGAATTGTATGCCTGTTGGAAGAGTCAAATTGGTTGGTACATAGCCATCTCAAAAAGAGAATATATTCAAAACAGAACTCTTCCCCTTACCCTGCCAATTATCCACTTTTCCAAATATCAATAATATTGAAGGTAGTACCATATTTTTAGTTACCTAGGTTTGGAACTTTGCTATCATTCATAATTTCTTTGTTCACCCCACATGTGGACTCAGTTAATAGATGTTCTAATTTATCGTCATTATTTTTCCATACATACCGTCCAATCAAGCTGTCACCAAACTTGTTCAGGTCATCACCTCCTTTTGCCTGGACTTTTATAACTGGGAATTGGTCTCCCTGCTTCAAGTCTCTTCCTACTCTACCTTTTGGTAGTGTCCTAGTTTCTCTGCTTCCAAGTTCCCCCTGCATCAATCTATCCTGTCCCCAGCTGAAAAACTTTGTATCCCTTAAGATTCCAGGCTCTCAAATCTGAAATCCTTAAATGTTACACTACTTACTGGTCTCCCTGTAGGTGTTATCTGGTTCCTGCTCCAGCAAGCCAATTTAATTATACCAGCACACAAATCTTTCATCTTGGTGCTTTTTTTAAAAACCAAGGGAGTAGGGGTTTGAAGTGATGTTTGGAAGTGAGCACTTAAAACCAGGTCCTGGGCAGTTACGTGGTAAAGTAGAGAGAGCACGGAATTTGGAATTAAAAAATAGCTGAATTCAAATCTCACCTGTGACACCAGCTGCATGACCTTGGGCAGCATCTCAACCTTTTCCTCATCTAAGAAATTAGTAGCATCTCACATGACTATTGTGAAGAACAAATGAGAGATGCTTTGCAAACTTTAACACCCTATAAAAACACTAGCTATTACCAAATCTGTTCATTGGTTAATCTTCCACTCACCATTCCCAACAGACTCAAGTTCCACTATGAGAGAATTCTATCTTCTCCTTTCTGGATTGGAGATTTGGGAATAGGTCTGTTTTAGTCTGATTCTTCTACTTTTTATTGTACCTTCACATTTAACACCTAGGGTTAGAATACCTAGCAAGTTTAGTTAGAAACAGCAAAGGAAGGTAATGATTATGCCCCTCTAGTTTGTGCCAGTTACATGCACTGTGGTGGAGAAACATGCCTCAATTCCTAAATATAAAGTTCTCTTCCTCAAATATCTTCATTAAGCATCAAAAAAAAAATTCATCTTGTGGCTGAACTTAGCTGTGGACCTTGGACAAGCTGCCAACTTAAATTTTTTCAATGGGAAGATCCAACAAACATTTAATATGTCTATGTGCAAAGCACTACTAGGTCAGAGAAATGGAAAAAATTATGCCATCAATACTTGTCAAGCCTCCTATATTGGGCTGATGAGACAAGTGCTTTATAACTCTTAAGATAACATACAAATATTTTAATTTCTCAATTATGACAATTCTTGCCTAGGACCCAAGTTGTATGTATGTCTGTGCTTACTTCCATTCTCAAGAACTGACCTTAGATTAAGTTCCAGAACACCTCTCAGTGGTGCTATGGAAATAGCCCCATGATTCTCAAACTTTTCCATTGGTAGAATCTTTTAATGTAAACAAAACTTTGGCGGAACTGTTGTTGGAAAATCCTCTAAAATTATTTTTAACTTCTATTAACAAACCTAAGGTTTGTTAAAACAACAACAAAAGAAACTGGGATTTTCATGGTTCTTTGCAGCAGTTTTGAGAAACTGCTATAGCCTAACTGGACTCATCTCCTGGGGAACATTTCATCTTCAATCCACTCACCACCCAGCTGCCAAAGTAATATTCTTGAAGCACAGTTCTGGCTCTGTCAAACTCTTATTACTTCTAATACTAAATATACATCACTACTTTGGAATCTAAATTTCTTGATAACCTCTTGCTTACCTTTCCAGGCTACTTTGTTCCCTTTTTAAGCCCTCCAGTTCAACTAAACTGACTGATTTGCCATTTCTCCGAACATCTTCTCTTGAGGCTTTTGCATAGAATATCCTCTATGTTGTGACTACTTAAAAATATAATCTCTAGTTATTTTCAAAGTTTAGAGCAAGTGTTTCCTCTTTCATGAGGCCTTGCCTTTTCCTTGACACCTCCCTCCAGCTGCCAATGCCTGCTCCCTGAAATGACCTTGGACTTATTTTGAATATATTTGTATCCATGAGTCTCCTAGCAGAATAGAAGTTCTTAGGGGCATGAACTGTTTCATTTTTGTTAATATAAATGTTTATTGATCTCTCTTACCCTCTTTTCAAAATTAACTTCTCTTGCACTTCATCCAAGTTCTTTTTAAAAAGTTATTTATTTTTCATATCCTTTTATCCATCTTATGCAGAGAGCACACCTAATTTACATAATGGGATGTTTCTGAAAATCTGGTAGCAATAGCTTTTGGATAAGTAATTTGATTAGTAAAGTTATAATACAAAAAGGGCAAAAGATTATAGGAAATTAGACAGTTCTAAAGAAGCTTTAGAAAAATCTTGGATATTACAATTCTTTTCATTTTACATGTTTTGCATACAAGTACCTTCACCAGTAAGGCACCTACAATAGTAATGAATTATTTGCTGCAGCTTGGGGCTCATCTCCTAAGCATTTTTTTATCAGCAAAATACATATTAAATCGAGACATTTGCCACATATCATACTTTAAGTTCCAAGCAGAATAAGCACTTTTTTCAAAGTAGCAATTTAAACTTTCAACTGAACTGATGTGTTGGAATAAACAAAGCACTGAATGCTGTGATTAATCATAGCAGCATCTCATGAACTATTTGTGTTCCAAAGAAATACAAGAAGTGTTAAATGCGGAGGTGGATCTGTAGTTGTCATGGCAGCTCACACATCAGAATTATGCGGCCTTTCAAGCTGTGGTGTGGAGCTATTCTAGTGACAGAACCTCAGGGCAGTTATCAGGCACAGCCACCTTGGTGTATAAAACAGCAGCTACCTACTTGTCATTTCTTAAAGTAAAACTGGCAACAATTGTGAAAAAAAACAGGCCCTCTCCATCCCTCAGCCTGAGGACTTGGCCTTTCTTCTTCTCTAATGCACTTTGGTGGACTTGACCTCCCCTTCCCTCCCCTCCCCCTTTCCCTCTCTCTTCTGCTTTATTTATAGCAAGTCCTGAAAGGGGAGAGAGAAAGTTAGATGTAACATAATCTGCTCTTGGGAGACACCATTTGGTACTCAAGTGCTCATTTCCTCCTTCAATCATATCCTCAACTGCAGATCTCCTTGGCAATGACATGAGCCTTCTTTTCAGTCAGACTTCCCAACTTTGGTTCAAAGTGTGTTTCCTGTGAGGTGCCTGTGCTTCTGGGGAACATCATGCAAACTTCTTCTTGGTGGCTGTGAACCTCTCCATATACTAAAAAAAAAAAAAAAAAAATTTGAATTGCTCACTTTAATGTTTAAATAGGGAGAGCCAGGAGATGAAATTGTCTTTTATTTATTTAGCATTCCAGAAAGCCTAACTTTTTATTTAATTATTACTGGAAGAATTCCTTCTTGTTCTTATGTTTCTAACAATTCTAGATCCAATTTTAAGGTTCACAGATCTGACCCATTCAGCAAAAAATACTAATACTTGAGGGACAAGTTCATGGTCACCTAGGTTATTCTAAAGCTTTACTAAAAATCTACCCTGACTCTAATTCCTACCATTAACATACATATATAGCTGACTCCCTGAATCTATTTTCAAAATGGGTTAGAACTTGTCCCTTTATCACTAAGTGAAAATCTGAGTAGATCACTTGAACATCCTTCTGTGGGAATGCAGATAAAAAATAATTATCTGAATTGTTCACAAACCTTTTCATAGCCTTCCAGTTCTCGGAGTTTCTTTATTTCAAAAAGATTGCCTTCTACTGCAAGTAGAGCGATCTGGGAATTGCTAAGGATGCTTCGTGGAAGCATGTTGAGTTCTAGACAATTCTCTTCCATGCGCAAGACCTTGAGGCGTGGACAGTGAGATATCTGTGGTGATATTTGAGAAATCTGTCAAGAAAGTAACAAAACCATTAATTTCTGTTTAATGTCTTGGAAAAAAAACCAACACCAGCCTATCACTGAAAGTTAACTCCTCTTAGAATTCTATTACTCTTCATTTTACTGACAAAACTTAAGTCATCCATGATATCCTTTGTGAGAATCTTATTTTACTTGACTATGCATATTTATGATGAGTTTTCTTTGTTGGGGGGAGGTGGAAAAGAAAATATTTTTATTTGAAAAAATGTTTAAAATTCATTTTTAGGGGTTCAAAATCTTTATTTCTTTACCCCCCTTAATATTGACCACCATCCATGCTACTCTTCTGAAGCTGCTTTCTCAAAGGTTATTGCTAAATTCAATGCCATTTCTTTGTCTTCATTCTCTTAATGTTTCTGTGGCATGTGTGACTCCCATTTTTGGTTTGTGTTTTGTTATGCAATCCTGATTTCTCCTGTCTCTAAGCACTCATTTAAATTTTAAATTTCTACTGAATATAAGACACACAAGGAGTTGTAATAATGAAAATAAATGTAATATATAATAATTAAAATGCTACATGTATTATTTAGAAATTGGTTTCGTTAAATAATATTAGTAAAAAAAATTGTTGTGGTCACTGTTTATAAAATTAACTCAAGTCACAAGGATGATAGTAGCTTTTAACAATTTAATTTAATATATAGTATAAGAAAGAAATAAGGAAGGAAGTAGAACATTATTTCCTAGCCTACCACCCTAAAATCTGATCTATAGAATTTTAGCACACTCCCTGACAAAGTTCTGATCTCCACATGGAAGTGTGGTAGTTTCTTCAGAGCAAGAGTCTTACCAGCCACCAATGCCAAATGGAATAGAAGAATTAATCCCAGAAAACTCATGCAAAAGACCTTGATCTCCTCTAGGGGCTCATCTTTTATCGCCCTTTACTCCACACATCCCTTCCTGTCTCTCTGAGCTGGTCTATCCCATCTCAGGAACCAGTCTCTCTGATCTGAACCTGTAACCTTTACTTCCGGGTCATGTTCCTAGGGCTCTTAACCTGAGACCTCTCTTTGGAGTGTTCCAGCCACGTTAATAGGATGGGTCGGACAAGAAGAAAGTTCACAACCCTGGGAGGAAGGGGTTCCCTTTACACAGAGTAGAGAAATAATTAAGTGACAATCATTGCTCTCAAAGGAATTATAGCTTACTGGGAGGGAAATGACAAAAGGATAGTAATACAAACAAGGCAGGATGTGAGACAGACCAAAAAATCATAAAAGTCCTGATAAAGCATTAGTAGAAAATTTGAAGATAGAGAAAACACAGCAAATAAGACCACGCTGTACAAAGGGTAATGGGCCTTGAAGGATTTCTACAGGTAAATAAATTCTAAACATGAGGGTGGAGCAGAAAGAGATGAAAAGGCAATATGATGAGTTTGGGAAACAGCTAGTAGTTCTCTTTTGGCTGAAGAGGGAGTGTTAAGGAGGCATGAAAAGTAAGTATGCAAAGGCAGATGATAACTATACTATGGACGACCTTAAGTTATCAGGCTAAGGAGTTTATTTTATCCAATGGACAATAAGAAGCCATGGAAAATTTATGAGCAAGGCTGTGACATGATTAGACTTATGCCTTAGGAAGATGATTTTGGAAGCTGTGTGAAGGTTATATTGGGGACAGAAGATGAATGAAATTATAGTCTGGGTAAGGTGATGAACTAGTGTGGAGGCCAAGTGAGAAGGAGCAAACATGTAAAACATGAAGTAGAGAGGAATCAACAAAAGCTTTGGCCAATGAATGACTCTTCACCTTTCACCCTAAAAAAGAGGATTCTGAAGCCTAGTTGATTGGAGGATGGGAGTCTGATGTGGGAAAAACACATCCTAGTTTGTAGCAGGGTCTTGCCCCCAGAATGGGAGACTCAAACTCTATTCAATCCAGAAGTAATAAAATTCTTTTATTTGAAGAAGAGGGTTTAAGACGGTATAATAGCCTAATAGTGGTGGAATAGTCTTGGGGCTAATCAGGTAGCCTTAGGACTGATAGATAAGCCCGAGGGCTAGTAGAAAAGCCTCTTTGGAGGTCATAGTATGGAGTAGCAGCTTCTACTGAGAAGTGGAGCTTCCAACCCCTGTGAAACAGAGTTGGAATATTTATTAGGTCTGGTAGCTTAGCATCTCCCTTTCCAAAATCAGATGGAAGTATGTTTTGGGGTTTGTGGCCATAGTATGCAAGATTGGGTTACTGTTTTGGAATGCCAGAGCCCCCAGTGTGCAGATTCCATATTCCCCCACTCTACACCTTGTCATCATTTGTAGACATGGGAGAGGTCTCGCTACCCTTCTAGAATGAGAATATAGCTGGGGGGGGGGGGGGGTAAAGGGGGAAGAATGGATGTGGTACATTGGAGAACCACTATAGGTAATTAATTATTTCTAAGAATATGAGTAATTACTAAAACCGATTAGGCACAAAGCTGATGCCCACTACAGATTACAGATCCAGTACAGAGTGGGTAATTGAACAATCTGCAATTCATGCTTGACTAATGCTGAAACTGAGTTTTGCAGTTGATGTTTAACCAGTGCTAACCAGTGAGAAATGCAAGATTTCAGAGTGTGAGGGTCCCATTCTTATTACCACCCCTTACTGCGCACTGTCAGCCCATATCAAATCAGGTCAGCAAACATTTATTAAGTGCATACAATGTGCCAGGTACACTAAGTGCTGGAGAAACAAATAAAGACAGTTCCTGTTTCCAAGGATTTTACAATCTAATAGTAGAAAAGAACACATAAAAGGAAGCTGAAAAAGAGAGATGGGTAGATCTGGGTAGTACAGCCAGGGAAAAAATGAGATGATGTGAACCAAGCTCCCTCCTTAATAAAGGTTTAGGGTTCATGGCTCCATCCTCCAAAATAGAGATCATTAAGCAACCGTACCAAGGCCAATGGAACCTTGCATGATGATGATGATTCCACCTATAATCAGCGAGTTTAGAGAGGAAATTGAATAGTTTTATTTTGGACAGATTAAGTTTGAGATGACAGGGTCATATGATTATCTAAGCAGGCTAACAAAATCGTGAGACTAGATCTTGGAGAAATTAAGGTTGGAAATCTTTATATATAGAATTGAAAGCTATCTTCCCAGAGGTGATAATCCATTTTTTTTTTAATCCATAAAAGCTAAAGAGATCACCAAAGGCTATGACAGTCTGATACTCCCACATTTGGTAGGGGTTGGAGGAAGATTAATCCCTAAAAGATACTGAAAGGAATAGTTGGGTAACAAGAGAACCAAGAAAAGCCAAGGACAGAAAGGATATTCTTATGGGGATGCTCTGAGTGCCCAAAGAGATAATGTATTTGTTGTTCAGTTAAAGTTGTGTCCAACTCTCTGTGACCCTGCTTGGGGTTTTCTTGGCAAAGATGTTGGGATGGTTTGCATTTCTTTCTCAAGCTTATTTTATCAATGAGGAAACTGATGCAAACAAGGTTAAGTGACTTGCTTAGGATCCTACAGCTAGCAATTATGTCAGAGGTCAGATCTGAACTCAAGGAAGAGTTCTAGCCATTGCATTACCTAGCTACCCAATTCAGACTGAGTGCCTAACAAATCTTAAGAATGCAATGTAGCTACTATTTTATTATTACCCTCAGTGGTTTCCTTTCCTTCACTGGGTCAACTATTACCTCTGACCCCTTAATTATGGTATTCTGCTCATCTCTCATTCACACTCATCTAGTTAGAAGTCTACTTCTTCCTATCATCTCATCTGCTTATCTGTGTGATCTTGGGCAAGTCACTTCTACAAACCTTAGGTTTCTCATCTGAGAAATGAAGGTATTAGATAGATTAGGTGATTCCCAAGCCCCTTCCAGCTATGGTGAATGGACTCTTCAAACTTAGGTATGCTTTAAGACATGCTTATCTGTAGTTAGGTCTTTTACTCAAATTCAAAAAGCTTAAAATTAAAACATTTCCAACTTCCATTTCATTCAACAGTACCACTATTTTGTCATCTGATTCATCACCACACAACTGTATTACCCTTCCCCCCCAAATCTCCTAGTTGACCCTCTGACATCAGCAATATCTTTCTTCTAATTTATCTCTACTGTCACAGTAATTTTCCTTAAAACTGGTTTAATCTTGTCATTCTTGTCTAAAACTGTCTTGTTGGTTCCAACCTAATTTCCTGTACAATGAATCTAAACTCTGCCACCCGAGTTACAAACCCTTCCACTATTTAGTCCTATCTATTTCCTGCTTCCTATTCCCTGACATTCTTCATTTTAGTTAGTTTGGATCTTTCATTACTCCACAAATATGGTAGGGTTCATTTCCCACCTTCATTGCTTTAGTTTATGTTTTCTTTATCTAGAATGTCCCTTTTCCCCCCACCTCCTTCCCCATTCCACCTGCCAAATCCCATTCATCCTTTAGGTTCTTTTCATCTCATAGGACCATAAACATCATCTTTGACCCTGGGAAACAAAGATTCAGAAAAGTTCAGTAGGTATCCAGCTAGACTTGAACCTAAGGCCTCTGACTCCAAATACATCAATCTTCCTACTCTTACCACATTCCACTACAATTCCACTGTCCACAGCCAAATCTCTATGAATTCCCATAGAACTCAGTCACAAGTTGCTTTTTCTTTCACATACTAAGTTTTAAGTCTTCAACTACGTTGTTAACTTGAGGATTATTTCTTTATAAATCAGAGTCCCTTAAGTCCCTTAAGATGCTTTCATTTAACTGAGGGAGACATTAGCCATAATATTTGGGAGGAAAAACACTACTAGTAGCTTGAAGGAGATGGATCAATAGAAAGATATGGGTGCCTCACAAACTGAAAACTCAAATACCCAATGCTTATTACCTACCTAATCCTTTAATCTCTGCCACCACATTCCCAAAAAAAGCCTCTAAATCCTGGCAGCCTAATAATATATTTATAAGGGATAACCTCTTAGCATCTAGTGGCTTAGTAACTGGAGAAGTACAAGGGATAAATTCAGTCTAACTCCCCTTCAAATTTCAACATTATGCCTTTCATCTATATCAAGAAGGGACATCAAAATAACTGTGAAAGACATCTCTACCTCACCTTCAAAAGTGAAGGTAAAGTCTTATAATAAAAAATTCATTAGATAACCAGTCACACATTCCATAACATTTTCACCTTTTTTGTTGCATTGTCCTTATCAAAATAGTTAGAATGGGGATATTCTGACTGTATTCCCTTAGTATCTATTAAAAAAGTTCCTGAGTCAGATGGTCAGAGAATCATTCCAGATAAGAATGCACAGACTGAGGAGTCCACCAAAGTCTATGAAAAGATAGTTCACTTCTTAATAGCCATCTCACTCAAACTTTAGAAAATAAGGTGAACTTAAACATTGTGAATAGAAATGGTTGCTTGGGCTTTAGTAAAAGCCCTGCACATAGGATTCAGGTTTGCTAACTTGATCCTAAGGTGTATACAAAGAAATGGTCGCAAAGAAATGGTCCTCTGAATCAAGGAAAAGAGAGACAGAGACATACTCTCTTTCTCACATAGCCAGGTAAAAAGGAAAAAAGGTTATTTAAAAATTCATAAATTCACATACATATTTGAGGGGAAATCTTAAGTTACAGACCTGATTCTGGTTGAGGTTGAGCTCAATGGCTTGTAGGTCCCCTATTGTATCAGGTACACTTTGAATCTGGTTCTTGGAAAGATCAACCACATCCAAATGTCGTAGGCTACAGAGCTGAGGAGGTATTGCTCTGAGCTTGTTCCCAGAGAGGTTCAGTGTCTTGAGGGCAGACAATTGCCCAAAAGCAGCTGGCAGCTGTGTCAGGTAATTGTTGTTAAGGTGTAGGGTCTCTAGCTTTTTCAACTTGCACAGCTCCTCTGGAAGAACAGCTAGCAAAGATAATCAGAAACAATTAAATATGGTGCAGAAAGAACAATTTCAAATAGCTTCCAAGAATTCTGGAGACTGTCTTGCCAATAAATTCTCCCTTAATTTATCTAGAACTCCACCACACTGCTATTTTTCAAATACTGCATTTTATTTTGCAATATTGTCCTCTGAAAGGTCACAATGAAATTAAGGACACAAAGGCAATATAGGGGTATCCTTTGTTACTACTGCAATAGCCTTCTGGTTGGTCTCCCTGACTTCAAGTCTTTCAACATTCCAGTCAATCAAAGTGATTTTCCTTTCTAAAGCACAGGCCTAACACATTCTTCTTCCATTCAAGAAAGTCCAGTAGCTACTTTTTACCTCCCAAGATCAAATCTAAAATTTGCTTTTGTTTGGCAACCTGGCCTCCTCCTACCATTCTACTCTTCCTTTAGCTGACTCCCCTGGCACAGTATGGATCTATTCTCACAAGCCTCCTTGCTATTCTGTGAACAAGACTATTTCCAGACCTCTCTCCTCCTCAGTTCTACTTCCTGATTGCCTTAAAGCTTCTGCTAAAATACCATTTTCTGTAAGAAGCTTTCCCCTATCTCCATTACATGCTAGTATCTTCTCTTAAATGTTCTCAGATGGCCAATGGTAGGTATATGTCTTGTTTATACATATTTTTTGCATATTGTCTTCCCCATAGGATCGTGGGCTTTTTGATAGTAGGGAATGTTTTTTGCCTCTTTTTATACTCAGGGCTTAGACTAATACCTGTAGGTACACTTAAATGTTTGCTGGCTTGTTTAAAGGTAATTTTGTAATGGCCCCCATGAGTGTGGCATTAGTTAATTCTGTATCCTTTCCTTAATAGTAGTTTCAATTTTTCTAGTACTATTATTATTAGATTGGGCTTATTATAAGATTGGGCCCAGTGGTCTTAAGACCACCATGACATTTCCCCCTTGAGGGAGATTATAGCTTATAGAATCTATGCATGAAAACCACTGAAACTATTTTTAGAAGACTAAGCTTGACAGCCTCCCCTTCAGGGAAGCTATAAACTTATAGAATGTACTCATTGAAAAATACAGACAAGAACAGTTTTCAAAAGTTCAGCTGTGTTCCCCAAATATCGTCTACCACCAGCTTGTTTTTTTCTTTCTGGTAACAAATTCCCAAAATATTTTCTTTGACATCAGCCACCTTAGGGGAGGGGAGCACACCCAAAATCAGGGTATAAGAACCCTACTCTCAGAAGGGCCGTTTGGAGCACACTCTCCACTCCAACAAGGGCACCCCTTCCTGTTGACTGGACTTATGTCTCTATGCTCTCCCTAAGGCAGCACTACCTTACACGAGTTATCCTCTAAGGGAGGGTGTATGCCAGAGTTATCTCCTTCTCCCTCTTTCCCAGTTGGGGTAGATAGGTGGCTCAGTGGATTAAGAGCCAGGCCTAGAGACCCTGAGTGGGTGGGTGTTCAAATATGGCCTCAGTTACTTCCTAGCTGTGTGATCCTGTGCAAGACACTTAACCTGTCACCGCCTAGCCCTTACTGCTCTTCTGCCTTGGAACCAATACTTAGTATTGTTTAAGACACAAGGGTTAAAACCAAACCAAAACAAAAAACCCCTAAAGCTTTGCACTGAACTGATTCTAGTTTTGCATGCTATTCTCAGCATCCGAAGACATTAAAAGGTTGTTTTCCTCAATGTTGAAGGGCCTCATTTTTGACTGACTGTTCCAGAATATGGACCATTATCAACTGTTGAAAGCTGCACCTAAAGCAGCCCTTGAAGAAGGCCAGGGGGACTCGCCGTCCTCCCAGAAGGAGCCTCCTTTATACCAGAGGACTATCACAAAACAGCATTCAGATCTAATCTGAGCCACCCTTCATTTCTCTCATTCCCAGACTTGAGGATAGCACTCAACAACAGGTGGTTCAGCCCGGGAAAATGACCCCCTCGTCCGTACTCACTCAGTCTGTTGTGGTTCAGGGACAGGCTCTTGAGCAGTGTGAACTTCCCGATGAGCGCTGGTGGGAGGTGCTCGATCTTGTTGTTGGACAGGTCGATGGTCCGGAGGTTGCTAGTCAGCCTCTGTAGGTCCTCGGGGAACTGGAGAAAGGGGGTCGTCGCAGCGCGGGCCGGCCCAGCCCAGCCTCCCGCTCCCCCGCCGCCTCCCGCGGCCGGCCGGGTTCCATCCCCCGCCCCGGGCTCGGTCTCACCTCCGTCAGGCCGCGATCCTTAAGCTGAAACACGCCCGTTTTCTGCGCCGTTTCCAGGTGGGCGCGGAGGGCGCTGTTCCCCATCCTGTCGCCGCTGCAGCCGGCCCGCCGGCCCGGGCGTCACTCAACCTGCGAGAAAAGCAGCTCCGGTCACGGCCAAGCCCGTGGGGAGCGCGGCAGCCAGCCTTAGGGGGTCCGCACCAACCCAACCGCCTTCCGAGCCCTACCGTCTCCACCGCGGTCAACCAAACCACAACCCCTACGGCCTCTGGCCCGGGGGCCCCGCCCCTGAAGGGGAGGCTGGGCCGGGAACGCCCTGTGATGTCATCACAACGCGCCTGCGCAGCCAGCCCAGACTGCCGCCGTTTTGCTCTCCCAGCTCGCACGCGCGCGCAGTGGCGCCCCCCAGGGATGAGCCGCATTCCCCGCCGGCTCTCCCCGTGGCCAGAAAAGACAGCTCGCGGAGGCATGGCGGCGGCCAACCCTTGGGTCCCGGAGACCGCCCAAACTGCCGCGGGGCTTCTATTGGCCGAATGCTTAGATTCGGGACTCGTCACACAGGTGAGTAGGTGGCGACTTGGGAATGGAAGACCATGTTGGAAGCAATATCCCTCCAGAGGTATCCGGGATAGTGAGTGGTTGGGGAGATCCGCGAAACAAGAAATAGGTCCCAGACGGGTTGGGAGGAAAGCGGGAGGTGGTGTCAGCCAAGAGAGTGCGGTGCTTACTTAAGTCGGCGCAGTGGATGGTCGTGCAAAGAACACTGAAGCTGGAGTCTCAGGACCTGGATTCAAATCCCGCCTTCGTTGCGCCCTACCTGGGTGATGTTGGCAAAGTCACATCCAGGCCTCAGTTTCTTCCACTGTAAGACGTGGAAGGGTAGCATTAGATGATCTCCAAGGCCGCTTCCCGCAATGTCATGAACCTTTCTGTCCCTGCAAGTTAGTGAGGATGATGATTCGCCAAGAAAGGGAGAAGCTGAGCCCCACGCAGGAAGAAGCTTCCCTCTGCGCGTCAGGGAGGGAGGGGGAGAAGGAGAGAGGCACCAGCGTTTTCCAATAGCTTTTCACTCAGGGACGCAACTCTAACGTCACAATTCTCTCTGATTCTCCATAGGCTGCTAAGGGAAGGAAGGCACCACCCTCTCTTCCAAAACAACTACGGGCAGCATTTTGTTTATTAAGTGTTTACTGTGTGTTCCAAATGTTGGGGGAGGGGGTAAGCATTCACCAGGAAAGGTCCCAGTTTCCCAGCTCTCCAGATGCTTCCAATCTAAGTGGGGACCCCAACCACCTATAAACTTCGTGTGTAACTAGGGGACATACTGGCAGAGTTGATGAGAAGTAATTTCAAGAGGGGAAGGTAATTGCATTTGGAGGACTGGACTGGGAAAGGTCGCTTGCAGAAGTTAGGATTTGAGTCTCATCTTGATGTTTTATGAAAGTCAGGGAAATGAATAGGGGGAGGGAGGAAAGGGGGGGAGACTGAGGAAGAGAGAGAGAGAGAGAGAGAGAGA
>NC_058131.1:526594530-526603911 GCF_016433145.1 Gracilinanus agilis | reverse complement strand
GAGAGAGAGAGAGAGAGAGAGAGAGAGAGAGAGAGAGAGAGAGAGAGAGAGATATGGTATGTACCTAAGATACTGAAGGGAACTTAAAAATGGGATGAGGGAAGAAAAGAGAATATAGGACTAAAAAGGAGAGGAGCCAGCCACATAGCTTTGGACAGTCACTTGATTGCTCTGGGCCTTGTGCTTATCTGAAAATGATAATCTCTAGAATTTCTTAGAGTTCTAAGATTTTGTAATTCTACTAGTAAAAAATGGATAGAGAAGAGTTGAGGGGAAAATGATAAAATTTGGAGAGGCTCTGAATCTGATTGTCTACATAGTTAAACCATTTAATAAAAACTAAAGTGCCTATTATATGTCAGGCGCTGTGCTAAGCCTCCTGGAGATACAAAAAGAGATCAAAGGTAGTGGCTGCCTCCAAGAAGCTTAGAATCTAATGAATTATAATGGATAACCCCCGATTTGAAGAATATCAGAAAGATATGTCCTTTGCTTTGAAAATGTTTTATAATATTTTAGAGGGACTTAAAAGATTACCTAGGTAAATTAAATTGCTAGAATCTTTCTTAGAGTATCACCAACAAATGGGGAGGTGGCTTGTAGCAAAGAAAGTCAGAGGATCTGAATTTGTCTGGATTGTTCCATTTTCTAGCTTTGAGGCTTCATTTTTCTAGACCTCTATTTCTGCAAATATAAAATAAGGCCATTAGACCAGATGACCTCTAATGACCCTTTTAGTGCTTACATTCTGATATCTTGGTTAACTAGTCTCTGTGTGAACACATCTACTAACATACAGTCAAACATTTATTAAAACATTTCCATGTGCTAAGCACTCGTATCCATAATATTAATGGTAATAAAAAATAATAGTTTACAAATAATGCTTAATATATGTTATGCTCCAGAAGGAGAAGGGAAGGCAATGAGAATATCTAGAGGACCTTATGAAAAGGCCTTTTTGTTCCATTCCATCTTTAAACAAAGAAGTTTGGAAAGGGCTTTTTATTAGGCCAAAGAAATATATCTTTAAAAGTTCAGTTTTTAAAACAAGGAAATTACTACTTTGCTTCCAAACTTGCCATCTTCTAACCATTAGCTCTTATTTCTATCTCTTGGAGTTCTCAGAATAAATTAAATCCCATCTCATTCACTGATGTCCCAAATAAGCCATTCCTTTGGGGAAAGCATTTTCCTTCTGCCTACAGATAATCAGAAGATAGGGTACCAGTAATTCCTAGACATCATAGTGTGAATAAAATATCAAATAATTTCCATCTTTTATACGCAAACTACAAGAATAATAAAACAGCACATAGAATGGAGCTAAAGTGGTAAAAAAAAAAAAAAAAAGGAATGAGAAGACTATGTAGGTGGCACTGAGTCGTAGGCTTTGCCTTTTTAATAATTCTACCCAGGCAATAAGTGTCTCCTGGTTTCTCCTCGTCCTGATTTTGTGCTTTTTTGGTTGCAGAATTGTCATTTTGCATTGTAACTGACATCTCCTTATTCCAGGGGTTCCTGGGCTAGTTTCATGTTCCAGTCTTCCTTTTAGAGAGGGATATGTGTGCAGAAACTTACTGCTTATATATCTTCATATTCTTTCTGTCTCTTCAGCCCCCAAAAGAAAGTAGGGCTTCTTAGTTTGGGGATGTACAACAGACTTGAGATTTAGCTATAGGAGTAACTGTCAGGATAAAGCTAAAAAGTTTTAGCTCTTTTTTTTTTTAATAGAGGCAACAAGGTATCTAATGGAAAGGTACTCACTTCCTTATATTCTAGCTCTGACTGCTCCTATGTGACCTTTGGCAAAATTCCTTGTCTTCTCTGAATTTATTTTCTTATCTGCAAAGTGAAGAAAATGCATTAGATGATCTATATCTGAGGTATCTTCTAGCTCTTAACATTTTATGCTTGGTAGTAGAGTAGATATTTTATTTTTATTTTTGAAGGCAACAAAGACTTTCTAGCTGCCCTATATAGAATATACACAGTTTAATGTTCATTTTAGTGGACAGGAATGAGTAGAATGAGGAATAAAAGGAATAAATAGAAAATTGGAAGTAGTTCACAGTAGGACTTCAGTGGAACCCAATTGAATCTCAAAGATTATCTAACTCTTCACTAAAAAGAAATCTCCTTTAAATGGGGCAGCTGGGTGGCTCAGTTTATTGAGAGTCAAGCCCAGAGACAGGAGGTCCTACATTCAAATTTGGCTTCAGACATTTCCTAGCTATATATATCTGTATATCTATATATCTATCTACACACACACACACACACACACACACACACACACACACCTATAAGGATGACATTATAAATTAAGTCTTGTTATATTAGTTTAGAGATAAGAAGTAGAGAAGCTGGCTTGAGAAAGAATTGGAATTTTAAACAGATCTGAGACAGAGTGTCAGTTTCAAATGTTGAAAGTGTGTGGGGGAGGGGTAACATTTTTTCTGTGACATTTGGCCTCTGGGTGTGGCAGTTATTCTCATTCTTACTTTCAGAGTTCTGGGAGCAGGTGACATTTCTTCTCTCTCTCCTCACTGTCTGAGGTAGAAGGAAAGGAGGGAGAAACCTGAAGGAGCTAAGTGATTTTCCTCTTCCAACTTGGGAAACACTAGTGACTGTCTATTGCTGTTTCGTAAATTGTTTTTATATCTGAGAAGACCAAAGAAAGACCTGGTCTTTGGTTTGGATTCTAAGTCTGCTAAGGCTCAGAGACCTAACTCAGTTCTTGCTGAGGCTCAGACAGCTGGTCTTTGTTATTTTTATAAATTGGAGACAAAGTTAAGAATGATATACCTTGTATAAAGATAATATTATTGGTTTTATTGTAGAATAGGGTAAATTTGGGTTAGTCAGATCAGGAAGGATCAGTGTAGCTGTGGAAACAGGAGAAGCGGTTCCTTGTGGAAGCAGGGAATTTTATTTGGGTGGAATTAGAATTCTTTAGAGTTAGAAATCCTTTTTTATCCTTATATTCTCAATAAATAGTTTATTTTTATATAACAAGAGTCTCTTTAGTGTCCTTGTGCCTGGCCCTGAAGAGAATTTCACTTTTGAGCTTTACTTCAATGTTATAAACTGAAGATACTTTGTAAGCACAACAAGCAGAGTATCTAATCAGTTTATAAAATCAGTAATCAATTCATTGCCAGTTATTTTTACAATTTTGGCGAGTTAAATAAGGACAGAGAACCAGAAAATCTGATTTTAGGGAACCAACTGTCAACTTGGGCAGTTGGAACCATTATCACAGCAGGGGGGTCCTAAAGCAGCAGCTAGAGCTGACAGTTTCACTGTAACAGTGAGTTGAACTCTAGGTGGCTCTGTAAGTGGTAAAAAGGAGTTCTGGTTGGGTGAATACTAAAAGGTTTGGTCTCCAGGAAATTGAATAATTATCAATCCCCAATTAAAGAATAACTTCAAATCAAAATGACTTTTATGGAAGTTTATTTACAAATGAGAAGAAGATAAAATATAGAAAATGAAAGAGAGTATAGGATAATTAATCTAACACACTTAAGTAATTTGCTCCAGCCCCCTTTTTCAACTCAGGCAGAGTTACTCTCTAATTAGTCCTGAGTCGAAGGGGGCTCATCCTTGAGCCCAAGGCTGGAGGGCCCTGGAGGCCTGGAGATGAATGAAGCGGGAGCTTCAGTCACAGAATTTCTTTATGAGAGAGCAGTCCCTTTAGAGAAATCGAGGAAGATTTAGTCTTTACACTCACCAAGGTATCAGGGTCCTAGCCAGAGCTCCTTCAGGGTCCTAGTCACGAACAAGAAGAGAGACTACAGGAAGTTGTCACTGTCTTTTAAAGGGGCTTCTTTTGCGTTATTTCCTGTGCCTTCCTCTTAATTTACGTATCCAATCACAACAGATTTTTTCTTAGGACTGCCCAGGAGGCAGTCAGTAAATTCTGATTTGTCACTCACTCTAGCACATGTGATCACAGACCTCTCAACTTGTGAGTTAAGTGGAGCTGTTTACACTTTTGGTGATTAGATTAGAGAATGGGCAAGATAGATTTAATCTCATTAACACAGTTCCAAAATCCATCTCCTAGGCAACTTGACAAAGACTCTGTGTTCTTAGAAAAGCTGGTGAATTTTGCTGCATAAAATCACCATGGGACTTTTTCTTTTAGATATGGCTTTTTTTTGCCAAATCTCTTTTTCTCTACTATACTGGATTATATACAAAATTCACTTGCCTATGCCTTTCTAATGCAATTGCTCTCATTGACACTCTTAGAACTAATCTCTTATGTCCCTGTGCTAGTATTGCTTCTCTTGTGCTTTTACATAATGATCAAATCTTTTGCAGTAATTTTTAAGCATTTAAAATCAAACAAACATCAAGCAGGCTACCATAAAGAATGATCTAATGTTAAAAGTGAACTATCTAGAGACTAAACTAGATAGAATGGAAACTCAATATGAAGAATTACTCAAGGCTAAAGGGACAATGGCAAAAAGCAAAGAACATGGAAGCAACTAAATTAGAGGGTGCAACTAAATCTGATAAACCAACTAAATTAGAAATGGAAACTGAAGCATTAGAAAGCACACCAGGTCATGTGTTTCCTTTAAGGGAGGTACTTGTAGTGTCCCCAGAGGATGATGTACTGAATATCATATGCCATAAAAGGTTTACCCAAGCTGATATAGCTACTTTTAAGAGAAAATATCCCAAAATATGAAGGAAAAACCAATGGGAATTGTAAAGTAGTTCATGCACTTAGTTAAGCTTTACAATCCTCCTTATTTGGACTTTGACATTCTTATGGATGAATTATTGACAAAGAGGGAGAAACAGCAGATTATAGGGGGCACTAATAGGAACCCTCAAATTGCTAATTGGCCAACCGGGGATCCTGGGTGGGAAGCTAACTTGTTTACGGGCTACAGAGACTTAATTACAGCCAGGGAGGCAATAATTGAAACTATGAAGCAAAATTCCAAATGTCAAGGAAACTGATCTAAATTTGAACACCTAAATCAGAAAGTGGGAGAGACTCCCTCCACTTTCCTTGATAGAATTATTGACTGAGCTGAAAAATGGACTGAGTTGGATATTTTAACAGAGGAAAATGCAAATCACATTCACAAGCAGTTTATGAAAAATGCATGCCCTGCAGTCCAAAATTATTTTCAGAGTAACTATCCAAATGAGTTTGATGTGGTCTTGATGAAATTCAGAGAATAGCTAATTATGTTTTCCAAGATGAGAAAGATAGGCAATCAGAAGAGAAAAACAATGTAATTGGTAACTTAACCAAAGAAATCAGAGAGCTTAAACAAAAACTGAAATCCAATGAAGTGCAGGGAAAAACAGTAGCTGCACTAAGAACTTATAGACAACCCAGAAATAACTACAACCTCAGACAATACAGTCAAACCCCAAGATGTTATCTTTGTGACAGACCTGGTGATCTCATGAGAGAGTGCAGATTTAGGGGACAATTGTTTGGACAAAACTTCAGGGGAAACCGAGGCAATAGGTTTGATCACTTTAATGGATTCAGGCAAAATGGATATGGAAATTATGGATTTAACAACAGATTCAATAATGGGTTTAATAATGCATTCTCTTAAGGGAGACCAAACTACCCAAATTATTTTGATACCAGATGCAACCATAATTCACAAGTCCCAGACCTAAATTCCATGTAAGACTATATCAAAGCGGGTGATTGTCCAAAATATTCCCAGGTAGCTGGTGGGAATCCCCAAAAACTTCATATGCAAAAAGGTGCAACTTCTTTATGAAGGTGTGCCAAGGACTGTGCAGTTAAAGATCTAGGGGAGGGGCAGCCAGAGCGGGAGCAGCAGCTCTCTGAGGGGAGGAGACCAGCCCGGGGCACCTGTGAGGACATTCTTAAACATAGTTTTTTGCTTCTGCATTCATTTGGAATGAAATTCAAAATGAATGTTTCCACTAAATAATTGGTTGTCTTGTTAGAAAAGGACTCTAACATTTTTACATCCACTCTGATTCTACAAGTCTTTCATTGCTAAAAGACATCTTAAAAGTTCAGAAGTTGACTCTAAGAGATGGACAATTTCCCTTATTAATGGTTTGAAGTAATCTACCAATTAGATTCTGAGTACCAGTTTGGAATAAAATCCTTTTTAAAAGGTGAAGAAAAAAAAAGAACTAATGAAAATGACAAAGACATTTTAAAAACATGGCAAATTAGTACAAGAGAAATCAGTGAAGAATAACCCTAAAAATAGGAACCCAAGTTGACGATTGTCTCTTGGACACAGGTACTGCCAAATCTGTGTTGCAGAAATCCTCTGAAGAGTGCAAAATAGTGGGTTCAATGGAAGTCGTGGGTGTGATGGGAAAACCTCAAAAAGTAAAAAAGTTAGAACCAAGAATAGTTTTGCTTGGACCTCTAAGTATAGAACACGCTTTCCTCTTAATGCCAAATTCCCCAACGAATCTAGTTTGTAGGGATCTTCTTTGTAAATTGAGAGCAACCATATTATGTACACCAACTGGAGATATGTCTTTAAAATTCCCAGAAAAATCCCTGAACCTTTTCCCTGTATTATTCCTGGATACAATAGAGTCAGAGGGGGAAGAAAATAGCATCTATCAGATACCAGATGATATTCCAGAAGGCTTATGGGCTATAGAGTCTACAGATATAGGTTTATTAAAATCAGCAACCCCTATTAAAGTACTGACTAAAGGAGGTTCACCACCATGCATTGCACAGTACCTACTTAGTAAAGAGGCCATTGACGGGATCACCTCAATAATAAACTCATTATTGCAACAAGGAATAATAATACCTTTGAATCTAACACCCCAATTTTTCCTGTTAAAAAACCCAAGCTACATGCTGAAGGATGAATAGTTTATCCGTTCATTCAAGATTTAAGATCTGTTAATGATTATGTAGTAAAATCTTACCCAGTTGTACCAAGTCATGCTACCATCATTTCATGTATCCCAAGTCATGCAAAATATTTTACTGTGGTTGATTTATGTTTTGCTTTTTTCTCAATATCTATACACAGAGACTCTCAAGAGATATTTGCGCTCACGTGGCAGGGAAACTAATATTCATGGTCCCCATTGCCACAGGGATTCTTTGAAAGTCCTTCATTGTTTTCCCACATCTTAAATAAAGATTTGAAAAATATCCAGTTCAAGGACAGTAAGCTCATTCACTTTGTAGATGATCTACTTCTAGCATCACCATCTGCAGTGTGCCAGCATGATAGTAAATGTCTTCTATGTGAGCTCTACAAGACCTCAAGGACACAAAATATCAAAAGCTAAATTTCAGTGGTGTCTTCCTCATGTAGATTATTTAGGGCTTGTGCTGTCTGAGGGGTCTGGATGCATTTCCCAAAAGAGAGTAGCAGACATACAAAAACGGAGTGCTCCTAAGACCAAACAGCAACTCAGAGCCATCTTAGGAATCACAGGTTTTTGCAGACAGTGGATACCTAATTATGGTGAACTTAACGAAACCACTGATTGCTTTAATGAAAGACACTGAGAAAGACCCACTGAAGCTAAAACCAGAGCATTTGCAAGCAATTGCAAAGTTAAAGGAAGCAATATTATCAGCTCCTGCTATTGATATCCCTAATTATTCAAAACCATTCTTGCTCTATGTCCACAAGTGAAAGAGAATAGCTTCAGGAGCTTTAGTGCAGAGTTTAGGACTAAGCCAATGTCCTATTGCATATTATTCCTGTCACCTAGATCCCATAGCTGCAGGAATAGCTCCATGCTTAAGAGGGGTGGCAACAATTGCATTGCTTGTTAACAAATCTGAAGATTTAGTGTTAGACTGCCCCCTCACAGTTTATTATTCACATGAAGTTGAGGCACTTCTACGAAAGTTCAGAACACAGACATTTTCAGATCAATGCCTGGCTAAATATGACAGTGCTTTTGGGGAATGAACATATAATGCTAAAGAGATGCAACACCTAAATCAAGCTACATTATTATCTGATTTACCAACAAGAGGGAACCATTGCATGATTATGAAACTGTAGTGCAATTAATAGACCTTGAGAAAAATCTGTCAGACACACCTCTTGACAACCTTGATGTGATCTTATTCACAGACGGATCATCATATATGCAGAATGGAATAAGATTTACAGGTGCTGTGGTAGTAAATGAATTCCCTATGGTTTGCTTCACTACTGAAGAAAGCAAATAAACCAGGGAGTTGGATAGGTATATAAATTATGGTAAATAAAATAACACCAGGGTATCTAGCTGGGTTAACACAGTGGGTTCTTAACTGCTTGGTGATGTGCCAAATCACCAGATCTCGGTAAGGATCTTTTAAGGAGAGTCTGGTGGATATAAAAGGTTTATTAACAAACTGGGACAGGAAGGGAAGGGAGTGAGGTAAATTGTCTTAACACTACTTGGGTTCCCTCCCCCCAAGGTCCAAAAGGCTAACACTACACTAACAGACTAAAATCCCTCAGCTGGCTTAATCTAACCTAACCAGAGTGAACAGGTCCAGCTGAATAAGGTGGGGTTCTCATGTATATGTCCTCAAAGCAAGGTCCACAGGAGTCCAGATGTTACTGCCAGTATAATCCTTACTTGGAGAGGGAGTAAGGATCTCTACACAAGTGTCCATCACCTATCACTCAACCAAACTCCAGCCAAAGGTATCTTGATAGTTGTTGATCTCACCCTAAATAGGATACATATAGAGGAAAAATCCAGTTCTCTCCATACAAGGGAAATTCAGAGAGTAACTGACAACTCTCTCCTAGCCACCTACTCAAAGTTCTGGAAACTTTTTCCCTGTCAATAGCCTTCACTCTGCTAATCTAATTCCCTATAACAGTACTTAGGAACCTCAGTCCTTAGGGAGCAGAATTAATTGCTCTAAAACACACATGCGAGCTTGCATAAGCCAAACATGCAAATATTTTCACTGATTCCAAGTATGCATTTGGAATTTGCTACCCCTTTGGTTTTCTTTGGCTTCAGAAAGGATTTTTAACATCTAGTGAGAAAAAGAATCGTGTATACAGAAATAATTAGAGAATTACTGTCATCTCTGTTATAAAGAAGGTATCTTTACTACTATTCTAGTTATTATAGGGTTATAATATATAATATATATTATAAATATATAATATATAAGGTATAATATCTAGCTATATATTAATTAATTATATACTTAATTACATGATTAATTATATAATTATATGATTGCATATTTAATTATATAATTAATTATATATTAATCAGGGAAGCTGTGCTTTGGATTCCCTTGATAGCTGGTGCAGGGACACCTGAGTTCTGTCCCCCAGCTGGATGTTATAATAACTGCCCCTTCTCGATAACAGCGCCCAGGCAGGATCCCTA
>NC_058131.1:526557351-526591862 GCF_016433145.1 Gracilinanus agilis | reverse complement strand
ACTGCCTTGGCTGCATCCCACAGAGTTTGGTAGGATGTCTCATTATTGTCATTCTCTTCAATGAAATTGTTGATTGTTTCTATGATTTCTTCTTTGACTAATTGGTTTTGGAGAATCATATTGTTTAATTTCCAATTGGTTTTTGATTTGCCTGTCCAAGTGCCCTTACTGATTATTCTTTTTATTGCATTATGATCTGAGAAGGTTACATTTATTATATCTGCTCTTTTGCATTTGTTTGCCATGATTCTATGCCCTATTACATGGTCAATCTTTGTAAATGTACCATGTGCAGCTGAAAAGAAGGTGTATTCCTTTTTGTCCCTATTCATTTTTCTCCACATATCAATTAAATCTAATTTTTCTAGGACTTCATTCATCTCTCTTACCTCTTTCTTATTTATTTTTTGGTTTGATTTATCTAGATCTGAAAGAGGAATATTTAGATCTCCCACTATTATAGTTTTACTATCTATTTCCTTCTTGAGCTCTGCCAGTTTCTCCTTTATGAATTTGGATGCTATGCCACTTGGTGCATATATATTGAGCAGTGTTATTTCCTCATTGTTTATACTGCCTTTAATCAGGATGTAATGACCTTCCCTGTCTTTTTTAATCATATCTATTTTTACTTTGGCTTTGTCAGAGATCATGATAGCCACTCTTGCCTTCTTTTTCTCATTTGATGCCCAAAAAGATTTTGCTCATACCGTTAACCTTGAACTTGTATGTGTCTACCCGCCTCATATGTGTTTCTTGTAGACAACCTATGGTAGGATTTTGGTTTCTGATCCACTCTGCTATTTGCTTCCGTTTTATGAGTGAGTTCATCCCATTCACATTCAGAGTTACAGTTGTTAGTTGTGTATTCACTGACATTTTTGTATCCTCCCCTAGACCCACTCCTTCTTATTACACTATTTTCTTATACACCAGTGGTTTGCTTTGAGCCTGTATCCCTTATCCCCTCCCTTGATTGACTTCCCTTTCTGCCCCCTCCCTTGTTGTTCCTCTCTTTTTGTTTTTTAAAGACCAAATAAATTGCCTCTCCCTTCTTCTCCCCTCCCTTTTTTGGCCTCCCCACTCCCCTGCTCCCTTTGGTTTATTTCTTCTGACTTTCTCAGTAGGGTTAGATAGAGTTTTTTATCCGGATGGATAATAAAGCTAATCTTCCTTCTCCGGGTTGATTACACTGAGAGTAAGGTTTGATTATGCTCTCTTCCTCTCCTTCTTATGGTATTATTTATCCCCTCCCCTTCCCATGTCCTCTTTGTGTGTAATAGAATATCTTATTTTTCTTATTTACTCGGGTTTTTCTTGGTGTCCCCTACTATTCCCAGCCTCTTTCCTACCCACCATGTCTTCTTACACATTTAGTATCCTGTCCTCTCCCTATGAATTATTCTTCTGGTTGCTATAATAGTGAATATTATAATAGTGTATAGAGTTCACTACAGAGAATTATACGTAGCATTTCTCCACCTAGTAATACAGATAATTAGATCTTATTTATGCCCTTAAAGAGTCAAGCTTAAAAGACTATGAGTTTTATTTCTTTTCCCTCTGTTTCTTATTTACCTTTTCATCTTTCTCTTGATATTTGTGGTTGAGTGTCAAACTTTCCATTTAGTCCCAGTCTCTTTTGTGCAAAAACTTGGAATTCTTCAATTTTGTTGAATGCCCATACTTTCCCCTGAATGTATATGGTTAGTTTCGCTGGGCAGTTGATTCGTGGCTGAAGGCCCAGCTCTCTTGCTTTTCTGAATATTGTATTCCAAGCCTTGTGGTCTTTTAGCGTGGAGGCTGCCAGATCCTATGTGATCCTGATTGGTGCTCCTTGATATTTGAATTGTCTCTTTCTGGCTTCTTGTAAGATTTTTTCTTTAACTTGAAAGCTCTTTAATTTCGCTATTATATTTCTGGGTGTTGTCTTTTCTGGGTCCAGTGTAGAGGGGGATCTATGGATCCTTTCAATGTCTATATTGTCCTCTTGTTTTAGAACTTCAGGGCAATTTTGCTGAATAATTTCTTTAAGTATGGAGTCCAAGTTTCTATTAATTTCTGCCTTGTCTGGAAGACCAATGATTCTCAAATTGTCTCTTCTAGACTGGTTTTCTTGGTCTGTCACTTTCTCATTGAGATATTTCATGTTTCCTTCTATTTTATCAGTCTTTTGACTTTGTTTTATTTGTTCTTGTTGTCTTGAGAGATCATTGGTTTCTAAATGTTCGATTCTAGCCTTTAAGGACTGGTTTTCGGCTTTAATGTTTTGGTTTTCGGCTTTAATGTTTTGGTTTTCGGCTATAATTTTTTGGTTTTCCTTTTCAATCTGGTCATTTTTGGTCTTCAGTTGGCTTGTCTCACTTTCCAATTGTGAAATTCTGCCTATTAAACTGTTATTTTCTTGCCAGATTTCTTCCATCTTCCTCAACATTTCATTTTTAAACTCTTCCATAGCTTGTGACCAGCTTTCATTTTTTGGGAGAGGTTTGGATTTTTGTTTTCCCTCCTCTGTTGTCTGGATTTTCTCTGTGTAGAAATTGTCGAGTGTTCCAGAGTTTCTCTTGATAGTCTTTTTCTTCTGGACTTCCTTATTGCTGGCCATTGTTAGCCCCGCCCCTTTTCAGCTTTGTCTTTGCACTAAGGGTCTGCCTGGGCCTTGCAAGCTCCGGGGGCTCCGGTCTCCTTGCCCTCGGGGTCAGGCCTCCTGGTAGTTCCCGGTCTGCCCCTCTGCCCAAGGTTCCTTCAGCAGTCTTTGGGGCTGCTTCCACTGCCGCGCTCCGGTCCACACCGGGTCCTCACTGGAGGTCCAAGCCTGGGCTGGAGATAGTTATTCAAGCCTAGGGCACTGCCTTTGCCTGTGCAGATACTCTTAGGGCACTGCCTTCACCCACGGAGAAGGTAGTGAAAGTCCATGGGCTGGAGATCTTTATTCGCACCTGAGGCGATGCCTTCAGCACTTGGGAAAGGCCGTGTTTTAGAGGCCTTTTTCCCGGCCTGAGGCGGTGCCTTCACCCACATGGATGCTCGGGGAAAGTCCTTGCGCGCCTGGAGTCCCTCGTCTTACAGCACACAGGTACAAGCCCTGGGGCTGCCAGTGATTATCTGGTTGCCCCAGTCCTGTTTTCATACTTGTGCGTTGGCGTTGTGCAAGGTGTGCAGTGTGGGGGTGGGGGAGGGACTTCTTCCTCTCGCATTTTAGTCAGAGCTGCTTCACCCCTTTATAGCGTGGAAATGCCCCGATTCTGCGTACCTTCAATGTTGTGCCCTGTTGTGGGGTTCCTGCGTTCTTCTGGACTCGTTTTTATTTCCCCTTGAGGAGTCCTGTATGCTTCAGTCAGGAGAGATCGAGCAGCTGCTCCTTACTCTGCTGCCATCTTAACCAGAACCTGATCAGGATCTCTTTTCTTATAAGAGGGGATACAAACTGAGGATCAGAACAAAGGGTACCGAACTCTAAGGAATCTAGCTATTCACCTAACAACCCTCTACGTCCCTCACAAGAGGGATCCTTTGGGTCTTCTGACTAACTTAACAGCTCCCTGTTTCTATTTAGGTGTTCCCAAAAGCTGACTAAGCTACCTATCTATTGTATAAATCTCGAAGAAAATGTATGTTTTGTAATCTATAATGTAAAGTTTAAATTCTTTTGAGAATAATTTCAGGATAAGGATCCTACCATCTCCCCAGAATCCAGACGACGAACTTGTTTGGTGAAGACAACACAAAGATGTCTGAAAAGCCTTCACTGTACCATGAAGACCAAATTTTGAACTTTGGGGTGCAGTTGATTGAACTATGGGGAGTTGAAATTGAGTTGTATATATTGTTTTAATTGTACACTGTTATACCAATAGGGGACTGCCCCCAAATTGGTTTTTTGTCAATGCGGCTAATTTTAACCATTTGTTCATCTATTTCTTTTATCCCCAATTCCTGAAAATTTTAGAAGTTGTCTATTTTTACAGGTCCAGCAAAGAAAAAGGACTAACCTTTTTTTTTGCCGGACCTCACAGGGAATTGTAAAAGTGAAATTTGGGAGATGTCATCTTTAAGTATATATATATATGTATTTTCTGGACACGGGAAAAAATGTGAAAAATAATTATGACTGAAATAACAATATATATTAGTATTTTAATTAAAGCCATGCTGATAAAGTTATTAGACCACGTGCTTATAAGAATTCAAAATTTGCTGCCTAGCCATAATTGTCTTCTGTCACCTCCCGAGTCTGCTGGCCAAGAGAGCCACTCCCTCCTAACCCAGGAGATTTAAACTCTTCTCTGCGTGGAGACGTAGGCCTCCCCACGCCCAAAGAACCAGAACCGGAAACCCGTTGGACCACAGGAAATGTAGTTTGATAATTTCCCCGTGTCCAGAAAATACATATATATATACTTAAAGATGACATCTCCCAAATTTCACTTTTACACTATGACCCTCAGTAATTAGTTTGATTTAGTTCAGAAGCTATCTCCAAAACCTGTTATGATTGCTCTCAAATGGCACCCCAGGGGGTCTGACCCCTCAGGTAAAACCTCAAGCTGATCTGACAGGATTTTTAGATAAAACCCTTCTGGAAAGCACAGCAGGTATGGTCAGATCCTTTTCTAGGTATTCCCAGTCAAATAGAGTACCTCTAAAGATGATTTTGGGGTTTGTCCTTCTCCACAGTCAGATTGAGGTAGTTAAGTGCTGACAAGCTACCTTTTCTCCACCTTTCTGGACAGGAAGAGTTCAAACTCCTCTTACAGGAAGTCACTGACTCTACCAGTTGTCACTTCCAAACTGTGCCTCCCCTGCCTTCTGCCTGCTAAAATCCTTTCCCTTGAGTTCCTAGTATGTGTCTTAAAGATAGCCTTCCACTTCTCTTAATCTTATCCTATCTCTATCCTTTTCCCATTATAATACAGACTGATTATGGACATGAACTGTAAGATTTTTATGCCATTCTAACATTACACTCTTTCACTATAGTTGCAAACAAGCACTACATAGTAACAGCACAAAGACAGAAGATAGCAGAGGAGATGACTTTGAAGATTTAGTAAATATTCACTACAAAATAACATACACATATAGGACACATTTCTCACAAGTACTGCAACATCATAAGTAGGTGATGAGTAGTCATGGAAATAAATAAGCACAGATAAATCACCTTGGAAAGATAATAATGTTTGTATACATTAAATTAACAGGATCTTATCTCACAGGAAGACTTGATATATTCCTAGGAGATAACATCAGGAGAATATACATATCTTTCAAAAGAAAATCTTTAAGGTTTTCTGAGACTGTCTTAAGGGGGAAGTTCATTTTCCTCCTGCAACATGTAAATAGTTTGTAAATACTATGTACATAGTTTGTAATATAACTTGTACATAACATATACATAAGTGTAGAAATTGAATAGATCTGTATATTTTTGTAGATATGTATATAGGTATATTGTTACAATGTTTTGATTTTATTAGTATAGCAAGTTGATTTTTAGTTTTAATGCAGTTAGTTTTTGTTTCCTGTATTAGCCATAGGATAAGGTCTTAGCATAGTAAAAAGTTTTGTTTGCATTGTCCAAATAGAATTTATAAGATGCAGTTTACATGAGTTTTGCATAGTTATTAATTTAGATAGACATAAAACATAAGTTAAATTGTTTTTTTGTAACTATTTTATGTTTCAAAAGTTTTTCAAAATTTTGCAATTTGCAATTCTGTAATTGTATGTTTTACACTTGCATTTGTACAAGTATGTTTTCATTGATTGTTTTCATTGAAATTTTCTTTTATTTATATCCCTAGTGCAGGTTAGCATAGATTAGGTGTAGCAATAAGAATAGAATAAGTGTAAGATTAAGGCTATTTTGTGGGGGGAAATATAATAATAAAGTTAGCTTTAGAATTATATAGAATAGCAAGCATACAGGAGAGATTTTTATCTCTCCATATGCTTGAAGGGGGAAACTATAAGGATGATATTAGAAATTAAGTCTTGTTATATTAGTTTAGAGATAAGAAGTAGAGAAGCTGGCTTGAGAAAGAATTGGAATTTTAAACAGATCTGAGACAGAGTGTCAGTTTCAAATGTTGAAAGTGTGCGGGGGAGGGGTAGCATTTTTTCTGTGACATTTGGCCTCTGGGTGTGGCAGTTACTCTGAAGGGAGCAGTTATTCTCATTCTCACTTTCAGAGTTCTGGGAGCAGGTGACATTTCTTCTCTCTCTCCTCACTGTCTGAGGTAGAAGGAAAGGAGGGAGAAACCTGAAGGAGCTAAGTGATTTTCCTCTTCCAACTTGGGAAACACTAGTGACTGTCTATTGCTGTTTCGTAAATTGTTTTTATATCTGAGAAGACCAAAGAAAGACCTGGTCTTTGGTTTGGATTCTGAGTCTGCTAAGGCTCAGAGACCTAACTTGGTTCTTGCTGAGGCTCAGACAGCTGGTCTTTGTTATTTTTATAAATTGGAGACAAAGTTAAGAATGATATACTTTGTATAAGGATAATATTATTGGTTTTATTGTAGAATAGGGTAAATTTGGGTTAGTCAGATCAGGAAGGATCAGTGTAGCTGTGGAAACAGGAGAAGTGGTTCCTTGTGGAAGCAAGGAGTTTTATTTGGGTGGAGTTAGAATTCTTTAGAGTTAGAAATCCTTTTTTATCCTTATATTCTCAATAAATAGTTTATTTTTATATAACAAGAGTCTCTTTAGTGTCCTTGTGCCTGGCCCTGAAGAGAAGTTCACTTTTGAGCTTTCCTTCAATGTTATAAACTGAAGATACTTTGTAAGCACAACAAGCAGAGCATCTAATCAATTTATAAAATAATCAATTCATTGCTCATTTTCACAGACCTTGGACAAGTCACTTAACCCTCATTGCCTAGTCCTTACCACACTTGTGCCTTAGAACCAATACAGGGTTTAAAAGAAAGAAAAAGAAATCTCCTTTAAAACATCTCTAGAAGAGTCGTCTAGCCTCTGATTAAACATTTCTAATGAATCATTGCCTCTCAAAGAGACCTTAATTTAAGTTTTTGTGGAGTTCTGGTTGTTAGGAAGTCTTTGCCTTATGTTGAATCAAAGTTTGCTTTTCTATAGCTTCCACTCATTGCTTTTAGTTCTGCACATTGGGGCCATGCAGAATAAGGCATTAATCCCTCTGCCATTTAATCCACAAGGATTTACTAAGTTCCCATAGGTCCTTCTCTATGCTAGATCCTAGGCATAAAAATTTAAAGTTTAAAGAGTCATAGAATCACAGAATTTGATGGAGCTTCAGTAGACATCTAGTCTAATCCATAGCCAAAAGGAATCCTTCGTATAATATACCAACAAGCTGTCATCTGTCCTTTGCTTGGAGACCTCCTCTTCCTACCTCTTGTTATGTCTATAGAGGGTCCAAGGGAGACGTATAGATGTACAATGATGTTGAGGTATCTATCTGTATTCTCCTCAGTTGCAGTTGATGGGAGGAACACCTACTCCGATCACCCTTGACTGTTGCTGTAAGTTATCCCTTTCTCTCTAACAGCTGTCCCTTAAGGATCCTCAAGAGGTTAGATAGCTGGGTAACCTTTCCAGGTCCAACCTGGGGTTGGATAAATTAGCATTGGGCTATTAATTTGCCTTGGATAATGTTCAGGATCTGACTGCGATTGACTTCCTTCCCAAAAGCTGTGATGGATAGACCACTCAGGAAGGTACTTGTTGTTGAAAACTCTTTATCTATAAATAGGGAAAGGATTACAAGGTCAAGGATTGGGGATTGGAAACCCTAATGATCTATTATCTATGAACTAGTTGACAGTCAGGACTGGAGGCTATTAATCTGGTGGAAGCTAGAGATTTACTCACTCCTACTATCTCTGGCTGGACCTGGCCACAGCCACGCCAGAGAATAGGAAAGGCTATTAATGCAGATATATTGATGGTCTTATTCTCTCAGCTTTCTCACTACCAGTGTTGGTGGTGCACTAGCTCTCACAGTTTATCAGGAAATATTCAGATTTATTCCTCCCCTCTTCTTCTTAGACCTCCTTGCCACCCTTTAACCTCTCACTCAGTCCAGAGACTTCCTGGTCCAGAGACTCCTGTCCAGAGACCTCCAGAGAGAGACCTCCCTCAAAGTGGCTATTAGGGGTATTTATACCATGGGGCCAACTGATGTTTGCCCCTGGCTTACAGCACCTGGGAACATTCCAAGACTTCTAACTGCCATCCCCGTCAGTCAAGGCAGCATCCATCACTTCCCAGATTATGTATATAACACTCTCAAGGTCAGCATTACATTTTGGGCAGTGCTGATTTTCAAAAGGTTTTTCCAAAATTCAAGCCAAGAAAAAGAATTTTCTTTTTTTGTAGCTTTTATCTATTGTTATTGGTTCTAGACTCAAACCGAACAAGTCTTACTTGTCCTTCATGTGACAGCCCTTCACATACTTGAAGATAGTTATGTTTTGATCCCTCCTTAGTATTCTTCTGGGCAGGATAAATATGCCTGTTTCCTTCAACTAGTCCTTAGTGTCGTGGATCAAAGACCTTTCTTCATTCACCCTTGTTGCCTTTCTGTGGACACTTCCCTGTGTACTTCTTAAATCATGGTTCCCAGAAATGAACACAATACTGTACTTCAGATGAGATTTGATGACTACAAGTGGGACTATTTTGTATTCCTATATCCCTCTTCATGTAGCCCAGGGTGTCATTAGATTTTTCTATTGTAGCTTCCCTTTGCTAATTCATTTTATCAGGTAACATTTATTTTTTAAATCCTTACTTAGTTTCTTAGTTTCAGTTTTAAGACAAGAGTGATAAGGCCTAGGCAATCGAGGTTAAGTGATATGCCCAGGGCCACAGAGCTAGGAAGTAGCTAAGGCTAGATTTGAACCAGGACCTCTTCTTGATGAAAGTGTAATGACTTTTTATAACCATCATTTCCCTTTCTAGATGTTTGACAGCCACCTCTTCAACAGTTTATTCTAGAATTTTCCTATGAATTTGAGTAAAATTAACAGGCCTCTAGTTTTCAGACTCTCTTCTCTTGCATTTTTTGAAAATTAAGATATTTACCCTTTCCAATCTCATATTTCTTCTATTTTCCATGGATTTTTAAAAAATATCACTGATAGCAGTTACATCTGTCAGATCTTTTAAAACCTAAGGAAGTTGTTCATCTGGGCCAGGGAACTTGAATTTGTCCAGGGCCACTAGATACTTTTTTACTATCTCCTTACTGGTATATGAACTTTTTGCTTTGTAATTTTTAATGTAAATAATATAGATAAAATAGAAGCAAAGTAGTTCTAATCTGTCTTGTCTCTTTTTCCAATTGTCTCATCCATCCCAATTAAAAGTTCTATCCCTTTTTTGATATCCTTCATTTCTTCTTACTATAGCTACACAAAAGATGGGAGGGAACCCCCCTATTCTTTTTTTGTGTTTAGCTTCCTTTCCCAACCTCAGTCCATTCCGAGCTTTAGCATATGCTTTTATATCTATTTTCTTTTATGTTGTTTCTGTCTTCTCTCCCTATTTTTTAAAAAATCTAAATTGGTTGATGAGTTCATTGTGGATCCACATTGGCCTTCTCAAATACCACTTTTCTTTCTCATTGGATTTATTTATCTTTAATGCCTACAGAATTTCATTCTGTTTTTTTTTTTTAAAACCCTTACCTTCTGTCTTAGAATTAGTTCTAAGGCAGAAGAGTGGTAAGGACTAGGCAATTGAGGTTAAGTGACTCATCCACAGTGTAAGGGGGAAAAAAAGGGTTTTGGGTTGAATATATTAAAAGGTTAGGTTGCCAGGGGATTGAACAATTATCAATCCCCAGTTAAAGAGTAACCTCAAGTTAAAATGGCTTTTATGGAAATTTATTTACAGATGAGAAGAGGAAGAAGAAATAAGGAAATAAGAATCAAACACAGTAGGTAATTTGCTCTGATCCCCTAGTTAATCCAGGTAGATCCAATTAACCCTCAGCTGAGGGAAAATCTGGCCTTGATCCCAAAGCTGGAGACTCAGAGGGCCAGAGGCCTGGAGGGCCGTGGGGAGCTCCAGAGGTGGATGAAGCAAAGGCTTCAGTCACAAAGTCTCTATTAAAAGGGAAGTTCCTTAAGAGAAGTTCAGGTAGATTCAGTCTTTACACTTACCACGTGGAATGTCCCGGTCACGAACCAGCAGAGTTCCTTCAGGTCCTGTTCACAAACCAGAAGACCCAGCCCAGCTGACTGAGGTCTCTTTTTAAAGGGAACTTTTGCGTCACTTCCTGTGGCTTCCTCTTAGTTTGCGTGTCCAATCATAATAGATTCTTTTCTTAGGACTGCCCAAGAGGCAGTCAGTAAATTCTGATTTGTTACTCTAGCACATGTGGGTTACAGACCATCCAAAAATGGAGATGTTTTCTCCTTTTGTGATTAAATCTAAAGATGGACAGTGTAGATTTAATCTAATTATCACAATTCCCCCTGTGATCATTTGGGAGACTCATCTCCCCAATTGATCATTTGACATAATCATCTTGTACCCCTAAAATTCTAACTACAATAGTTAGAGATAAGAGGTAAGTAGAAGAGATAGAAAGAGAGAGAGCAAAATCAATGTTTTGCTAGCACATTGACAAAAAGCCAATTAGGGGGCAATCCCCTTGGGACTAAGAATTTACACTTCAAAATAATTGTGTTCAATCCCCTTAAGTTCAATTAGTTTCATTCCAAAGTTCATTCTGGATCGTCTTGATTCAGTGTAGTTTCTGCAGGCATCTTTTCTGGATCATCTTGATTCAGTGTAGGTTTTTGCAGGCATCCTTCTCCAAATGGTCCATTTTCTGGTTTCAAAGTGTTAGCAGACTTCTTTTTCTGAAAATTTTCTCGAACAAAATTTTAAAATTTGGATTTTTATAAAATACAACCCCACCTGAAAGGAGTGTTGAGTTATTTTTTATTTCTTTAAGGAGTAATTTTTAATTTAATCTACACAAGCCCTTTGTATGCTTTGGTAGATTTCCCCAGATATTTTATACATTTCATAGTTATTTGGAATGGCATTAACTCATTTTCTTTTGCCCTTGAGTCCCATCACCTCTTGTCTTTTTTTTTTTTTTAATTTTTCACAGGCATTTTTAACAGACCATTAGAAAAACAATCATGGTGGTAGAGGCCATGTTTATTCTTCTAATAAGTCTGTTGATCTGGTCTTCCCTGTTACCAGCATCTCCACGACTTCCCCAAAATGTGTAGTATTTTTCTTCATTTCATCCCATGGAGACGATAATTTGAAGGGCCACAGGAAGTTGTTGGCAGCTTTGAAGTGCTTGTCAACAGTGTAGATCTCATGAATCAAGTCCTTCAGGCAGATAATTCCATATTTACCAAGAGATTTTGCAATAAGGGCATTATCAGTCAGGGCAATTCTCTGTTTCTTTTTTATTTGTTTATTTGTTTTGTATGTGTGTTTTTTTAAAACCCTTACCTTCAGCCTTATTGATTCTAAGGCAGAAGAATGGTAAGGGCTAGGCAGTGGGGGTTAAGTGACTTGCCCAGGGTCACATAGCTGGGAAGTGTCTAAGGTCAGATTTGAACTTAGGACCTCCCATATCTAGGCCTGGCTCTCAATCCACTGAGCCATCCAACTGCCCCCCAATTCTCTGTTTCTTGACCTTGCCATAACCATAACTTGTAAATCAAGTCATTAAAAGACTTCAAGTTTGGATATCCCCATGCAGTATGTGGTTCCACGATCCTCAGCATGTTAATCGAGGCCTTGTTAAGTTTAACGAAAGTGCCATTGAAGATCTGGTGAAGACAAAGGAGCTGCAGTACTTTGTGGACCTTTGGGCTAACACCATTGATACCTCTGATTCTGATCCCCAGCCAACTTGGCTTCAGCAGTTACATGGTAGGTGCCAGCTTTGCTTACCATTCTGGCCAGCCAGATTTCACTTTTGTATATCTGTCTGTACTCCTTTTGATAGACGTTAGCTTTTTCACAGATAACTTTTCTCTGTATTTTTCAGAGCTTTTTTATAGCCTTCTTGCCAAGGCCTTTTATTTTTTCAGAAGAGATTCTAGAACAGATGGTAGTTTTTTCTTCTCTTCTGTGCCCATCATTATTCCAGCCAGAAAGAGGCCCCTTCTTGTCTTTTCAAGGAGCTTACCATAGAGATTATTCCATCTTTTTCTCATCTACAACTTATAGCTTTCTATTGGATTCTCTCCTGCTGCCTATAAGTATGTCCAGTGCACCTCCTCCATAAAAACAAAACAGCAAAAGCCTTCAGTTAACCCTGCCATTTCCTCAAGCTTTAGTCTTAAATCTCTCCTTTTCACTGCCATGTTCCTAGAAAGAAATGTTTATTCTCATGTCTTCCACTTTACTCATTCTGTTTTTACCTCTTTGAGCCAGGCTTTTAACCACCACTCTAATGACATGGATATTTTAGTCTTTTTTACTGCTTAAGTTGCTTTTTCTCAGACTTCATCTTCCTTGACTTCTCTTGCAGTTTATGATATTTTTAATTCTCTCAGATTATCCTGTTCTCCCTGTGGTTTTGTCTAGTTCTCATTCTACCTTTCTAAGCATTCCTTTTTAGTCTCTTTTATTGTTTCATCATCCGTTTCCCATCCTTTTTCATAGGGTGACCTATAAGGTTCTATCCTTGACTTTCTACTATTCTTTTATCATACTTTTTCTTCTAGGGATTTCATAAATTCAATTGGCTTTAATTACAAAACTATACAGATGACTCCCAAAACTATCTATCAAGTCCCTGGCTTCTACTAAACTTCATTTACCTATTACCAACAGATTGCCGGAGATCCTTTTGACAACTAAGCCTTAACATGACCAAAATAGAACTCATTACACCCTGTTCATCTGTTCTTCAAACTTGCTTTGCCTTCATATTTCCTCTTTCAGGGGCAATCCATCTTCTCACCTAGGTTTGTGGCCTTCCCTCTTGATCAACTACCACATTCAGACAATTACTGAGTCAGGAAAACTCTACCTCCCTAAATCTCCCTAATCTGTTCACTTTTTTCTATTCATGAGGTAGTCAACCTTGAACACCAAAGGTAAAGAACTTCTTTAAAGAAATTTTAGTTTACATTTATGATTTAGTACTCATATTTGTCTGTCTGAGTTGCTTGTATCAAGGAAATTAGATTTGTTATAGATAACCTTTCTCATAGGTAAGTTCTATTTAAATATAGTTTTTCATCATTTACTGAGCTTTTTTTTTTAATTAAAAGAGAGAAATCAGTAAGGAAAAAGGGTTACTCCCATTACAAAAGGATGTTTACTTACTAAAATCTCCTAATGTATTTTAGTGTCTATTTACAGGAAATTAACTGCTTGAGAGATAGGGAAATGGAATCAAAATAAAATTTAAAAATAAAATGATAGGAGCCATTCTTAATTGAAGAACAATTTAAGACATGATAATGGAAATAAATGGGGGAGATTGGATTTTGTTTTTGTGCAAAAAAAAAAAAAAGAAGAGGACTCTTTTGCAAAACATGATACATTTATACTCAGTTTAGGTCAAGGGTTCTTAACCTTGAATCCTCCTACCTCTGTGGGGTCCCAAGGTAGATTTCAAAGAATCTGTAAATGAGAAAAGCATTACATCTTTATTTTCATTAGCCTCTAACTGAAATTTTGCATTTCCTTGAATTATTTAGAACCATTATTCTGAGTTGTCTATAGATTTCAGGTGCCTACCAACTATCCAGGTCAAAAAAAAAGTAAAAATTCTGTGTTTAGGCTATTTCCCCTACTGGTTTGGGACATATTTAATTGTATTTTAAAAAAACAACAGAAAAAAAAAACCTTACCTGCAATTCCAAGGAAGAAGAATGGCAAGGGCTAGGCAATTGGGTTAAGCAATTTGCCCAGGGTCACACAGCTAGGAGATATCTGAGGCTAGATTAGAACCCAGATCCTCCTGACTCCAGGCCTGGCTCTCTACCCCTGAGCCAACTAGCTGTCTTCCAATCTTTTTTTTTTTTAAATAGAATCTTATGCCACCAAATCCTTTTGTGTTCTGATGTACTATTGTGTAGTACCAGAATGCATGAAAAAACTAGCAATTCTCAAAGTATAGAAACTTTTCTCCCTAGCAGGTGTACTCTGTATCCTCTAGTCTTGTTTCCCTAGGATTAAGCTACAGCCCTAAAACTGTCATAATTTACTCTTTTCAGGATAGTTTGAAGACTGTCATCCCCATGCATATCTGCTCTTTGATTTTTGTCTTTCTGGCCTTGTTTGTTTTCACCTCTGTTTACACCAATAGATCCCAGGTTAAACTATCCCTAAATCAATCTTTTTTTTTTCACAGTGTAGGAAGATACCAGCTGATTGTGGACATAGGATTCACTATGTCCACATATTCACAGTGATTAATGTAAAATCTGATCCTATATGTGTTTGTATGTATCCTTATATGTGGAAAGATAATAAATATACATAAGGATAAATGGGTTTCACAGGTGCATCTTCCCTTTCTCCTTTCATTCACTAGAATTTATTGAGTCAGGGGGTGACATTGAGTAAGATCAGGAGTGGGGAAGGAAACAAGCATTTGTTTTATTTTAATTTTAATTTTATTATCATAAAAACACACTTGCATTTTGGTCATTGTTGTAAGAGCACACTTATACTTGACCAACACCCTAAAATAAAACCATAAATACGTTAATGTGAAAAGTAGTATGCTTTGATCCACAGTCATCCAACTCCAACAGTTTTCTCTCTGGAGGTGGATAACTTTCCCTGTCATAAGTCTTTCAGAATTGTACCAGATCATTGCATTGCTGAGAGTAGCCAAGTTTTCACAAATGATCGTTGTCCAATATTGCTGTTATTGTGTACATTGTTCTCCCAGATCTCTTTATTTTGTTCTGCATCAGTTCCCGCAAATCTTTCCAGCTTTTTCTCAAATCATCCTGCTTATCATTTCTTATAGCACAATAGTATTCCATCACCAACATGTACCACAGTTTGTTCAGTCATTCCCCAATTAATGGACATCCTCTCAATTTCCAGTTCTTTGCCACCACTAAAAGAGCTGCTGTAAATATTTTTGTATAAGTAGGTTCCCTTTTTTTATGATCTCTTTGGGATATAAGACCCAACAGCAGTATTATAGGATCAAAAGGTATGCAAAGTTTTATAGACCTTTGGGCATAGTTCCAAATTGCCCTCCAGAATGGGAACAAGCATTTATTAAGAATCTAATTAAGAATCTGGCACTTTGTGCAGCTCTTTAAAAATATTATCTTATTTGATCTTCTCAACAACCCTGTGAGGCAGGTACTATTTTTATCCTATTTTACAGTTGAGGAAATTGAGGCAGATAAAGATTAAATGACTTGCACAGGGTCACAGAGCTTAGTAAGTGTCTGAGGCAGGGTTAGAATTTAGTTCTTCCGAACTCCAGACTCAGTCCTCTACACACTGTACCGCCTATCTAGGGAGTGTAAAAGGGAATTCTTAATCCCTTGCTCTAACTTAACTGGGGAAAGAGCTGGCTGGAGGTAGGAGCTTGCACAGTAGATGGAAAGGGGTTAAATGAGGAAGTGGTGAAATGTGTTGGAGGTAAGCCCTATCATTGGCTATTTCAGGGAGGGTAGAATATAATCCTACTCACACTTGGTGTCAGGCCAGGATTCCTGCTGTACTTTGGAGATTACTAACTTAAGAGTTCATTCTTGGCAATGGACTATATGCCTATTCATTCAAGGATCAGTCTGACTAAATTTGGAGTAGATTATCAGGCTGACCATAGGGTCATAAATTCTCAGATATCATATATTAATTTTCAGAGAGGTTTGAGCTACTTTGGGGAAGGAATACTCACACCAGTGAAATGACAACTCCTTGAAGTGTTGAAGAAGGTTGGTAAATTCGACTAGGGGACATGATCTTGTGTACTCGCTCTGCTACACTGAGGCATAAAGGAGAAGTCCTTAATTGTGCAAAGGGGGCAGAAGTCAAAGAAAGATGATTACTAAGGGTGCCATTCATTACTTTTTCTTTACTTGTTTTAGTTGTTAGCCCCATGAATGTGAAGGATAAGGGTATGAATTCTTACATTATGTCCTAACCTTCAGTTTTCCATGTACTTTTCTTTTCTGGCAATAGGAGAACACACCCTCCTCTGGCTCCTGGGATGAGAAGGTGATCAAAAAAGACTGTCTTGTAGTCACTCTTAGCTTTAAACTAGTTTCATGTACTTTATACCTTTTCTTCTTTGAGAAAAGTGTCAGATTTCCTTTAACAAAAAAGGGTAAATATATTTGTGAAAACTTATACTTGATAACCCCAGGGAGGTTAAAGAAATCAGGGATAGATTCTGATTTGGAGGAATAGAAGAGTTTAGGATTTTCTGATAACTTCAGTTGTTATTCCCAACCTCTTTAGTTGGGAATGTATGATTATATATACATCTCGTGTGTGTGTGTGTGTGTGTGTGTGTGTGTTCCTATGCATAAATTCTGCTGGTTAATTCTTCAATCTTATTTTGAAGATATTTATGTTATTACCCTTATAAATAGTAGATGTTTTGAAAAACATGAAACATATATTGCTTCAGTTATACACTCCTCTGTATTTAGAGGCCATTGGTTGTGCCCCACAGAAATGCCTTCCAACACTTTGCTATTGTTTTTGTTAATTTTTGTGCTATTTTCTGTTCTCTCATAATAGGAGATGTTAGATTCATGTAAGAATCCTGCTCCATTTTTTATAAACTTCTCCAGAATCAAGCAGATTAAAGATTTGAAAGCTGAAATCAGACAGGTAAAGTCTTCACTTTTAGCATTTAATGTATCCATGTTTACTTTACATTTTTGCCAGAAAGAAAGTTTTACTGATTCTAAAATCAACATCCCCTTTTCTTTTTGCCTTATATGCTCCCAAGAGAATATTTCACTAAATTACAAGGGAGAATGGCTACAGAGTATCGCCTTTATATTTACTTAGCCTCTTCTCTTCTTCCCCTCTTGCAATGAACCCTATCAACAGCATGGCCCAAGAGCTGTATTTTTGCCCATAGGTGAGTCTTTTTCCTAAGCTACTTTCTGAATGAGCCATATATTATTTTTGTGTCTCTTATAGAAGACTTTGGAACTTGACCTCTTAACATTAGAAAAGGATACTGCAGATGTTGTTCATCCTTTCTTTCTAGGTAAGTGGTTTTAATTAATGAACAGTTGTTGGACAATTCAGTCATCTCTTGAGTATCTTTGTTAACAGAAGAGACCAAGAACTTTTAAGTAAAACTGTAAGAATGATAAGACATAATATCTCATAATATTTCTGAGACACCTGGGATCTTATAATGCCATTGTTCTATATCTTTTCTGACATCTTGAGCAATTCAGGAAGTAAACAAGAACAAAAATTGTGGAATACAAAGGTAGTTTTATCCTCACCATTTGCACATAACCCTTACAAGTATGGGAAAAAGTTAACAATCTTTTCCCCCATCTCCTATATTCTGATAGAACTTTGTGAAAAAATAAATTTATGAAAACCTAGTCAGTAGGAGATGGTGACAAGATACAAAGGTTGTGATTCTTTCTTTTTTTAAATCTTTATTTATTTATTTATTTATTTATTTTAAAGCATTTATTAATATTCATTTTTAACATGGTTACATGATTCATGCTCCTACTTTCCCCTTCACCCCCTGCATCCCCCCCACCCATGCCGACTCCTATTTCCACGGTTTTATCATGTGTCATTGATCAAGACCTATTTCCAAATTGTTGATAGTTGCATTGGTGTGGTAGTTTCGAGTCTACATCCCCAATCATGTCCACCCCAACCCATGCGTTCAAGCAGTTGTTTTTCTTATATGTTTCCTCTCCTGCAGTCCTTCCTCTGAATGTGGGTAGCGTTCTTTACCATAAATCCCTCAGAATTGTCCTGTGTCATTGCATTGCTGCTAGTACAGAAGTCCATTACATTCGGTTTTACCATAGTATATCAGTCTCTGTGTACAATGTTCTTCTGGCTCTGCTCCTCTCACTCTGCATCAATTCCTGGAGGTCTTTCCAGTTCACATGGAATTCCTCCAGTTTATTATTCCTTTTAGCACAATAATATTCCATCACCAGCATATACCACAGTTTGTTAAGCCATTCCCCAATAGAAGGGCATACCCTCCTTTTCCAGTTCTTTGCCACCACAAAGAGCGCAGCTATAAATATTTTCGTACAAGTCTGTTTATCTATGATCTCTTTGGGGTACAAACCCAACAATGGTATGGCTGGATCAAAGGGCAGGCAGTCTTTTATAGCCCTTTGAGCATAGTTTCAAATTGCCAGCCAGAATGATTGGATCAGTTCACAACTCCACCAGCAATGCATTAATGTCCCAATTTTGCCACATCCCCTCCAGCATTCATTACTCTCCCCTTCTTTCATTTTAGCCAATCTGCTAGGTGTGAGGTGATACCTCAGAGTTGTTTTGATTTGCATTTCTCTAATTATTAGAGATTTAGAACACTTTCTCATGTGCTTATTGATATTTTTGATTTCTTTACCTGAAAATTGCCTATTCATGTCTCTTGCCCATTTATCAATTGGGGAATGGCTTGATTTTTTTATACAATTGATTTAACTCCTTGTATATGTGAGTAATTAGACCCCTGTCAGAGTTTTTTGTTATAAAGATTTTTTCCCAATTTGTTGTTTCCCTTCTGATTTTGACTACATTGTTTTTTGTGTACAAAAGCTTTTTAGTTTAATATAATCAAAACCATTTAATTTACATTTTTTAATTTTCTCTAACTCTTGCTTGGTTTTAAAATCTTTCCTTTCCCAGAGATCTGATAGGTATACTATTTTGTGTTCACTTAGCTTATTTATAGTTTCCCTCTTTATATTCAGGTCATTCACCCATTCTGAATTTATCTTGGTGTAGGGTGTGAGATGTTGATCTAAACCTAATCTCTCCCATATTGTTTTCCAAATTTCCCAGCAGTTTTTGTCAAATAGTGTATTCATGTCCCAAAAGTTGGGCTCTTTGGATTTATCATACACTGTCTTGCTGATGTCATTTACCCCAAGTCTATTCCACTGATCCTCCCTTATGTCTCTTAGCCAGTACCATATTGTTTTGATGACTGCTGCTTTATAGGATAGTTTAATATCTGGTACTGCTAGGCCCCCTTCCTTCACATCTTTTTTCATTATTTCCCTTGATATTCTTGATCTTTTGTTCTTCCAAATGAACTTTGTTATAGTTTTTCCTAATTCAGTAAAGAAGTTTTTTGGTAGTTTGGTAGGTATGGCGCTAAATAGGTAAATTAATTTGGGTAGAATGGTCATTTTTATTATGTTAGCTCGTCCTACCCATGAACAATTAATGGTTTTCCAATTGTTTAGATCCAGTTTTATTTGTTTGGAAAGTGTTTTGTAGTTGTTTTCGTATAATTGCTGTGTTTGTTTTGGTAGATAGATTCCCAAGTATTTTATATTGTCTAGGGTGATTTTAAATGGTGTTTCTCTTTCTACCTCTTGCTGCTCTGATGTGTTGTAAATGTATAGAAATGCTGATGATTTATGTGCATTTATTTTGTATCCTGCAACTTTGCTAAAGTTGTTGATTATTTCTACAAGCTTCTTAGTTGATTCTCTAGGATTTTTAAAGTATACCATCATATCATCTGCAAAGAGTGATAGCTTAGTCTCCTCATTGCCTGTTTTGATACCTTCAATTTCTTTTTCTTCTCTAATTGCTACTGGTAGTGTTTCTAGTACAGTGTTAAATAATAGAGGTGATAATAGGCATCCTTGTTTCACGCCTGATCTTATTGGGAAGGCTTTTAATTTATCCCCATTGCATATGATGTTTGTTGATGATTTTAGGTATATACTGTTTATTATTTTTAGAAAGGGTCCTTCTATTCTTATACTTTTCAGTGTTTTCAATAGGAATGGATGCTGTATTTTGTCAAAGGCTTTTTCAGCATCTATTGAGATAATCATGTGATTTTTGTTTGTTAGCTTGTTGATATGGTCAATTATGTAGATGGTTTTCCTAATGTTGAAGCATCCTTGCATTCCTGGTATAAATCCCACCTGATCATGGTGCATGATCCTCTTGATCACTTGCTGGAGTCTCTTTGCTAGTGTTCTATTTAAGATTTTTGCATCTATGTTCATTAGGGAGATTGGTCCTGTAGTTTTCTTTCTCTGTTTTTGGTCTACCTGGCTTTGGGATCAGTACCATTTTTGTGTCATAAGAGGAATTTGGTAGGACTCCTTTGCTTATTATATCAAATACTTTGAAAAGTATTGGGATTAGTTGCTCTTTGAATGTTTGATAGAATTCACTTGTGAATCCATCAGGCCCTGGCGATTTTTTCTTAGGGAGTTCTTTGATGGCTTGTTCAATTTCTATTTCTGATATGGGATTATTTAGGTATTCTATTTCTTCTGCTGTTAATCTAGGCAATTTATATTTTTGTAAATATTCATCCATATCTCCTAAATTGTTATATTTATTGCCATATAGTTGGGCGAAATAGTTTTTAATGATTGCCTTAATTTCCCCTTCATTAGAGGTGAGGTCTCCCTTTTCATCTCTAATACTGTCAATTTGGTTTTCTTCTTTCCTTTTTTTTATTAGATTGACCAGTGATTTGTCTATTTTATCTGTTTTTTCAAAATACCAGCTTCTAGTCTTATTTATTAATTCAATAGTTCTTTTACTTTCAATTTTATTAATTTCTCCCTTGATTTTTAGTATTTCTAATTTAGTTTTCATCTGGGGATTTTTAATTTGCTCGCTTTCTAATTTTTTGAGTTGCATGCCCAATTCATTAATCTCTGCCCTCCTTAATTTGTTAATATATGCATTCAAGGATATAAATTTCCCCCTGAGTACTGCCTTGGCTGCATCCCACAGAGTTTGGTAGGATGTCTCATCATTGTCATTCTCTTCAGTGAAATTGTTGATTGTTTCTATGATTTCTTCTTTGACTAATTGGTTTTGGAGAATCATATTATTTAATTTCCAATTACTTTTTGATTTTCCTGTCCAGGTGCCCTTACTAATTATTATTTTTATTGCATTATGACCTGAGAAGGTTACATTTATTATTTCTGCTCTTTTGCATTTGTTTGCAATGTTTCTATGCCCTATTACATGGTCAATCTTTGTGAATGTACCACGTGCAGTTGAAAAGAAGGTGTATTCCTTTTTGTCCCTATTCATTTTTCTCCACATATCAATTAAATCTAATTTTTCTAGGATTTCATTCACCTCTCTTATCTCTTTCTTATTTATTTTTTGGTTTGATTTATCTAGATCTGAAAAAGGAATATTTAGATCTCCCACTATTATGGTTTTACTATCTTTTTCTTTCTTCAGCTTTGCCAGTTTCTCCTTTAGCCATCTGGTGCATGCATATTGAGCACTGTTATTTCCTCATTGTTTATACTGCCTTTTATCAGGATGTAATTAAAGTGCTACAGAAATAGGGGCAGCTGGGTTGCTCAGTGGGTAGAGAGTCAGGTGTGGAGATAGGTGGTCCTGGGTTCAAATTTGGCCTCAAACACTCATCACTGTGTTACCCTGAGCAAGTCACATAACCCCAATTGCCTAGCTATGACCTCTCTTCTGCTTGGAAACCAATATTTAATATCAATTCTAGGACAGAAGGTAAAATTTTTTGTTTGTTTTTTAAAATGCTACAGGAAGAAATTTTCAAAGCTGGGATGAGTTTAAAATTCTAGGCTGAGAGCACTAAATAGATAAAAGCATTCTTTTGTACATATAGATTTCAAATTCTGGTATTTAGCTTAAGAAAAGAAACCGCTTTATGCTATATTAATTTATTCCTTTCATACCCCAGCAGCAGAATGTGTATAGAGAAAGTGCTTTTGCTAGACTCGGAATTTGAAGGCTGTGGATCTAAATGGGTCTTTTCCATGTGGGTGAGACACTCAGTCTTCTGAGCTTTAGTTTTATCATCTTCTGAACAGGGATGAGAAAGTACCAGCATTGTTTACCTCCTTCCAAGGAGTTTTGTGTGCATTGGATGAGACAGTATGTGTGGGACTGTTTTGAAAAATAAAGTTGAACATCTGCTTCCTTATATTTTCTGTACCAGTGATTTCTCACTTAGCCCTGAGAAAATCACTACCACTCTTTATAATGAAGTTTTTCTAATCCAGTAGTAAAATAATGCATGAATATTCCAAATATCTTTTATAGTACATGGCACATAGAAGTGAATAAATATTACAGAGCACTACATCTAAAGAGAAATAATTCTTTTAAAGTATTTTTGGTTAAAAATACCTCAGAATTATTTTTTTAAAACCTTATTTTCTGACTTAGAATTGATTTTTAAGTATTGGTTTCAAGGCAGAAGAACAATTGAGGTTATATGACTTGCCCAGGGTAACACAACTAGGAAGTATCTGAGGCCAGATTTGAACCCAGGACATCCCATCTGCAGGCCTGGCTCTGTATTCACTGAACCACCTAGCTTCCCCTCAGAATATTTTTAAATGTAGAGTATTACTCTGTTCTGCCTAATATATCAAGATCAGTTTGAAATAGATTGAAATTATGGGAGAGTTTTAACTTGCACACAACATTGTTGATTATGAAGTCTGATAGGCATTCGATTGAGTTCCAAATATGATTATTTTGTTTCTTTCCTTTTAGATCTATAAGAACTAGTTGGATGAACATTTGTTTATATGGAATGACAGGGTGTGGTTCCCCTAAAAGGCAGGGAGAACAACCAAATAATTTCTGAATTTTTTAATCCATGTATTTCTTTAAAAACCAAGTTATTATTATTACATGTGTATGTATAATAATTTTTACTTAATTATGTCTTATTAAATTAGAGGATAGGTTTTAGTCCTCTCAACTGAAATCATAAGTTCTGGCTGACAGATGAATTCATGAGTGAATTCTATCAGACTTTTAAAGAATAATTAATCTCCATAATATACAAACTATTTGACAAAATAAGCAAAGAAGGAGTCTTACCAAATTCTTTTCATGACACAAATATAGTGCTCATACCTAATCCAGGAAGACCAAAAATAGAGAAGGAAAATTACAGTTCAATTTCCTTAGTGAACAATGATGCAAAAATCTTAAAATACTTAAGCAAAGAAACTATAGCAATATATCACAAGGCTTATTTACTGTAATTAGGTGGGGTTTATACCAGGAATACAAGGCTGGTTTAATATTAGGAAAACCATCAGCATAAATGACCATATCAATAATCAAATTAACAGAAATCACATGATTATCTTGATAGATGCAGAAAAAGCCTTTGACAAAATACAACACTCATTCCTATTGAAAACATTAGTATATGAATAAAAGGGCCTTTCCTTTAAATAATAAACAATAATTATTTAAAACCATTAGCGAGTATCATCTGCAATGGGGATAAGTTAGAAGCCTTTCCAATAAGATCAGGAATGAAGAAGGGATATCCATAATCACCACAACTGTTTAATATTGTACTAAAGATGTTCTAAATTCCTCTTGATTAGAGAAATGCAAATTAAAACAACCCTGAGGTACCTCTCCATATCCTTCAGAGTAGCCAGTATGGCAGTAAAGGAAAGTAATAGATGTCAGAGGGTATGTGGCAAAATTGGGACACTGATGCATTGGTGGTGGAGTTGTGAACTGATCCAACCATTCAGGAGGGCAATTTGGAATTATGCCCAAAGGTTATAAAAGAATGCATACTTTTTGATCCAGTAATACCACTGCTGGGTCTATATCCCAAAGAGATAAAAAAAATGGGAAAGGACTGATTTGTACAAAAATGTTTATAGCTGCTCTTTTTGTGGCAGCAGAGAATTGGAAACTAAAAGGATATCTTTCAAATGAGGAATGGTTGAACAAATTCTGGTATATGATGGTGATAGAATACTACTGTGCTATAAGGAATGATGAACAGGATGATTTCATGAAGAACTGGAAAGACCTGTATGAACTGATGCAGAGTGAAATAAGAACCAGGAGAACATTATACATAGTAACTGACAATATTGTGGAATGTTCAAATGTAATAGACTTTGCTACCAAATCAATACAATGGTACAGAACAATTCTGAGGGACTTTTGAAAAAGAATGCTATCCACCTCTAGAGAAAGAACTGTTGGAGTAGAAATGCAGATGAAGTCATGATTTATCACTAGTTTATTTGATTATATGTTTTGGGGCTTGGGTTCTTTAAGATTATTTGCTTATAAAAATTAGTAATATGAAAATGTTTTGTGTGATAATGCATATGTACTCCAGATTGAATTGCTTGTCATCTCCAGGAAGGAGGAGAGAAGAAAGGAGGGAGATAATATGGATCTATGGATCATATGATTTTGAAAAACATGTGTGGAAATTTATTAAAATTTAAAAAAATTTAAAAATTAAAAAGTTCTGGCTGAAAGAAAAACTAGAAACAAACTTAGAAAACTCCTCCATTAACTTTGACCCTCTCCTAGGTATGTGGTACAGTTGCTGGATCTGGCAGTGAATTTCATTGAAAAACTAGAAGCCCATGTTGAGACCATAAGAAACATTCCTTGTTTAGACTCTAGTGTAAAAAATATGGTAAGTACACTTCAGCATCACATTTTAAAAATTATTTTTACTCAGTTTTTAGTTCAGCCCTGAATGGTGAAGTTACACACACGCACGCACACACACATACGTATGTGTGTGTGTGTGTGTGTGTGTGTGTGTGTGTGTGTGTGTGTGTATATATATATATATATATATATAAAATGAGAGATGGGATTGGAACCCAGGAAAATCTGATTCCTGGTCCCACCTTTTCCCATTTAAGATACTATTCTCTCCTGACTATCTGCATATTTTTCTCTTCACTCCTTTAATAACTTTAAACACATAATCTTCTTTATCCTGCCCACGCTCTAGTAAAAAGTACTTGTGAGATCTGTGCCTTCTATGACCCACCACCTGGCCAACTTTGTCTGCTTGGTCCTGAAGTTAACATATCCGTGGTAGTATCTCTCATAGCAGCATCTTCACACCTCCACCTTTGCTCTTCCTAATCTCACTGATAGTCCTGTTTTACCACCAACAGCTCAGCATGCCAAACAACCTGATGTAGCTCTTTTGTTCAATCTTTAAATGTCTAGTATTGCTGACTTTTGAAGTTGGCATGCTTCTTCTCTTTAAATCTTTCTTTTTCAGAAGTTAGCTCATTTGTTTATATAGTAAATTATAAATTACTTTGAAGTTTTGAATACTAGTACTTAATTTTCATACCTTAAATTTGTGTGATCCACATGTTTACTTATATGTATTTTCTCACTTCTTCCTTTCAAATGTTTTAGGATAGGGCTTTGACAAGAATGACTGTCTTGGAGGGAGAAACAGAGCAACTGATAGAAAACATATTGAAGTGGAGAGAGCAACAAAAGGAAATTTCTTCTTCTATCACCAAATTGATTTCTGAAGATCTCTTCAAAAAAAGCACAAGACTGTAACCACTCTTCCACCTTTCAGACCCCAAATCAGAGCCATCTGACTCTTGATACCAAACGATGGACAGTTTTATTTCATTTTACCTATGTGTGAGGCTGATATCCATTCATAACAAAAGAATTTATAGGCTTTCTTGCTAATTCTACTCACAAAACCCCATTTTTTAGTTTTATTTGAGTCAATTGTGACCAAAACTGATTTTACCTCCTTTTTTCCCCATATAAACGGATTGATATATTTAATATGAAGGATAATGCATTTGATCTGCGCAGACTGCATATGGACATGGCAAGAAACCAGTTGCCTAAATATATTTCTAATAGTTACCTTACAACAGACCATCCAAACTAGGGGAAATCTTTACAAGCAGAAAGCTCTGGCATTAGGAAAGCTAGTTGAATTTGACATTGCTTCTACTGACTAGGTTGAGAGTTATCTCTGAATGGTAGTCATGGAGAAAGAAAAGAACTAAGAACAAGTGATTTGAAGAAAAATGGGACAAGAAAGATGCAGATGGTAGGAATTGACACCAATAATTGCTTCAGACACATCTGATCCTACTGGTGCCATAAATATCCTCTCCAATTTTTGTTTTTTATTAAATAGAAAGTAATCAGCATTTCTGCAGTTCTGATATCTGCCTTCATACCTCAGCACTCACTCACCCACATAGTCAGAAGATTCAGTTTATAATGCTGACTTACGTAGGTGTTAAAAAAAAGCATCTCCTTGTAGCAGATGACTTTACTACACCATGTAAAGTATGAAGTCTTTAACAATTGAACCCAATCACTCTTTTTGAAAGCCATTTTCCTGGTAAATTGATGTGTATTTCCATGTTGAGATCTAATGGATTTGATCATAATTATCCCTATTTGTTACTTGGCTTAAAACAAAACCAATTATTTCCAAAAGTATTCTAACATTAGTCTTTGTCTCTAAAACATCATACTGTCAGGATTTTTTCCTCATGTGATTGAAATAAATTGTGTTAGCTGATTTTGATTTCTTTTCATTTCCATATCTCTGTTCAATTGTTTTTAAATTTTTTTATTATTGTAAGTTTAGTAAAATCAACCAACATAAACATTTTTCTATACAAAGAACAGGAAAAAAGAGAACTACATGTAAAACTGTATATCTCTATTCTGCCAGGTAATTGTGAGCTCTATTCCATTAGATTGTCATCTATGGCAGGGTCTTTTTTTTGCCTTCCTTTAAATCCTCAGAGCTTAGCACAGAACCTGGCATACAACAAGTGCCTAATAAATGCTTCTTGATTTGCCTAAACACCTTGTGGTGGGTGGTTTTTAATTGTTATAAATGAATCCAAATTATTCATTTTTGTTCTCTGTATTTAATGTCTTTTTAAAAAATCTTTACCTTCCAACTTAGAATTAATCCTAAATAGGTGTCAAGACAGGAGAGTGGTAAAAGTAAGCTATTGGGGTTAAGTGACTTGCCCAGGGTCACATAGGGAAGACATATCTGAGGCCAGATTTGAACCACAGGCCTCCTGTCTCCAGGCCTGGCTTTCCATCTGCTGAGCCACCTATCTGCCTACCCCTTGTATTTAGTGTCTTTCTACCTCCACTGTTTATCCTGGTCTCTAGATTACAATGCCATTTTGGGTAGGTTCTGTCAAAATGAAAAGACTTTGAGTTTGGATCTGGTTAAAAAAGCACAGGTATTTTGAGGCTCAGCTTAGAGTTGAAGAAGCTCATGACCAGATAGGCTACCTAGTGATTCATTTTTCAGACTCAATACATCTCTAAGGTTGCGGATAAAATAATAGGAGGGTTGTAATTATTATCAGGACCCATTCTGTTGAGATGATATGTTCTGAAATTACTGGGGCAAAAATAAACTTTATCCTCATCAAAACAAATGATCATTAAAGATATGCAGACCTCATCTGACTCCTATATTAATAGACTGTTGAGGTTTAAGTACCTCTCCATCTCATTCTACTCCACAAGGCATGAAGTGAGTGCCAGGGCATTGAAGCATATTTGCAGTGGCTCCAAAAGAGCCAACTAGTCATTTGTTTGGTCTTTTATAGTCAGATGTGCTTTGTAGAGTCACCCTTTGATGATTCCCACTAAAGAGGAGAGAATACAAAATACAAATAAAAGTGCATGATTACCTTAGGTATAAACACACATATTTGTGGATATAGCAACATCTTTATTAAAATAAAAGGTTTGAGGAAAAATATGGTGTGATTGGAAAAAGATCTGGTCTAGAAGCCAGAAAGGCCTGAGTTGTAAAGCCTCTGACACTTGAATGGCTTCACTTACTCTGGGCTAGTCATTTAACATCTTAGTTTCCTAGGCAGCTTTCAAAGGCTGTGAGGATGAACCTATGGCACATGTGCCAAAGATGACACAGAGACCTTTCTGTGGGCACATGTGTGCCATCCCTGGCAGAGTTAGTTACTAGAAAGGCAGAGGGACTCAGGCAGAGCTGCTCCCTTTCCCCTCTCCATTGCTCTCCCCTCCTCTCTGCACTTACTCCCCTCCCCTGAGCAGAGAGCTCAGGCTACTCCTCTTCCTTTCTCCCTCCCCTACTGGGGTGGGTGAGGACTCTGTCTGGGGGTGTGGGGCACAGCACACGTTCTCTAAAAAGTTTGCCATCGCTGGACTAAGATATAGGGAAGATGCTGGCCTTTGCTGGTAAAGGGAGTTTCCTTACTCAGGAGTTCCCTAGGTCAGTGAAATCACAGGTCCAGTCTCTTATACTCTATGAACCTCTATAAATAAATTTATGTAAAATATAAATATAAATATTTCTGGATATGTCATGTTTCTTGCTATTTCTTTCAAAGTTTTAAAATTGAATGAATATTTTATTTCTACTAGGAAGTAAACCATAAGCCTTTCCCATTCAAGGCATTTCAGGATTATAACTTTGTATTCTCATAGAGCCTTATACTTGCCCTTATGTTCAGTTTTAGGCAATATCAGGAAGGATTCTTCCTTCCTGACTGAAATTTTTTTGCTATCAAATGCAGCTCTGACCTGACCCAGGTTAGAGTGGTAGTTATGTTTGGTTTTTTGAAGGGAGAAGTGAAAAGTGAGGGGAGTGTTTAGAGAAAAGAAATGTTTTTGTTTTCTAACATCTTAGATGGATTCAGGTAGAATTCCTCAAATGAAAGAATATTGTCAATGGAATATAAGCTCCTTGAGGACAGTGTCTCTTTCTTTTTTGTCTTTGTTTCTTCAGTGTCTAGTGCAGTCCCTTACATTTAGTAAACAATAAATGTTCATCTAATTGAGCAGAAGAATAAATAATCCCAAAATAATTTGTCTTCAGTGTATACTGTTATACTTTAGGAAGGATTCATGAGCTAGAAAGTAATTTTTTCTATTTGCAAATACTTCATGTTTTTCCAATTACATGTAAAAACAAATTTTAACATGTTTTTTTAAATTTTTAATTCTAAATTCTCTCCTTCTCTACTGTCCTCCCCTCAATGAGAAGGCAAGCAATTTGATATAGGCTATATATATGTAGTCATACAAAACATTTCCATATTAGTTATATTATGAAAGAAGACAGACAAAAATAAGAAAAAGTAAAAAATATGCTTTGGTCTTCATTCAGAATATCATTTCTTTCTCTAGAGATGAATAACATTTTTCATCATAAATCCTTCAGAATTTTCTTGGATCATTGTATTGCTCAGAATAGTTGTCATTCAAAGTCGATCATTCTATAATCTTGCTATAACTACACCAATGATGGGCAAACTTTTTTTTTAACATTTATTAATATTCATTTTTAACATGGTTACATGATTCATGCTCCTCCTTTCCCCTTCAACCCCCCCCCCGCACCCCCCCTACCCATGCGCATTTCCACTAGTTTTGTCATGTGTCCTTGATCAAGACCAATTTCCAAATTGTTGGTAGTTGCATTGGTGTGGTAGTTTCGAGTCCACATCCCCAATCATGTCCACGCCAACCCATGCGTTCAAGCAGTTGTTTTTCTTATATGTTTCCTCTCCTGCAGTCCTTCCTCTGAATGTGGGTAGCATCTTTACCATAAATCGATGGGCAAACTTTTTAAAGAGGGGGCCAAAGAAAAGGAAATGCTCATTTCTGTTTCTAAGGCAACTCTTGAAGTTTCATTGTATTGTATCCTACTCATTGTATTCGTCAGATTAGGAATAATGTTGCAGCGGGACAGAACATTTCAGGGGGCCACATCTGGCCTGTGGGCTGTAGTTTGCCCATCACTGCTGTACACTGTTCTCCTAGTTCTGCACACTTTACTTTTCATCAGTTCAGGTAAGTCCAGGTTTTTAAAAAAGCATCTTACTCATCATTTCTTATACTATAATAGTAGTCTATCATAATCATATACCACAACTTGTTCAGAAATTCCCTAACTGTTGGACATCTCAATTTCTAGTACTTTGCCTTCACAAAAAGAGCTTCTATAAATATATATTTTTTATATATGTATATTTCCTTTTTAAAAATTTCTTTGGAATACAGATTTGATAGTGGTATTTCTGGGTCAAATTGCTTTCCAGAATGTTTGGATCAGTTCGCAACTTCACCAACAGTGCATTAGCATCTCATTTTTTACCCCATATCCTCTCCAACATTTGAATCATTTTCCTTTTTTGCAATATTAGCCAGTATGATAGGTATGAAGTGGTAACTTAGTTTTAATTTTTATTTCTCTAAATAATAGTAATTTGGAGCATGTTTTCATATGACTATATATAGGGAGCTAGCCCCCATATGGTTTTTGGTCCTGAATGGCGTTGGTGGCATAGGATGGTTAAGACAAGAAAAGGAAAAATGAGAACAACCAGACTAGTGGTTAGCCCATGTTGCTCTAACGCTATGGGATTTGGACTTTATTTTATACTGGTTTCAAACAAAGAACACAAAGAAAGAGTAACAGCTGTGAAGGGGTTACAAAACATACACAATCCATTAAAGTCTAGAAAGTAGAGATATGGGTGCAAGGACAAGGGCCAAATTCCAACCACCAATTAGTAGGGGTTTAATTCTGGGAGCAGAAATAAATTTCATGGAGATGTTTACTAATTGCGTTCTGCCTTGATTTACAGATCTGCAGCTGGTCAGATAGTCTGGACTAAATTGTCTGGCTCCAGTCCTTATCTAAGTAATATATTTTTTAGGGTTCAGGCTTCTTAATTATCAAGGAGAAAAATTGTTAACTCAGTAGCTTCTGGTCTGGTTATGGACTCAAAGCTTTCCAATAACTCTATAATGTTTTTCCAATAAGAAAAGGTATGGATCATAAGAGGTGTCAAAAGAGGGGTCTCAGATTTTTATCTATTCTCTTATTGGCTTCCCACAACTATAGATAGCTTTGATTTTGTAAGGGTTAAATTGGAGTTTTTACTAAATAAGAGAATTATAAATTCAATGTTGTGGTTGCCGAATTCAAAATATCCCTAATCCAGAAAAAACTGTTAGCAGCTTTTATTTATAATGAGGAAGAGAAAGAGGTAGAGAGTTGCCTAGACTACCCTAAGTACTGATTTGATGAAATTCAGCTCACTCCCCAACAAAGTTCCAATCTCCACATGGAAGTCTGAGTCACTCACCCAGCAAGCCAATGCAGGATCCAAGGAAAAGAGACTCTTCACAGAACTCACGCTGAAGGGAGTGTCCCACCGTAGCACCAATGAGCAGAGAGGGTCTTGTTGCAGAGCCACTAAGGCAGGAATCTCTCCAAGCCAGAAGTCCTGGTGGTATCTTCAGCCAGGATTCCACCAATGTAGCCTACTCCAAAGCCAAAGCAGAAATCTCCACAACCAATTGCTCCAGAAGCCAGGAAAGGAATTCCCGGAATCAATCTCGCCAAATGCCAGGAAGGGAATAAACGCTAAACTCTGTTGGTCCCTTTTTATACCCCTTTTTTCCATGTCATTTCCTGTTACTTCCTGTCACTCCTTCACAGAAACCAGTGGCAGTCTTTCAACATGCCTAGCCCTGCCCAAGGTGGGGGGGCAGTGGTCTTTGGAGTAGTTATTTACTCAAGTAAGTACTTACTTGTGAACTCTCATACTTGATGGTAAGTAAGGGAACTTTAAGTTCTTCATTTGATTAGCTAAAAATAGGCAAGAGGAGAGTTAATCACAATTTCTTCTCCTGAAAATTGCCTGTTCATATCCATTGACTAACAACTGGGGGGGGGACCCCTTAATTGTATTCTTATAAATTTGACTCAGTTCCCTATATATGTGAGAAGTAAGACTTTTATCAGAGAGTTTGCTGTAAAATTTCCCCTCCAGCTTTAGGAAGTATTTTTCTAACCAAACCTCTGATACCAGAACCAAGGTTTTTTTCTGCCTCACAACTGTATTATCTTTAATAAAACTCACAATTAAGGACATATAGAATTAGAAGTTAATAGAACCAGTATCAAAATACTAAGTGCTCTCAACCAATGTAAAATAAGATTTGTTCAATCCACAATTTGGATAAACCACTCACTAAAAATATAAATATATTTTTTTCTTGATCTGAAAGGTACCATGACCACAGAGCTGTCTATTCTAGCTCCTTCGTTTCCTACATGAGGAAATTGAGGTTTAGAGAGGTTAAGATGACTTGCAAATAATGCAACAAGTGATTTTTTTTTCATCTTCCCTTCTTCAAATGGTCCTAATTCCAAGTTTCCCCCTCTCTTTTTGGCAGTGGTTCCTTATTTATCTAGATGCTTGTAGAAAGGAGCTTCTTCCCTTAGGAAACAAAGCATTAAAGCATTATTTGTTCACTGGTGAATGCCAGGAACCCATCATCTCTGACACGGCTGCTGTCTTGGAATTAAGAAGGTTTCTGTTCAAGTGAGTTCATAGACATTGCTACAGGAGACAGTCTATTGGTGCCTCTTGTTTGCTGACTTTCTCAATAAGAAGGGCTTCTAGGTAGTGCAGTGAATAAAGTTCAAGATCTGAAGTCAGAAAGACTCTTCTGAGACTAGCTATGTGACCCTGGACAAGTCACTAAATCTTCTTTGCCTCAGTTTCCTCATCTGTCAAATGACCTAGAGAAGGAAATGGCAACTTCAAAATTTCTACCAAGAAAACCCCAAATGGGATCATGAAGAGTCAGGCAGGACTGAAAATGAAAAATGACTGAACAACAATCTGAATAGATGGAAAAACAGGCAGCTCCTTGCTGTCACCACAGAGAATGCAGACTCACATTTCTCCTGGGTGTCTGTTTGAGACAACAAAATCCTTCCAAGATATGAAAACATATATGAAACAGGAGTGGTTATGGTAGAGATTGTGCTGGAATTGCAATCAAGAAGAACTAGGATCAAAACCCAGCCCATACTTCCTAGCTGTGTGACCCTGGGCAAGTCACTTGACTGCTATTGCCTAACCCTTCCCACTATTCTGTCTTGGAACCAATACCAAGTATTGATTCTAAGACAGAAAGTAAGGTTTGTTTTTTTGTTGTTTTTTAAACCAGACTAATAATTAAATTCCCTTGGATTTAATTAAACACTTATTTTGATGTGTGTCTCTGAGCAAGTCATTTAACTGCTCGGTGCCCATTTTCTCATTTTTAAATGGAGTTGAACTTAGATTTTAAGATCATTTTAGCTTTAAATTTGCAATCTTGAACTCTGGAATTTCCTAGATACTGACCACTTCGAACATACCAAAAGGAAATTAACCATTTCTTTTCCTGCTCTCAATGATCAGAATCTGTTCTGTGGCTATTAGTGTGAAGAGATGGCAGCTCTACAACTAACTCTCCTACTGTACAACCTACTTGTTAGTTGGCAAGTATGCCCTGGCACAGTCCTCCACAAACTGGCAGTGGAGTGAGCCCTTCAGCCACCCAAGGTGGACTTGGCTTTGTAGATCCCTAATGTGGCTGCACAGGCTTTTGTATGATAATATAAATCAATGACTACAGTATTATATGAGTATTTGACTTAGGTGTCATTGACTAGGTACTTTCCTAGTGAGGTGCCTCCCCTGGTGAATGGATAGCCCATCCATCCATCCATCCAACCATCCATCCATCCATCCTTTCATCCTTTCCTTCCCTCCTCCCTCCCTGTAAGGCAGGCCAAGCAGCTAAGCCAAACTGAGGACAGCCTGGGTGAAGGAGCTCTTATCCTTCAACCCTGCACATCTGAAAGTTCATGGGGCTTTCTCTGCCTTGGTCCCTCAAGTTTCTGTTAACTTTGTGAGGCCCCAAACTCCAAGTTAGCTTCACTCCTAAAAGAGTGAGACCACATTTGGCATTATGGATCTCTTGGTTAAAACTTTTGTGACCAGAGGGAAAAATGCTCAGGCTGGGCACTGGCACACCAGATCCTCCTTATGAGAAGGTCACACTGCGACTTGCTTCCTTGGGCCAGCCACATGAATAAAGGTTGGGGAAGCTGCATTTTAAATCTGTTTTAACCCCTTATTCAGCTCTCCATCATTTTCAGGTCAGCCACCAAGAGTTGATGAAGCCATTTTCCTTTAAATTTAAATTTAGGTTCACTCTGAAGAAGAATAAAGTAATGGTATCTTTAGGGAATTACAAGTGAAGACAAAAACGTGATAAAGGGTTCAACCATAGCCTCTTGATGGCTGACTTGCATTAGTAGATGGAGTTTGCTCCTCTGGGAGTTCCCTATGGCAATCTAACCACTGGTCCAGTTATTTCCTCTAGTTTTTGTTATTCAAGATTTTGCCTTACGGGTTCACTCTAGAACTTAACCCCATGTAAAATAGCACTCTTGTACCTAAACCGGAACTTAATTTTTAAAGGTAAAGTGGTTTAGTGTAAAGATAGGATGGAGACTTATCACAGAAGAAAGATTAAAAACTTCCTTCCTTCCTTCCTTCCTTCCTTCCTTCCTTCCTTCCTTCCTTCCTTCCTTCCTCCCTCCCTCCCTTCCTCCCTCCCTCCCTTCCTTTCTTCTTGCCTCCCCCTCCCTCCTTTCCTTCCTCCCTCCCTCTCTTCCTTCCTTTCTTCCTTCCTTCCTTCCT